>NC_081405.1:45118964-45718964 GCF_030272615.1 Cryptomeria japonica | reverse complement strand
GAAATGCTCTGACAAATACCTCTCCCTGAATCTCTCTGTGAAAATCTCCCAAGTGAGGGTCTCTATCTCTAACCCACACTTATATTCTTCCTGTCTCCACCATGTGGAGGCTGTTCCTCACAATAGGTGAACCGCTGCACGTGCTTTTAGATTGCTCTCATAAGAGCGCAATGCAAAGCACCTATCTAGGCTTAAAAGCCATGCCTCTGCCTCTACCCCATCGGTAGATCCTCCAAATGATGGTGGCTGAAGTCGCATAACCTCTCTGATTAGATCCCCTGGATCTCTACGTGCCCTCTCAATATACACTGGTGCTACGGCTGGAGGTGGTGCTGGCAGGTGAATGGGTTCGGGCTCATGCCCAGCCTGACTCTCCACGGGATTAGGAGGTGGACTCCTACTCCGTTCCCGTTCTATTGTTCTATGACTTCCTGAGTTCTGGTTTTCAACATTATGGTCTGCTACTGGAAGCCTATCCTGTACTAATCCAATCAGGTTCTGAAGGGCTACCAAGATGTCTTGGTTTGGGTCAACTGGTCGCTCGGGAGGAGCTGCTGGGTCCACTTCCTGAACCGATTCCTCCCTAATGACCTCTTCGCGTGCCATGCGTGCACGCCTAGGGCCTCTACCACGTTTGCGAGCTTGTCGCATAGCTGGAGGCATCCTTTTTAAGAATTTAAAATAAAATGAAATAAATAACTATTTTTTTTAGGAGAAAATATTTAGCTAGTTTAAAAATAAAATTAAATACAATTTAATTAATTAAATAATTGTAGCGAAACGTAATGGAGTAAGGTTCCCTAGTGTTGGCAACCTTGCTCTGATACCAAAATGTCATGCCCACTTTTGGGCACGAACGGAAATTTTTTTTTTTTAAAATACTTAACTAATTATCGACTAATTAAATTAAAATAATGCAACTTAGTGCGATTAACTTAAATAATTATTGCATTCTGAATTAGGTCTTAACTATATTGTGCCAATCAGGTAATACAATTCATTTTTTAGAAAACTAGGTTTACCAAGTTATCAACGAGCTAAGATTTCTCTCAAAACGGACATTGACTAAACTTCATTAATAAATAATTAATATCCCATAATGACGAATTAATCTCGACCATATGCTTTTTAAAATTTATCATATTTATTTATCTTAATCCACTAGAATCCTTAATTTATTAACCTGGTAATTTACAACACCCTAACCAATTGAAGCCCCCCCCATAGTCCATAATCACTTTACTAAAATAATGAACCGCTTGGAAGTATATACTTTATTAAATTTAGACCCCCAAAATATCAAACTACATTATAATCATATGCCTAATTTGACCCTCTTGGCCCCTACAAAATCTTAGTATTTACACCCCTTTTTTTTTTTATATTTATCTAAATCTAACTCACCTAGGTACTTAAATCATTTTATAATAACCCAAAGTGTTCAAAATTTATCTTCACGTCTATCAATTTTAACACCATCTACTTACCAATTTAATCCTACTAATTTTATATATACCAATTTATATAAATATATATATATATATATTTTAATATATATATATATACCTATATATATATCTACATATTTGCCCATACATGCACTTATACTATATAATAATGCTTATCCTTTTGAACATCATTTCCCCCCCCCTTTTTTTTTTATATATTTTAAACTTGGTGAGTGTTGCCCTAACCCGAAATTAGGGTTAGGGCGAACACGTCATATCCACACGACCCCGTTTTTTTTTTTGTGTTGGTTTGTATGCAGGGTCGGCCGCGGGAGGAGCTGAACGCAGCGTAGGGTTTCCAAAGTAGGGCGGAGCGGAGAGGGAGAGGGAGCCGGCAGCGACCACCGCAGCCACGGCACCGCCGGCTGCGGACGGCGCCGCCGCGGTCTGCGGTCGCCGCCCGCAGTCTGCGGTTGCCGCAGGCTGCGGCCGCCGCCGCCGCTGAGCGCTGCGGCCCGCGCTAAGCACATTCTCTGCGCCTTGTAACATTTGCTATGCGGTTTAAAATAGAGGCCTGTTTCGTGGCATAGTTTTGCATGATGTTTTTTTTTTAAAATAACATTTTTACGATAGGTAAATATATATATATATATATATATATATATATATATATATATATGTGTGGTTAATCTGCTAAAAAAAAGAATGCATATAGCCATCTGTATACAACTGGCAGCTTTGAAAAAATAAAAATAAATATATATATATATATATATATATATATATATATATATATATTTGAGTATATGATCTGGTCAAGTACCATGCATGAGGGTTTCTGTATAATAACAGGGAGGTTTTTTTTTTTTTTCCTATAAAGAGGTAAAATAAAAGATAAATATATATATATATATATATATATATTTGTTTAGTTATATTATCCCCTTTTTTTTCCCTTTCATGTAATATTAAATCTGAAATAAACACATTACTGTATTATTTTGTTGTGACTGATTTTTGAAGGACTGAAAATAAAATATGTATATATCTTTTTTTTACTGCTTCTTTCAAAACAAAAAAAAGAATATAACTAGCTTCATTTTTCCCACATTTACAAAATGGAAGGACAAGTAGGATTCAGATTTAGTACAGCTGCAACTAATGTTGCCTAATATTCATTTTTACAACAACCTATATGATATTCTTTTTACAGATTCACTACAATTTTCATTTCTTATCTAAAACTGAATAATACACATAAACAAATTTTCTGTCATAATACAGTCCAGCAAGTAAACATTAACTTTTTTCTTAATATCTATAAGGAAATACTTCTATTTCTTCATTTCTTTGAAACACTAAATTTTCATACAATCTAATATACTACTTCTTTCATTTGCAACTAACAAAGATAAAAAAAAAACATCATATATTTCATTTTCTTTTGCAAAACCACCAATAGGGAAAAACATGAGTATTCATTGACATGTATAAAATACAAATAGGCAAGGATACAAAAAAACATTCTTACAAATGGGATGAAATCCCTACAATGCTTCTTCAATCCTACTACAACACAAAATCTATTATTATTATTATTATTTTTTTTTTCTCTTCTATTTTCTTTAGAACTCTTTTCTGCAACACAAGAAAAACAGCCACATAGCTCCTTTTTCATCCTTTCCCATTCCCATGCAACCTGCAAAAACATCACATTTTGACCATGGGAAGCTCACCTCCCAGCCTAGGCTTACTAGAAGCCACCCCCGAGCTTGGAGAACCAAGCAGTAGACGGGTTACACACACACAAAACCACTATAAAACATAGGAACACATTTACAATCAAAATTCCCCTTCCCAAGCTTCACATTCACCACTTTCATGGTGACTCTTCCATGGGTGGAAGTGGACCATGTACCAATGGGGAGAATGCATGCCAAACAACAATACTACACTAGCCACCTTATGGCAACATAAATGCAACCCAACATTTCACAAACCTTATGCCCCCCAAAAAGGCTCAAGGCCATATATGCTCCCCTTATGACCCCCAAATGCATACACAAGGCTATGCATCAAGGGTCACCAAGGACTCCCTTGAGAACACTCTCCATAAGGAGAGCCTCTCACCCATGGCTGTCAACTCCTTCCACCCCCAAGATCTTCCTACCCTCCCAAGGATAGGAGATCTTGGACACTCCCAAAAACAACAAGAAATACAACAAACACATAGAAAAGAAAACTACACATTTTACTTCAACACAAAAACTTCATAAAACACAATCTTTCAAGCAACTCCTTTCTTTTACAAAACAACATAAACAATCATTTACAACATAACAAGAGGAGGTAAGAAGTAACCAACCTTATTCTGCCAATAGGTTTGCTAATTTTAGTTGGGGATGAGCTGCCCAATTTCCACTATCTTTTCTCCCAAATTTCCACTAAAAATGCCAAACTCCTACTAACTTTTCCAAAGCAAGCAAAATCTCCAAGAAAGGAGAGTGGGTGATTGCTCACTAAGTTTGAAAAATCTTGCCTAAGAAGGCCTCTCACACACTTCCCAACTCCTTGGGTGAGGTGTGAGTTCCCATTGGTTGCCCTTCCCAAACTCTTGCACTTTACTAAAATTGGAAAGGGAAAAGGTGGAAGAGAATGGGGAAGAGAGTTTAACTCCTAAAGGGAAGGTTCTCTATCCTAGGGAGAACTTTCTAAGTCCAATTTTCGTGCATCTTGGAATTATCACTTTTTGAAGTGACTTCATAGTCACATGGGAGAAGCCACATGTTGCAAAACACCCCCAACCCATAGGTATACCCTTAGGACCTTTGGAAAAGCCTAAAAACTTACCCTAGGAGTCCATTAAACCCTTTGGAAACCCCACTGAAGTTTACCTATGGGTCAAGCATGAGTTGACCACTCCCATGACTCCCTACCCAAGACAACTTTGAGACCACACTCATGTTTTTGAATGGCTTTGGTAGAAACAAAACTCCCTCCAAGAGACAAGTCAACATCAATGACACTTAATCAGCATATGTGTCAAGTGACACAACAAAAATACAATATAAAAATCACACATGGAAAATTGGTCTCTTGAAGGATTACACAATTACATATAAATTAAATTTTACACTCAGGCATTATACACATCACAAATAAAATACATTACAAGGGGAGGGGTGTTGTCTCTCCAAATAGACAACTCCCGGCTTAACAAACGCACATCGGTCTAGGCTTGATTCTCCATAAATTCCATGGTCACATGGATAATTTCCTGCGCATCTCAATTAACACATTAGTAACTCCAAATAATCACAATTATTCATAATCAAATACATGGATTCTATTGCAAATCAAACACTCATACATTAGACAACAATAATTCAATTCCTCATTTGTTTTCACATTCAATTTCACATAAGCAAACAACATAATTTCCCAAAAATGAACCATTCATAAATATGCATCATTTTTTTTTTATCAAAATAAAATCCTGCAAATGACATTCACCATCATAATGTAATTCTATTCTAGTAACATATCTAAGGTTCCATAATCATCATGCATGAAATAAAACATCAACAAATGTCAGTGCGGTCCAAATCATGGTATTCATATAAGTTCTAAGTCCATAATGCATAAAGTAAAACAACCATAATAGTCTCAATAGGCAAATAATTGAAAATGTCAAACTGAATCGGGGTAGGGCCTCACAAGATTATTCAAGTGTTTGGAGGAATGAGTGGGGTTGGATTTGCAGAGTGTTTGGGATGAACAAGTGATGTGTGGAAGAACATATGTGTGAATTTGGAGCTTTGGTAGATCAAGGAAGACACCTAACCCTTGGAAAAAGACCAAAACAAGCCCAAAACCACCTAAAACAAGCATTTCTCAGGTTTTATACCTATACGGTCAGACTGAGACTCCTAAATTCAGAAGTTGGAAAGTAATTCCAAAAGTGTATCCTAATCAACTAATATTTTGTGTGGTTCTTTGGAGAAATTAGGAGAAAATCTACAAAAACTAGTTAGGTAGGGCTAATTGGGTCTCTAGGGCTACTAGGCCTAGGAAATAGGAAAATGAAGGAGCGATGGGGAAAAGAATGAAACCCTCACTCAAAACCAATTGATTGACCTTGAAAAACATCCCAAATACCTAATACAACCTCTGCAAGAACTTGTTAGGAATTCTAGAGTGTAAGGCTGGATTTACCCTAGTGAATCTCAACCATGCTTGAGCAACAAGTGAGCACACCTAGATTGGGACCACTCCTAGAGAGCTTAGGTGTCTAAATTGATTATAAGACAATATGAAAAATGCATGAAGCCCACTAGGATAACATTTGACTACCCTTGAAAAAGGAATTATCTCTCTTTAAGTAACCTCCCCATTGTAGTGGTATCAGAGTATCCAAGATTTGGGAAGAAGCCAACATATGATAGACACTGAATTAGTAGGAGAGAATAGTTTAAGGATGGTGACCAATGCAGAGCTAGAAAAGAAGGTAGAAGACCAAGAAGAATAAAATAGTCTCCTTAGAGAAAGATAATTACAACTGGAGAGAAAACTAGATGCAGTTGAAGATAAAACTGAGAATGTGACAATCAAGGTCAATGAAGGGAAGGGAAAAGAAGTTGTAGAAGAGGATCAGACTCCTAACATAGACCCTATGATACTTGAAGAACCTTTCCTTAAATCCATTAAAGCCTTAGGAGGAAAATCTCTAGAAGGAGTGCCACTTTTTTGTAGACAAATGGAACCTAAGGTAGTCCTTGTTGGGAAAAATGGTGTCTCAACCTTGCATTTATGCGAGGTTACTATTTATAGTAAGTTTTTATTTGAGCACGAAATGGTGCGAAACTCTCCCTAAAGCTTCTGGTTGGCTAGATAAGCATTCCGGTAAAGTTGCATCGCAAGGTCACAGCTAGTTTTGAAGATATTAAAGTTTTCATCTTGGAGGGGTGCAATAAAATATTTAAACTTAATTTTGGGGACTTTAGAGGCTCCGAAACGCCTTGAAAAGTGGCCGTAACCGGCGAAGTGGGTTACGAGGTGATAGAGCACTTCACGAACTTTCCGGCACTTCAAACGGTTCGTCAATCGGACACCCGGTTCTCAAGTTACGGCCTCCGGAAGTTTGTACTCCTGAAATAGGAAAAATAATTTGTATCGAATACATAAATGAGCGGTAAAAGGGAGCGACACGTGTTGATGTGTTCTTTAACATGTCATAGAAGAGAGATAAGGTCAGGTACACTTTATTGGGTGGTTTTAGCCCATGGTTTTGTAATACCGTTTGATGGTTTCTTGTATTGTATCTCCTATTTATGAGGTGTGTGAGATAGAGGTTGTGTGAAAGAGTCTTATGGTTATTCAGTTGCCTCTAAATCTCTGATTAGTGGTACTCCTGTGAAGAGCTTGCTCTGCAAGTATTTTGTAATCTATTTTTGATTGCTGAATAAAATATTGAGCTACTTTTGGAGGGTGGGGTTTTTCTCCTGAAAGGGTTTTCCCCACGTAAATCATTGTGTTGTGGTATGAATGCTATTATATCTATTTCTATTTTCTGTAACTGTTGTAATGATCTGAAAAAGTTTTGCATTACCCTCCTCTCAAGGTTAGTGTAAGAAGTTGTTTCCGCTACTTAACTTCCTTACAAGTGGTATCAGAGCCTGATCACCTTTGGTTTCAATTGTGGGAAGTTGGGTTTTTTGAACTAATCCAGATTTGAGTGGGAGCTTGTGCAGAAGACACTTTTTGATCTTGTTGCAGGAATATTCAAATGGCGAGTTCGTCAGGGAGAATAGAGGTGGAGAAATTTAATGGAAGTAATTTTAAGATGTGGAAGCTGAAGATGGAAGATCTGCTAATAGATCGAGATCTTTGGGATGCTGTTGATGCGAATGTCCAAAGGCCCTCAGATCCTACTGCGGCAGCTCAGTATGATGTTATGAACCAAAAAGCCAAGGGTCTAATCAGACTGTGCCTGGCAGACTCTGTTCTAATCAATGTCCATGAAGAGAACTCTGCAAAGAAGCTATGGACTAAGCTTGGTGAGATGTATCAAGTGAAATCTTTATTAAATCAAATTTTCTTAAGAAAGAAATTGTATTCCTTGAAGATGAAAGAGGGTGGACGAATTGCAGACCACCTAGAAGCATTCAATATGATTGTGGCTCAATTAGTATCCGTCGGTGTTAAGATGGACAAGGAGGAGAAATGTCAGATCTTGCTTTGTTCTTTGCCTGATTCATGGGATTCTCTTGTTATGGCTATCGGTAGTACTTCTGTTGTTTTGAAATCTGAAGATGTGGTGGGTGCCCTACTCGGTGAAGAGATGCGAGGGAAGGTATCCATCAGTTCAAAGGAAGCCCTAACCGTTCGTGGAAGACCTAAGGAGAAAGGCAAGAAGAATGAGAAGCGCGGCAAGTCCAAATCAAAGGGAGATCGAAATCTCCTGGAAAGTCCAAAGTCATTTGCTGGAATTGCGGTAAACCGGGTCACATCCGTAAGGACTGCAAAGAAGAAAAGAAGAAGAAAAAGAAAAAGTTCGATTCTGATTCTGAGTCCGACAAGGAAGATGGCGATGCATTTATTGCGGCTTTGGCGACTCATGCAGGTAATGATGCCTGGCTAATTGACTCAGGTGCATCTTTTCATATGACTTCCAATAGAGATTGGTTTTCTGAATATGAAGGATTTAATGGAGGTAAGGTGTACTTGGGTGATGATTCACCTCTAGACATTGTTGGTCGAGGTAAGGTTAGAATCAGGTTTTCTGATGGTAGAATAAAAAGGATTAATGGTGTGCTGCATATCCCTGGATTAAAACGAAACCTGTTATCTGTGAGAAAACTGATAGATGCAGATGTGCAGGTAGTCTTCTCTAAAGCAGGATGTAAGATGATTAAGGGTGCTATGGTAGTTGCTAGAGGTGTCAGGTTTGGCACTTTGTATAAGCTTGAAGCATACACTATTGAGTGTAATAGCACTTCTGTAAAAAGTAAATCTGCGGATACTTCACTGGAAGATTTGAAGGTTTCACCTTCAGCAGATGGAAATGGTTTTTGGGTACCTAAGGGTGCTCTTTCGTCTGAAGCAAAGTTACCTGCAGAGAAGACTATGTTATGGCACCAGAGACTTGGCCACATTGGAGAAAAGGGTCTAAGGACCTTGAAAAATAAAAACCTTGTTGAAGGTTTGAATGACTGTAACCTTGACTTTGATTTCTGTGAGCATTGCATTTATGGAAAACAAAACCGCGTTCAGTTTTACTCGAGTTCTCATAAAACTTGTGGTGTTTTGGATCTTATCCATTCTGATGTGTTTGGTCCAGTAGATATCTCTTTGATTGGAAAATCCACATATTATGTTTCATTTATTGATGATTTTAGTAGAAGGACATGGGTTTATTTTCTAAAGAGTAAATCTGAAGTTTTTAGTCATTTTAAAGAATTTAAAGCAATGGTTGAGTTACAGACTGGAAAGAAAATAAAATGTTTCAGAACTGATAATGGCGGTGAGTTTTGCTCTAATGATTTTGATAGATTCTGTAAAGACTGTGGAATTAACAGGCAGAAGACAAGTCCATATTCTCCACAACAGAATGGAGTTGCAGAAAGAATGAATAGGACACTGATGGAAAAGGCTAGGAGTATGTTGAGTGGTGCTGGTCTTGAACAAAAGTTTTGGGCTGAAGCTGTTGCCACTGCTTGCTACCTGATTAACAGGTCTTCTACATCAGCTTTTGTTGATAAAACGCCTATGGAAGCATGGTCAGGTCACAAGCCTTCATTGAGACATCTTAGAGTTTTTGGTTGCGAGGCATATGCACATGTGCCAAAGGAGAAGCGAACAAAGTTGAAGAACAAGGCTGTCAAATGTATCTTCATCGGGTATAGTTATGGTGTGAAAGGATACAAGCTTTGGGACCCTGTTGCACAAAAGGCAATTCACAGTAGAAGTGTTATTTTTAGAGAAATTAAGTCTCCTTCTGTTACATTGCAGCCAGAACAGACTAAAAAAGAAGATGTGATTCAACTTCCTTCTACACCTGAAAGAGTTGAATCAAGACCCCTAGATAGCCAAGAATTTGAGGAGAGCTCGTCTAGCTCTGAATCTTCAGAAGAGGAGGAAGAACCTCCAACTCAGCTGGTTCGAAGGTCTACAAGACATAGACAACCACCTGAAAGGTATTCACCTGATGATTGGAGATGTATTTTTGCTCTGAATACTAGTGTGGATGAACCGAAATCTGTAGAAGAGGCATTAGGTATGAATGATGCAGAATCCTGGAAGATTGCTATGGAGGAAGAAATGGTAGCTTTGAAAAAGAATGATACATGGGATCTTGTACCATTGCCTGAAGGACGAAAACCTGTTGGTTGTAAATGGGTGTTCAAGAAAAAGATTGGTTCAGATGGAAGCATTGAGAAGTATAAAGCAAGGTTAGTTGCAAAAGGCTACTCTTAGGTTGAGGGTGTTGATTACGGTGAGATATTTTCTCCTATTGCAAAAATGACATCCATTAGATTTTTGCTTTCTATTGCTACTGCTTATGATTTAGAGGTTGAGCAAATGGATGTGAAAACTGCTTTCCTTCATGGTGATTTGGAGGAAGATATTTATATGACACAGCCAGAGCACTATGTGGTGAAAGGCAAAAGTAATTTGGTCTGTAAATTGAAGAAATCTTTGTATGGCCTCAAAAAAAGTCCTAGGATGTGGTACCAGAAATTTGATACATATGTGTTGAGTTTGGGATTTGAACGTTCTAAATCAGATCACTGTGTTTATTATAAATCTTATGGTGATCATTTCTTATTCATTGCATTGTATGTTGATGATATGTTATTCATTGGTAAAGGGAAAGGTATGATTTCAGAACTGAAGTCTCAGCTCGCTGCTAAATTTGAAATGAAACATCTTGGTGCAACAAAGCACATTCTTGGGATGGAAATTAGAAGAGATAGGGTGAACAGAAAGCTAAGGTTAGGCCAGAGTAAGTATGTGAATTCATTGTTACAAAGGTTCAACATGCAGAATTGTAGACCATTGAGTGTTCCTTTTACAGTTGGAATGAAACTATCTATTTCAGATTGTCCTACATCCCCATTGGAGATGGAAGACATGAGAAGAGTGCCTTACCAGAGTGCAATTGGAAGCTTGATGTATGCTATGGTCTGTACTAGACCAGATATTGCCCAAGCAGTGGGAGTACTTTCTAGATATATGTCTAATCCTGGTAGAGTTCATTGGGATGCAGTCAAAAGAGTCTTCAGATATTTGAAGGGTACTTCAGAGTATTCTTTGTGTTATCATGGTAATTCAGTTGGAGACATGACTTCCCTTGATATCCAGGGTTATGTAGATTCAGATTGGGCAGGTGATATTGATAGCAGAAGATCCACCAGTGCTTATGTGTTTACTTTGTTTGGTGGTGCAATTAGTTGGATGAGTAAGCGACAGGCTGTGGTTGCTTTATCCACTACTAAAGCAGAGTATATGGCAGCTACTCATGCTTGTAAAGAGGCCATTTGGCTTAAGAGACTATGTTCGGATATTGGAATAAAACAAGGTATAGTGACAGTTTACTGTGACAGTCAGAGTGCAATTAGCCTAGCTAAGAACCGGACATTTCATGCCCGGACCAAACATATTGATGTTCAGTATCATTTTGTTAGAGATATGGTCGAAGATGGTAGGGTGAAGCTGGTTAAGGTGGACACTTTGATGAATGTTGCAGATGGTTTAACTAAGGTTGTGAGCACAGAGAAGTTCAGATGGTGTTCAGAGTCTATGGGCCTTATGGCCCCTAGCAATTGATTCATTGTGTTGACATTCCCTTCCGCTCATGCAAGGTGTTCGACAAGTGGGAGATTTGTTGGGAAAAATGGTGTCTCAACCTTGCATTTATGCGAGGTTACTATTTATAGTAAGTTTTTATTTGAGCACGAAATGGTGCGAAACTCTCCCTGAAGCTTCTGGTTGGCTAGATAAGCATTCCGGTAAAGTTGCGTCGCAAGGTCACAGCTAGTTTTGAAGATATTAATGTTTTCATCTTGGAGGGGTGCAATAAAATATTTAAACTTAATTTTGGGGACTTTAGAGGCTCCGAGACGGCCACACGAGGTGATAGAGCACTTCGCGAGCTTTCCGGCGCTTCAAACGGTTCGTCAATCGGACACCCGGTTCTCAAGTTATGGCCTCCGGAAGTTTGTACTCCTGAAATAGGAAAAATAATTTGTATCGAATACATAAATGAGTGGTAAAAGGGAGCGACATGTGTTGATGTGTGCTTTAACATGTCATAGAAGGGAGATAAGGTCGGGTACACTTTATTGGGTGGTTTTAGCCCATGGTTTTGTAATACCGTTTGATGGTTTCTTGTATTGTATCTCCTATTTATGAGGTGTGTGAGATAGAGGTTGTGTGAAAGAGTCTTATGGTTATTCAGTTGCCTCTGAATCTTTGATTAGTGGTACTCCTGTGAAGAGCTTTCTCTGCAAGTATTTTGTAATCTATTTTTGATTGCTGAATAAAATATTGAGCTGCTTTTGGAGGGTGGGGTTTTTCTCCCGAAAGGATTTTCCCCACGTAAATCATTGTGTTGTGGTATGAATGCTATTATATCTATTTCTATTTTCTGTAACTGTTGTAATGATCTGAAAAAGTGTTGCATTACCCTCCTCTCAAGGTTAGTGTAAGAAGTTGTTTCCGCTACTTAACTTCCTTACAAGTGGTATCAGAGCCTGATCACCTTTGGTTTCAATTGTGGGCAGTTGGGTTTTTTGAACTAATCCAGATTTGAGTGGGAGCTTGTGCAGAAGACACTTTTTGATCTTGTTGCAGGAATATTCAAATGGTGAGTTCGTCAGGGAGAATAGAGGTGGAGAAATTTAATGGAAGTAATTTTGAGATGTGGAAGCTGAAGATGGAAGATCTGCTAATAGATCGAGATCTTTGGGATGCTGTTGATCCGAATGTCCAAAGGCCCTCAGATCCTACTGCGGCAGCTCAGTATGATGTTATGGACCGAAAAGCCAAGGGTCTAATCAGACTGTGCCTGGCAGACTCTGTTCTAATCAATGTCCATGAAGAGAACTCTGCAAAGAAGCTATGGACTAAGCTTGGTGAGATGTATCAAGTGAAATCTTTATTAAATCAAATTTTTTTAAGAAAGAAATTGTATTCCTTGAAGATGGAAGAGGGTGGACGAATTGCAGACCACCTAGAAGCATTCAATATGATTGTGGCTCAATTAGTATCCGTCGGTGTTAAGATGGACGAGGAGGAGAAATGTCAGATCTTGCTTTGTTCTTTGCCTGATTCGTGGGATTCTCTTGTTATGGCTATCGGTAGTACTTCTGTTGTTTTGAAATCTGAAGACGTGGTGGGTGCCCTACTCGGTGAAGAGATGCGAAGGAAGGTATCCATCAGTTCAAAGGAAGTCCTAACCGGTCGTGGAAGACCTAAGGAGAAAGGCAAGAAGAATGAGAAGCGCGGCAAGTCCAAATCCAAAGGGAGATCGAAATCTCCTGGAAAGTCCAAAGTCATTTGCTGGAATTGCGGTAAACCGGGTCACATCCGTAAGGACTGCAAAGAAGAAAAGAAGAAGAAAAAGAAAAAGTTCGATTCTGATTCTGAGTCCGACAAGGAAGATGGTGATGCATTTATTGCGACTTTAGCGACTCATGTAGGTAATGATGCCTGGCTAATTGACTCAGGTGCATCTTTTCATATGACTTCCAATAGAGATTGGTTTTTTGAATATGAAGGATTTAATGGAGGTAAGGTGTACTTGGGTGATGATTCACCTCTAGACATTGTTGGTCGAGGTAAGGTTTGAATCAGGTTTTCTGATGGTAGAATAAAAAGGATTAATGGTGTGCTGCATATCCCTGGATTAAAACGAAACCTGTTATCTATGAGCAAACTGATAGATGCAGGTGTGCAGGTAGTCTTCTCTGAAGCAGGATGTAAGATGATTAAGGGTGCTATGGTAGTTGCTAGAGGTGTCAGGTTTGACACTTTGTATAAGCTTGAAGCATACACTATTGAGTGTAATAGCACTTCTGTAAAAAGTAAATCTGCGGATACTTCACTTGAGGATTTGAAGGTTTCACCTTCAGCAGATGGAAATGGTTTTTGGGTACCTGAGGGTGCTCTTTCGTCTAAAGCAAAGTTACCTGCAGAGAAGACTATGTTATGGCACCAGAGACTTGGCCACATTGGAGAAAAGGGTCTAAGGACCTTGAAAAATAAAAACCTTGTTGAAGGTTTGAATGACTGTAACCTTGACTTTGATTTCTGTGAGCATTGCATTTATGGAAAACAAAACCGCGTTCAGTTTTACTCGAGTTCTCATAAAACTTGTGGTGTTTTGGATCTTATCCATTCTGATGTGTTTGGTCCAGTAGATGTCTCTTCGATTGGAAAATCCACATATTATGTTTCATTTATTGATGATTTTAGTAGAAGGACATGGGTTTATTTTCTAAATAGTAAATCTGAAGTTTTTAGTCATTTTAAAGAATTTAAAGAAATGGTTGAGTTGCAAACTAGAAAGAAAATAAAATGTTTGAGAACTGATAATGGCGGTGAGTTTTGCTCTAATGATTTTGATAGATTATGTAAAGACTGTGGAATTAACAGGCAGAAGACAACTCCGTATTCTCCACAGCAGAATGGAGTTGCAGAAAGAATGAATAGGACACTGATGGAAAAGGCTAGGAGTATGTTGAGTGGTGCTGGTCTTGAACAAAAGTTTTGGGCTGAAGTTGTTGCCACTGCTTGCTACCTGATTAACAGGTCTCCTACATCAACTCTTGTTGATAAAACGCCTATGGAAGCATGGTCAGGTCACAAGCCTTCATTGAGACATCTTAGAGTTTTTGGTTGCGAGGCATATGCACATGTGCCAAAGAAGAAGTGAACAAAGTTGGAGAACAAAGCTGTGAAATGTATCTTCATCGGGTATAGTTATGGTGTGAAAGGATACAAGCTTTGGGACCCTGTTGCACAAAAGGTAATTCACAGTAGAAGTGTTATTTTTAGAGAAATTAAGTCTCCTTCTATTACATTGCAGCCAGAACAGACTAAAAAAGAAGATGTGATTCAACTTCCTTCTACACCTGAAAGAGTTGAATCAAGACCCCTAGATAGGCAAGAATTTGAGGAGAGCTCATCTAGCTCTGAATCTTCAGAAGAGGAGGAAGAACCTCCAACTCAGCTTGTCCGAAGGTCTACAAGACATAGACAACCACCTGAAAGGTATTCACCTGATGATTGGAGATGTATTTTTGCTCTGAATACTAGTGTGGATGAACCGAAATCTGTAGAAGAGGCATTAGGTATGAATGATGTAGAATCCTGGAAGATTGCTATGGAGGAAGAAATGACAGCTTTGAAAAAGAATGATACATGGGATCTTGTACCATTGCCTGAAGGACAAAAACCTGTTGGTTGTAAATGTGTGTTCAAGAAAAAGATTGGTTCAGATGGAAGCATTGAGAAGTATAAAGCAAGGTTAGTTGCAAAAGGCTACTCTCAGGTTGAGGGTGTTGATTACGGTGAGATATTTTTTCCTGTTGCAAAAATGACGTCCATTAGATTTTTGCTTTCTATTGCTACTGATTATGATTTAGAGGTTGAGCAAATGGATGTGAAAACTGCTTTCCTTCATGGTGATTTGGAGGAAGATATTTATATGACACAGCCAGAGCACTATGTGGTGAAAGGCAAAAGTAATTTGGTCTGTAAATTGAAGAAATCTTTGTATGGCCTCAAACAAAGTCCTGGGATGTGGTACCAGAAATTTGATACATATGTGTTGAGTTTGGGATTTGAACATTCTAAATCAGATCACTGTGTTTATTATAAATCTTATGGTGATCATTTCTTATTCATTGCATTGTATGTTGATGATATGTTATTCATTGGTAAAGGGAAAGGTATGATTTCAGAACTGAAGTCTCAGCTCGCTGCTAAATTTGAAATGAAAGATCTTGGTGCAGCAAAGCACATTCTTGGGATGGAAATTAGAAGAGATAGGGTGAACAGAAAGCTATGGCTAGGCCAGAGTAAGTATGTGAATTCATTGTTACAGAGGTTAAACATGCAGAATTGTAGACCATTGAGTGTTCCTTTTACAGTTGGAATGAAACTATCTATTTCAGATTGTCCTACATTCCCATTGGAGATGAAAGACATGAGCAGAGTGCCTTACCAGAGTGCAGTTGGAAGCTTGATGTATGCTATGGTCTGTACTAAACCAGATATTGCCCAAGCAGTGGGAGTACTTTCTAGATATATGTCTAATCCTGGTAGAGTTCATTGGGATGCAGTCAAAAGAGTCTTCAGATATTTGAAGGGTACTTCAGAGTATTCTTTGTGTTATCATGGTAATTCAGTTGGAGACATGACTTTCCTTGATATCCACGGTTATGTAGATTCAGATTGGGCAGGTGATATTGATAGCAGAAGATCGACCAGTGCTTATGTGTTTACTTTGTTTGGTGGTGCAATTAGTTGGATGAGTAAGCGACAGGCTGTGGTTGCTTTATCCAGTACTGAAGCAGAGTATATGGCAGCTACTCATGCTTGTAAAGAGACCATTTGGCTTAAGAGACTATGTTCGGATATTGGAATAAAACAAGGTACAGTGACAGTTTACTGTGACAGTCAGAGTGCAATTAGCCTAGCTAAGAACCCGACATTTCATGCCCGGACCAAACATATTGATGTTCAGTATCATTTTGTTAGAGATATGGTCGAAGATGGTAGGATGAAGCTGGTTAAGGTGGACACTTTGATGAATGTTGCAGATGCTTTAACTAAGACTGTCAGCACAGAGAAGTTCAGATGGTGTTCAGAGTCTATGGGCCTTATGGCCCCTAGCAATTGATTCATTGTGTTGACATTCCCTTCCGCTCATGCAAGGTGTTCGACAAGTGGAAGATTTGTTGGAAAAAATGGTGTCTCAACCTTGCATTTATGCGAGGTTACTATTTATAGTAAGTTTTTATTTGAGCACGAAATGGTGCAAAACTCTCCCTGAAGCTTTTGGTTGGCTAGATAAGCATTCCGGTAAAGTTGCGTCGCAAGGTCACAGCTAGTTTTGAAGATATTAATGTTTTCATCTTGGAGGGGTGCAATAAAATATTTAAACTTAATTTTGGGGACTTTAGAGGCTCCAAAACGGCCACATGAGGTGATAGAGCACTTCGCGAGCTTTCCGGCGCTTCAAACGGTTCGTCAATCGGACACCCGGTTCTCAAGTTATGGCCTCCGGAAGTTTGTACTCCTGAAATAGGAAAAATAATTTGAATCGAATACATAAATGAGCGGTAAAAGGGAGCGACACATGTTGATGTGTGCTTTAACATGTCATAGAAGGGAGATAAGGTCGGCTACACTTTATAGGGTGGTTTTAGCCCATGGTTTTGTAATACCGTTTGATGGTTTCTTGTATTGTATCTCCTATTTATGAGGTGTGTGAGATAGAGGTTGTGTGAAAGAGTCTTATGGTTATTCAGTTGCCTCTGAATCTCTGATTAGTGGTACTCCTATGAAGAGCTTGCTCTGCAAGTATTTTGTAATTTGTTTTTGATTGCTGAATAAAATATTGAGCTGCTTTTGGAGGGTGGGGTTTTTCTCCCGAAAGGGTTTTCCCCACGTAAATCATTGTGTTGTGGTATGAATGCTATTATATCTATTTCTATTTTCTGTAACTGTTGTAATGATCTGAAAAATTTTTGCATTACCCTCCTCTCAAGGTTAGTGTAAGAAGTTGTTTCCGCTACTTAACTTCCTTACAAGTGGTATCAGAGCCTGATCGCCTTTGGTTTCAATTGTGGGCAGTTGGGTTTTTTGAACTAATCCAGATTTGAGTGGGAGCTTGTGCAGAAGACACTTTTTGATCTTGTTGCAGGAATATTCAGATGGCGAGTTTGTCAGGGAGAATAGAGGTGGAGAAATTTAATGGAAGTAATTTTGAGATGTGGAAGCTGAAGATGGAAGATCTGCTAATAGATCGAGATCTTTGGGATGCTGTTGATGCGAATGTCCAAAGGCCCTCAGATCCTACTGCGGCAGCTCAGTATGATGTTATGGACCGAAAAGCCAAGGGTCTAATCAGATTGTGCCTGGCAGACTCTGTTCTAATCAATGTCCATGAAGAGAACTCTGCAAAGAAGCTATGGACTAAGCTTGGTGAGATGTATCAAGTGAAATCTTTATTAAATCAAATTTTCTTAAGAAGGAAATTGTATTCCTTGAAGATGGAAGAGGGTGGATGAATTGCAAACCACCTAGAAGCATTCAATATGATTGTGGCTCAATTAGTATCCGTCGGTGTTAAGATGGACAAGGAGGAGAAATGTCAGATCTTGCTTTGTTCTTTGTCTGATTCGTGAGATTCTCTTGTTATGGCTATCGGTAGTACTTCTGCTGTTTTGAAATCTGAAGACGTGATGGGTGCCCTACTCGGTGAAGAGATGCGAAGGAAGGTATCCATCAGTTCAAAGGAAGCCCTAACCGTTCGTGGAAGACCTAAGGAGAAAGGCAAGAAGAATGAGAAGCGCGGCAAGTCCAAATCCAAAGGGAGATCGAAATCTCCTGGAAAGTCCAAAGTCATTTGCTAGAATTGCGGTAAACCGGGTTACATCCGTAAGGACTGCAAAGAAGAAAAGAAGAAGAAAAAGAAAAAGTTCGATTTTGATTCTGAGTCTGACAAGGAAGATGGTGATGCATTTATTGCGGCTTTGGCGACTCATGCAGGTAATGATGCCTGGCTAATTGACTCAGGTGCATCTTTTCATATGACTTCCAATAGAGATTGGTTTTCTGAATATGAAGAATTTAATGGAGGTAAAGTGTACTTGGGTGATGATTCACCTCTAGACATTGTTGGTCGAGGTAAGGTTAGAATCAGGTTTTCTGATGGTAGAATAAAAAGGATTAATGGTGTACTGCATATCCCTGGATTAAAATGAAACCTGTTATCTGTGAGCAAACTGATAGATGCAGGTGTGCAGGTAGTCTTCTCTGAAGCAGGATGTAAGATGATTAAGGGTGCTATGGTAGTTGCTAGAGGTGTCAGGTTTGACACTTTGTATAAGCTTGAAGCATACACTATTGAGTGTAATAGCACTTCTGTAAAAAGTAAATCTGCGGATACTTCACTGGAAGATTTGAAGGTTTCACCTTCAGCAGATGGAAATGGTTTTTGGGTACCTAAGAGTGCTCTTTCATCTGAAGCAAAGTTACCTGCAGAGAAGACTATGTTATGGCACCAGAGACTTGGCCACATTGGAGAAAAGGGTCTAAGGACCTTGAAAAATAAAAACCTTGTTGAAGGTTTGAATGACTGTAACCTTGACTTTGATTTCTGTGAGCATTGCATTTATGGAAAACAAAACCGCGTTCAGTTTTACTCGAGTTCTCATAAAACTTGTGGTGTTTTGGATCTTATCCATTCTGATGTGTTTGGCCCAGTAGATGTCTCTTCGATTGGAAAATCCACATATTATGTTTCATTTATTGATGATTTTAGTAGAAGGACATGGGTTTATTTTCTAAAGAGTAAATCTGAAGTTTTTAGTCATTTTAAAGAATTTAAAGCAATGGTTGAGTTGTAGACTGGAAAGAAAATAAAATGTTTGAGAACTGATAATGGTGGTGAGTTTTGCTCTAATGATTTTGATAGATTCTGTATAGACTGTGGAATTAACAGGCAGAAGACAACTCCGTATTCTCCACAGCAGAATGGAGTTGCAGAAAGAATGAATAGGACACTGATGGAAAAGGCTAGGAGTATGTTGAGTGGTGCTGGTCTTGAACAAAAGTTTTGGGCTGAAGCTGTTGCCACTGCTTGCTACCTGATTAACAGGTCTCCTACATCAGCTCTTGTTGATAAAACGCCTATGGAAGCATGGTCAGGTCACAAGCCTTCATTGAGACATCTTAGAGTTTTTGGTTGCGAGGCATATGCACATGTGCCAAAGGAGAAGCGAACAAAGTTGGAGAACAAGGTTGTGAAATGTATCTTCATTGGGTATAGTTATGGTGTGAAAGGATACAAGCTTTGGGACCCTATTGCACAAAAGGTAATTCATAGTAGAAGTGTTATTTTTAGAGAAATTAAGTCTCCTTCTGTTACATTGCAGCCAGAACAGACTAAAAAAGAAGATGTGATTCAACTTCCTCCTACACCTAAAAGAGTTGAATCAAGACCCCTAGATAGGCAAGAATTTGAGGAGAGCTCGTCTAGCTCTGAATCTTTAGAAGAGGAGGAAGAACCTCCAACTCAGCTTGTTCGAAGGTCTACAAGACATAGACAACCACCTGAAAGGTATTCACCTGATGATTGGAGATGTATTTTTGCTCTGAATACTAGTGTGGATGAACCGAAATCTGTAGAAGAGGCATTAGGTATGAATGATGCAAAATCCTGGAGGATTACTATGGAGGAAGAAATGACAGCTTTGAAAAAGAATGATACATGGGATCTTGTACCATTGCCTGAAGGACGAAAACCTGTTGGTTGTAAATGGGTGTTCAAGAAAAAGATTGGTTCAGATGGAAGCATTGAGAAGTATAAAGCAAGGTTAGTTGCAAAAGGCTACTCTCAGGTTGAGGGTGTTGATTATGGTGAGATATTTTCTCCTGTTGCAAAAATGACGTCCATTAGATTTTTGCTTTCTATTGCTACTACTTATGATTTAGAGGTTGAGCAAATGGATGTGAAAACTGCTTTCATTCATGGTGATTTGGAAGAAGATATTTATATGACACAGCTAGAGCACTATGTGGTGAAAGGCAAAAGTAATTTGGTCTGTAAATTGAAGAAATCTTTGTATGGCCTCAAACAAAGTCCTAGGATGTGGTACCAGAAATTTGATACATATGTGTTGAGTTTGGGATTTGAACGTTCTAAATCAGATTACTGTGTTTATTATAAATCTTATGGTGATCATTTCTTATTCATTGCATTGTATGTTGATGATATGTTATTCATTGGTAAAGGGAAAGGTATGATTTCAGAACTGAAGTCTCATCTCGCTGCTAAATTTGAAATGAAAGATCTTGGTGCAGCAAAGCACATTCTTGGGATGGAAATTAGAAGAGATAGAGTGAACAGAAAGCTATGGCTAGGCCAGAGTAAGTATGTGAATTCATTGTTACAGAGGTTCAACATGCAGAATTGTAGACCATTGAGTGTTCCTTTTACAGTTGGAATGAAACTATCTATTTCAGATTGTCCTACATCCCCATTGGAGATGGGAGACATGAGCAGAGTGCCTTACCAGAGTGCAATTGGAAGCTTGATGTATGCTATGGTCTGTACTAGACCAGATATTGCCCAAGCAGTGGGAGTACTTTCTAGATATATGTCTAATCCTGGTAGAGTTCATTGGGATGTAGTCAAAAGAGTCTTCAGATATTTGAAGGGTACTTCAGAGTATTTTTTGTGTTATCATGGTAATTCAGTTGGAGACATGACTTCCCTTGATATCCACGGTTATGTAGATTCAGATTGGGCAGGTGATATTGATAGCAGAAGATCCACTAGTGCTTATGTGTTTACTTTGTTTGGTGGTGCAATTAGTTGGATGAGTAAGCGACAGGCTGTGGTTGCTTTATCCACTACTGAAGCAGAGTATATGGCAGCTACTCATGCTTGTAAAGAGGCCATTTGGCTTAAGAGACTATGTTCGGATATTAGAATAAAACAAGGTACAGTGACAGTTTACTGTGACAGTCAGAGTGCAATTAGCCTAGCTAAGAACCCGAAATTTCATGCCCGGACCAAACATATTGATGTTCAGTATCATTTTGTTAGAGATATGGTCGAAGATGGTAGGGTGAAGCTGGTTAAGGTGGACACTTTGATGAATGTTGCAGATGCTTTAACTAAGGCTGTGAGCACAAAGAAGTTCAGATGGTGTTCAGAGTCTATGGGCTTTATGGCCCCTAGCAATTGATTCATTGTGTTGACATTCCCTTCCGCTCATGCAAGGTGTTCGACAAGTGGGAGATTTGTTGGGAAAAATGGTGTCTCAACCTTGCATTTATGTGAGGTTACTATTTATAGTAAGTTTTTATTTGAGCACGAAATGGTGTGAAACTCTCCCTGAAGCTTCTGGTTGGCTAGATAAGCATTCCGGTAAAGTTGCGTCGCAAGGTCACAGTTAGTTTTGAAGATATTAAAGTTTTCGTCTTGGAGGGGTGCAATAAAATATTTAAACTTAATTTTGGGGACTTTAGAGGGTCTGAAACGGCCACACAAGGTGATAGAGCAATTCGCGAGCTTTCTGGCGCTTCAAACGGTTCGTCAATCGGACACCCGGTTCTCAAGTTATGGCCTCCGAAAGTTTGTACTCCTGAAATAGGAAAAATAATTTGTATCGAATACATAAATGAGCGGTAAAAGGGAGCGACACGTGTTGATGTGTGCTTTAACATGTCATAGAAGGGAGATAAGGTCGGGTACACTTTATTGGGTGGTTTTAGCCCATGGTTTTGTAATACCGTTTGATGGTTTCTTGTATTGTATCTCCTATTTATGAGGTGTGTGAGATAGAGGTTGTGTGAAAGAGTCTTATGGTTATTTAGTTGCCTCTCAATCTCTGATTAGTGGTACTCCTGTGAAGAGCTTGCTCTGCAAGTATTTTGTAATCTGTTTTTGATTGCTGAATAAAATATTGAGCTGCTTTTGGAGGGTGGGGTTTTTCTCCCGAAAGGGTTTTCCCCATGTAAATCATTGTGTTGTGGTATGAATGCTATTATATCTATTTCTATTTTCTGTAACTATTGTAATGATCTGAAAAAGTTTTGCATTACCCTCCTCTCAAGGTTAGTGTAGGAAGTTGTTTCCGCTACTTAACTTCCTTACAAGTGGTATCAGAGCCTGATCACCTTTGGTTTCAATTGTGGGCAGTGGGGTTTTTTGAACTAATCCAGATTTTTAGTGGGAGCTTGTGCAGAAGACACTTTTTGATCTTGTTGTAGGAATATTCAGATGGCGAGTTCGTCAGGGAGCATAGAGGTGGAGAAATTTAATGGAAGTAATTTTGAGATGTGGAAGCTGAAGATGGAAGATCTGCTAATAGATCGAGATCTTTGGGATGCTGTTGATGTGAATGTCCAAAGGCCCTCAGATCCTACTGCGGCAGCTCAGTATGATGTTATGGACTGAAAAGCCAAGGGTCTAATCAGACTGTGCCTGGCAGACTCTGTTCTAATCAATGTCCATGAAGAGAACTCTGCAAAGAAGCTATGGACTAAGCTTGGTGAGATGTATCAAGTGAAATCTTTATTAAATCAAATTTTTTTAAGAAAGAAATTGTATTCCTTGAAGATGGAAGAGGGTGGATGAATTGTAGACCACCTAGAAGCATTCAATATGATTGTGGCTCAATTAGTATCCATCGGTGTTAAGATGGACAAGGAGGAGAAATGTCAGATCTTGCTTTGTTCTTTGCCTGATTCGTGGGATTCTCTTGTTATGGCTATCGGTAGTACTTCTGTTGTTTTGAAATCTGAAGACGTGGTGGGTGCCCTACTCGGTGAAGAGATGCGAAGGAAGGTATCCATCAGTTCAAAGGAAGCCCTAACCGTTCATGGAAGACCTAAGGAGAAAGGCAAGAAGAATGAGAAGCGCGGCAAGTCCAAATCCAAAGGGAGATCAAAATCTCCTGGAAAGTCCAAAGTCATTTGCTGGAATTGCGGTAAACCGGGTCACATCCGTAAGGACTGCAAAGAAGAAAAGAAGAAGAAAAAGAAAAAGTTTGATTCTGATTCTGAGTCCGACAAGGAAGATGGTGATGCATTTATTGCGGCTTTGGCAACTCATGCAGGTAATGATGCCTGGCTAATTGACTCAGGTGCATCTTTTCATATGACTTCCAATAGAGATTGGTTTTCTGAATATGAAGGATTTAATGGAGGTAAGGTGTACTTGGGTGATGATTCACCTCTAGACATTTTTGGTCGAGGTAAGGTTAGAATCAGGTTTTCTGATGGTAGAATAAAAAGGATTAATGGTGTGCTGCATATCCCTGGATTAAAACGAAACCTGTTATCTATGAGCAAACTGATAGATGCAGGTGTGCAGGTAGTCTTCTTTGAAGCAGGATGTAAGATGATTAAGGGTGCTATGGTAGTTTCTAGAGGTGTCAGGTTTGGCACTTTGTATAAGCTTGAAGCATACACTATTGAGTGTAATAGCACTTCTGTAAAAAGTAAATCTGTGGATACTTCACTGGAAGATTTGAAGGTTTCACCTTCAGCAGATGGAAATGGTTTTTGGGTACCTAAGGGTGCTCTTTCGTCTGAAGCAAAGTTACCTGCAGAGAAGACTATGTTATGGCACCAGAGACTTGGCCACATTGGAGAAAAGGATCTAAGGACCTTGAAAAAGAAAAACCTTGTTGAAGGTTTGAATGACTGTAACCTTGACTTTGATTTCTGTGAGCATTGCATTTATGGAAAACAAAACCGCGTTCAGTTTTACTCGAGTTCTCATAAAACTTGTGGTGTTTTGGATCTTATCCATTCTGATGTGTTTGGTCCAGTAGATGTCTCTTCGATTGCAAAATCCACATATTATGTTTCATTTATTGATGATTTTAGTAGAAGGACATGGGTTTATTTTCTAAAGAGTAAATCTGAAGTTTTTAGTCGTTTTAAAGAATTTAAAGCAATGGTTGAGTTGCAGACTGGAAAGAAAATAAAATGTTTGAGAACTGATAATGGCGGTGAGTTTTGCTCTAATGATTTTGATAGATTCTGTAAAGACTGTGGAATTAACAGGCAGAAGACAACTCCGTATTCTCCACAGCAGAATGGAGTTGCAGAAAGAATGAATAGGACACTGATGGAAAAGGCTAGGAGTATGTTGAGTGGTGCTGGTCTTGAACAAAAGTTTTGGGCTGAAGCTGTTGCCATTGCTTGCTACCTGATTAACAGGTCTCCTACATCAGCTCTTGTTGATAAAACGCCTATGGAAGCATGGTCAGGTCACAAGCCTTCATTGAGAAATCTTAGAGTTTTTGGTTGCGAGGCATATGCACATGTGCCAAAGGAGAAGCGAACAAAGTTGGAGAACAAGGCTGTGAAATGTATCTTCATTGGGTATAGTTATGGTGTGAAAGGATACAAGCTTTGGGACCCTGTTGCACAAAAGGTAATTCACAGTAGAAGTGTTATTTTTAGAGAAATTAAGTCTCCTTCTGTTACATTGCAGCCAGAACAGACTAAAAAAGAAGATGTGATTCAACTTCCTTCTACACCTAAAAGAGTTGAATCAAGACCCCTAGATAGGCAAGAATTTGAGGAGAGCTCGTCTAGCTCTGAATCTTCAGAAGAGGAGGAAGAACCTCCAACTCAGCTTGTTCAAAGGTCTACAAGACATAGACAACCACCTGAAAGGTATTCACCTGATGATTGGAGATGTATTTTTTCTCTGAATACTAGTGTGGATGAACCGAAATCTGTAGAAGAGGCATTAGGTATGAATGATGCAAAATCCTGGAAGATTGCTATGGAGGAAGAAATGGCAGCTTTGAAAAAGAATGATACATGGGATCTTGTACCATTGCCTGAAGGACGAAAACCTGTTGGTTGTAAATGGGTGTTCAAGAAAAAGATTGGTTCAGATGGAAGCATTGAGAAGTATAAAGCAAGGTTAGTTGCAAAAGGCTACTCTCAGGTTGAGGGTGTTGATTACGGTGAGATATTTTTTCCTGTTGCAAAAATGACATCCATTAGATTTTTGCTTCCTATTGCTACTGCTTATGATTTAGAGGTTGAGCAAATGGATGTGAAAACTGCTTTCCTTCATGGTGATTTGGAGGAAGATATTTATATGACACAGCCAGAGCACTATGTGGTGAAAGGCAAAAGTAATTTGGTCTGTAAATTGAAGAAATCTTTGTATGGCCTTAAACAAAGTCCTAGGATGTGGTACCAAAAATTTGATACATATGTGTTGAGTTTGGGATTTGAACGTTCTAAATCAGATCACTGTGTTTATTATAAATCTTATGGTGATCATTTCTTATTCATTGCATTGTATGTTGATGATATGTTATTCATTGGTAAAGGGAAAGGTATGATTTCAGAACTGAAGTCTCAGCTCGCTGCTAAATTTGAAATGAAAGATCTTGGTGCAGCAAAGCACATTCTTGGGATGGAAATTAGAAGAGATAGGGTGAACAGAAAGCTATGGCTAGGCCAGAGTAAGTATGTGAATTCATTGTTACAGAGGTTCAACATGCAGAATTGTAGACCATTGAGTGTTCCTTTTACAGTTGGAATGAAACTATCTATTTCAGATTGTCCTACATCCCCATTGGAGATGGAAGACATGAGCAGAGTGCCTTACCAGAGTGCAGTTGGAAGCTTGATGTATGCTATGGTCTGTACTAGACCAGATATTGCCCAAGCAGTGGGAGTACTTTCTAGATATATGTCTAATCCTGGTAGAGTTCATTGGGATGCAGTCAAAAGAGTCTTCAGATATTTGAAGGGTACTTCAGAGTATTCTTTGTGTTATCATGGTAATTCAGTTGGAGACATGACTTCCCTTGATATCCACAGTTATGTAGATTCAGATTGGGCAGGTGATATTGATAGCAGAAGATCCACTAGTGCTTATGTGTTTACTTTGTTTGGTGGTGCAATTAGTTGGATGAGTAAGCGACAGGCTGTGGTTGCTTTATCCACTACTAAAGCAGAGTATATGGCAGCTACTCATGCTTGTAAAGAGGCCATTTGGCTTAAGAGACTATGTTCAGATATTGGAATAAAACAAGGTACAGTGACAGTTTACTGTGACAGTCAGAGTGCAATTAGCCTAGCTAAGAACCCGACATTTCATGCCCGGACCAAACATATTGATGTTCAGTATCATTTTGTTAGAGATATGGTCGAAGATGGTAGGGTGAAGCTGGTTAAGGTGGACACTTTGATGAATGTTGCAGATGCTTTAACTAAGGCTGTGAGCATAGAGAAGTTCAGATGGTGTTCAGAGTCTATGGGCCTTATGGCCCCTAGCAATTGATTCATTGTGTTGACATTCCCTTCCGCTCATGCAAGGTGTTCGACAAGTGGGAGATTTGTTGGGAAAAATGGTGTCTCAACCTTGCATTTATGTGAGGTTACTATTTATAGTAAGTTTTTATTTGAGCACGAAATGGTGCGAAACTCTCCCTGAAGCTTCTAGTTGGCTAGATAAGTATTCTGGTAAAGTTGCGTCGCAATGTCACAGCTAGTTTTGAAGATATTAAAGTTTTCGTCTTGGAGGGGTGCAATAAAATATTTAAACTTAATTTTGGGGACTTTATAGGCTCCAAAACGGCCACACAAGGTGATAGAGCACTTCGCAAGCTTTTCGGCGCTTCAAACGGTTCATCAATCGGACACCCGGTTCTCAAGTTATGGCCTCCGGAAGTTTGTACTCCTGAAATAGGAAAAATAATTTGTATCGAATACATAAATGAGCGGTAAAAGGGAGCGACACGTGTTGATGTGTGCTTTAACATGTCATAGAAGGGAGATAAGGTCGGCTACACTTTATTGGGTGGTTTTAGCCCATGGTTTTGTAATACCGTTTGATGGTTTCTTGTATTGTATCTCCTATTTATGAGGTGTGTGAGATAGAGGTTGTGTGAAAGAGTCTTATGGTTATTCAGTTGCCTCTGAATCTCTGATTAGTGGTACTCCTGTGAAGAGCTTGCTCTGCAAGTATTTTGTAATCTATTTTTGATTGCTGAATAAAATATTGAGCTGCTTTTGGAGGGTGGGGTTTTTCTCCCAAAAGGGTTTTCCCCACGTAAATCATTGTGTTGTGGTATGAATGCTATTATATCTATTTCTATTTTCTGTAACTGTTGTAATGATCTGAAAAAGTTTTGCATTACCCTCCTCTCAAGGTTATTGTAGGAAGTTGTTTCTGCTACTTAACTTCCTTACAGTCCTAGAATGGATAGAGGGATTGTAGAATCATTTTGAATGTGATGGGATTAGTGAGACAAAAAAAGTGAAGTTGGCCAAGTCTAGATTGAGAGGGGAAACATTGACTTGGTGAAAATTTATTCAAGAAGAGAGGCAAAAAGAGGGCAAGAACCCCATAGCTACGTGGAAGGGCATGTTAGCCAAGGTGAAAGAGGCATGCATCCCTGAGGATTATGAAATCTAGTTGCACAAGAGGAGACAAAATTTGAGGCAAAGAGACTTGGATGTGAGTAGCTATACTAAGGAATTTCAGAAGTTGTGTCTAAGATCCAAGGTAATAGAAGATGAGAACATCAATGTAGCCAAATACCTAAATGGCTTGAGATGGAATATTCAAGAGGAATTAAGCTTGTTATGCCCCAGCACCATGTACAAGTGCTATCAGTTGGCACTAAGAGTGGAAGAAAAGAAAAACAAGAAACAAGAACAAATCAACAGAGGTAGAGGTAGGGGAAGAGATGGCAGAGGTTAGAGAGGTAGTTTTGATGGAAGAAGTGTAGACCAAATATCCCAAGGGGAATCCAAGTTGGTTCAGAAAAGTGGGGATTCCAATAGAAAGAGCAGCCATAGAGGAAGGGGATCTAGCACCTCTAGTAGAGTAAGGTCTAGTGGATCAGGAAGAGGGTCCTATTTTGCCACCATGAAGTGCTACTACTTCCATCAACTTGGACACCCATCCTATAGATGCCCTGAGAAGTCTTCTTCATCCCAAGGAGGTGAGAGGAGAGTAAATTATGCTCAAGAGTATGCAAAAAATATGAAAGCGTCAGAAGTAAGCTTGGATTCAGAGGTTGGAGAGAACCTCATGATAAGGAGAGTCTTGATCAAAGAACTAGTTAAGGAGGAACCTATCCAAAGGAGATCATTGTTCAGAATAAAAAGTAAGATCATGGGAAAGGTATGTAGAGTGGTAGTAGATTTAGGATGCACAGACGACATAATGTCAGAGGAAGTGGTGAGTAATGTCAATTTGCCAATAATCCCACATAGTTATCCCTATAGAGTTACATGGCTCAACAAGGGGAAACATGTTCTTGTAAATGAACAAACTTGGTTTGAGTTCACCATTGGAGGTTACAAAGACAAAATCTTATGTGATATATTACCCATGGATGCTTGCCACCTACTCCTAGGTAGGCCATGGTAGTTTGACAAGAAGGCAATACATCATGGAGAGAAGAATTCTTATACCTTCCAAAAATATGGAACCACCTACAAAATCCAGTCCATAGGAGACCAAGTAGAGGGTAGATCCAAAGGTCCTACTGTGTTACTGGTTGGTGAGAAAGAGTTCATCAACACACTCAAGGAGGGAAAGGAGTGGGGTTTGCAATTTTTGTGAAGCCGAAAGAGGACAACAAGGAGAAGAAGGTGAGCATTCCTAAATAAGTGCAATAGGTTCTAGATCAGTTTGATGATATCATTAGTGATGGAACATGAGCTAAATTGCCTCCTCAACGTGCCATAAGTCATCAAATAGACTTTAGACCTAGAGCTTGTTTACCCAATAAGGTAGCTTATAAAATGACACCAGATCAAAACAAGGAGATAGCCAAGAAAATACAAGAACTCCTAGATAATGGTCTAATTAGGAAGAGCATCAACCCATATGCAGTACCCACCATTTTGGCTCCAAATAAGGGAGGTACTTGGAGACTTTACACTGACTCTAGAGCCATAAACCGGATTACCATCAGATATAGATTTCCCATCCCAAGAATTGAGGACTTGATGGATTGTTTGGGGGGTGATGAATACTTCACCAAGATAGATCTCAAGAGCAGTTACCAACAAATCAGAATAAAGGAGGGTGATGAATGGAAGATAGCCTTCAAGACTATAGAAGGACACTATGAATGGCTTGTTATGCCATTTGGACTCACAAATGCCCCTAGCACATTCATGAGGCTCGTGAATGAAGTATTCAAGGACTACATTGGTAAATTTGTTGTTGTTTACTTAGATGACATCTTAATTTTTAGCAAGTTTAAAGATGAGCATCTTAAGCATATAGAAATTGTCTTGAGTAAACTATGTGATGAACAACTAACCATCAATTTGGAGAAATGTGAGTTTACGAAACAGGAATTGGTGTATCTTGGGTTTGTAGTCTCAAGAGGTGATTTGAATATGGATGCCTCTAAGGTGGAAGACATAATTAGTTGGCCTACACCTAGGACAGCAAGTGAAGTGATAAGTTTCCATGGCTTGGCTCAATTGTATAGAAAGCTCATCAGAGGGTTCAGTGAAATGTATGTACCCATGCTTGAGATAATCAAGGGAGTTGTGAGAAATAAGTTTGTAGGGACAAAGGAAGAACAAATAGGCTTTGATCTCCTAAAGACAAAGGTGGCTAATCAACTGGTACTTATCCTACCCAAATTTGACAAACTCTTCACAATTGAATGTGATGCAAGCAACATAGCAGTTGGAGTAATTTTGAGACAAGACAATAGACTGGTTGCCTTCTTCATTGAGAAAATCAATGATGCAAATAAAAGGTATTCCTCATATGATTTGGAATTGTATGCACTTTTCCAATCACTTAGGAAGTGGAGGCATCATTTGTTACCTAAGGAATTTGTGGTTTACACTTATAATCAAGCGCTTAGCTTTCTTAATTCACAAGAAAAATTAAACCATAGGCATATTAAATGGGTAGAGTATTTGCAATCATATACCTTTACCATCAAATGCAAGAAAGGATAATGTAACAAGGTAGTTGATACATTGAGTAGGAGATTACTAACAGTGCAAGAAGTGCAGCTCAAAAGCATTGGAGTGGATAGCTTCAAGAATTTGTATGAACAAGATGAAGATTTTGTTGCTTCCTACAAGGTTTACCAAGGATTTGGAAACCATTTCCATAGTGAGTATGAAGATTAAATCTTACAAGATGGCCTTTTATTCAAAGGAGGACAACTATGTGTGCCTAGAGGGTCTATGAGGGAAAAATTGATGCAAGAAAAGCATAATGGATGCTTGAGTGGACACTTTGGTTTGAACAAGACTTTGGAACTTGTCGAAAGATTCTACTTTTGGCCTAAGATGCAAAGAGATATCAGAAGATATGTGGAGAAATGTGTGGTTTGTCAAAGAGATAAGGGTACAACTTTGAATGCTGGTTTTTATCAGCCTTTACCTATTCCCAACCAGCCATGGGAGTGTGTAAGTATAGACTTTGTGGTTGGTTTGCCTAAAACAAAATCAGGTTTTGATAGCATCTATGTTGTGGTGGATAGGTTTAGTAAGATGTCATATTTTATTCTATGCAAGGTCACTCATGATGCCAGCCACATTGCTCATTTTCTTTCAAAGAGGTTATTAGGATTCATGGTTTACCTATCAGCATTGTGTCAAATAGGGATGCAAAGTTTATTGGTCATTTTTGGAAAACTTTGTGGCAAAGATTAGGTACTAATTTGTCTTTCAATTCAGCCTATCATCCCCAACTGGATGGTCAAACTGAGGTGGTTAATAGAACACTTGGTAATCTACTTATATGCCTAACAAAATAGTATGGTCAAGCTTGGGATCAGATCATTTGTCAAGCAAAAAATTTGTATAATGATAGTGTGAATAGGTCCACCGGTAAAAGCCCTTTTGAGGTGGTGTATGGCATTCATCCTAGAGGAGTTTTGGAACTTAGAGATGTGGGAAAGATGGGATAGTAGAGTGGACATGCCTTGGACATGGCCCAATCATTGAAAGAGGTTCATGAGAAGGTTAGGACAGACCTATTGGACACTACTCAAAAGATCAAAGACAAGGTGGATGAGAAAAAGGAAAGATATCCAATTTGTTGTTTGTGATATGGTGATGGTTCATTTTAACAAAGAAAGACTTTAGAAAGGTGTCCCTAGTAAGTTTTAGATGAGGAGGATAGGTCCTTACAAATTTTTGTCCAAGTATGGCAGCAATGCATACAAGGTAGATGCACCCATTGATAGGGAAGTTGCTAGGAAAGTGCTCAAAAAGCTAGTTTTGGTCAAGAAGCTTCGATAGGAAACAAAGTATTATTTGTGTCTACTCCTATATGTTTGAAAATATCACATTCAGTCATAATAGTCAGATCTCCCTACAAGTCTTCACCAACAACCTCCCTTTTTGGTGAAAGCTCACACCCATTCTCAAACTTACTCCAACTTCTCACTCCACCCATCTACACCTTTCTCAATCCATGTTCTTTTGGCATTCAGCTCTCTATTTCAGAGTGCATTAGGGGACTCCAACATGGACATGTAGGGGCAAAAAATTTTTGTTCAAGATTGACAACCAACTTAGTTTAAGGCTCATAGCCCTTAGCTTACTCAATAAACCAACCAAAAGTCAAAATCTCCAACTGAGGCTATGCACTGTCCAAGGTTCCATATGATACTTATCTCACTATTTTGGAATGATCTCCTAAGGTTTCATAAGACCAAAACTCCTCCTTATAATTGGGTTTATGTATTTTGATAAAAACAGTCAAATGTGTGTTATGTAGTCAAAAGAGCTACTAGCCCATGGAGGGGTAATTGGCACTTTTTTGCTTATCCTGCTCTACGATGGGTATTTACTCTCTCAAACTTGATTTGGATGGTGTCTTAGGGGTATATGTTCATAGATTTTTATGTTTTAGACCACTGTTAATGTAGATTGAGGATTCTCCACTATTTGTGGCACTTTTGTAGGGTTTGGTAGGGTTTAGACCCAAACATATTGGGAAGTCATTGCATCTCCACTAATCAATCCTCCAAACTAGCTTAGAACTTCTACCACACCAAAATGAATCCTTCCCCTGCTAATTCCCTACAAACATAATGCAAACACTTGGCAAACAACTAAAATGTCACTGTCACTGTTAAAACTGCACCTTTACCAGTCAATCTGCTGCTACATCTTTGGTCCTGCATGACAAGGAGCTTCAACTAGAAAAATACCTCAGTGAGGTCTACCAAACACTAATCAATTTTCCTATTACATTTCCTTCATAGTTACAAGGCTTGGATGATGCTTTGAAGCATTCCATGAGCATTTGACAAACACAATTTGACAAAAACAATGAACTCACTGTTTTGTTTACAAGTGAGAATTTTTAATAGGAACAAGCTACTCTAACAAACCAAGGTGATCTTCAACACCCTTGGCCATATGTCCAGACCTCTACCTCATACATTTGTTCACTCCAAATTTTTTTTGGGTGCAAATCTTGAGTTTTTGATCATGCTACTAGCCGAGTAATCAATACTTGCCTAGTATTCACTCAAGTCCTCCTTCCAAACACAATTTTGGCATAAAGTAAAGCATATGTACATTACGTACATGAGTGATAACTTGACTAAATCCATTTTGTGGGATCCCAGACCTAGATTAGTCAAGTGGTGGCATGTTGGAACCTCAAACCCTTGACAGGGCAGTGAGCACACAGACGTGAAATAATTTTGCACAAACAAATTGCCAAAGGAAACCAGTACAACAATCACTTGGAGAGAATTGTACAACCACTATGCACACTTTCCCAAGGTACAGTATGGACTGTTACTCCAAAGAAGCAAAAAACAGTGATAAAGGCCAAAATTTCATAATTTTTATTAGGAATCTCTTGCTCTTACAATCACCAACCGTACTCCAAGAAAGGGGAGGCCTTTTTATAGCATTTCTAATTAGTTACCAAGACCTGTACGGACATGAGGCTTCCACAACTGCATTTTTCTAGAAACCAGACATGCTTAGAACTTCTGCCACACCAAAATCATACATGCTTAAAACCAGTCAGTAAACATGTTTCAATGCTTTGGAAAGCATTTGGAGATCTTTTAGGCATATTTGACCTCTTGAACCCAAAATGAGATCAAAACCACTAAACATGACACACAACAACCTAAAACAACATTATAAACCTAACACAAGACATTACAAATATGAAAGCAGTAAATACTCAAAAAGGAGAGTTCTGCTCAACTAGGTGCTCCTGCACCATACTCACCGAAAAACAAAGAAGTCATGTGACTCCTTGAGGCAGCAAAGAATAAGAGATGTCAAACTTCTAAAAGTCAGTTTTAGGTATCCTTGTGGCCTTTGAGATAGGCTTATCCTTCCATTTTATTAGATGCTCTGTGTAGGTGTGATTCCTTGTCTTTTTTAGAATCCTGGAGTCTAGAACCTATTTTGCTTGGGGAATAGAAAGAGAAGGGAGATATAGATCAAAAAGGGATTTTGCAGCATCTGAAAGTCTTTTAATCTCCTTGGGTGTCTTCCCTTTGAAAGCAAGCAAATCTGCAACATTAAAAATGGGAGACAAAGAAACATCAGTAGGCAAAACAACTTTGTAAGCATTAGACCCATACTTAGCCAATATTTTGTAAGGGCCTATTCTCCTCATCTGAAGTTTTCTTGGAACTCCCTTTTGTAGCCTTGCCTTGTTCAAATGAACCATCACATAATATCCTATGGAAAACTAAACATCTCTCTTTATAGCATCCACTCTTGCCTTGACTTTTTGGGAGGTTTCTTGAAGAGCCTTTCTCACTTGCTCATGAACCTCCTTCATGGATTGAGCCATGTCATTTTCTGTTCCACTCTTAGGCTGCAAGTTAGTGATATCCCTCAACTCCATTATACCCCTTGGATGCATACCATAAACAACTTCAAAAGGGCTTTTACTTGTAGACTAGTTGACACTATCATTGTAGGCATATTTTGTTTGATGAATGAGCTCCTGCCCATATTCCTTTGTCAAGCACCTAAGCATGTTTCCAAGAGACCTGTTCACAACTTCGATTTCACCATCCATTTGTGGATGATAAGATGAACCAAAAGAGAGATTAGTACCCAATCTCTTCCACAATGTTTACCAGAAATGACCAAGAAACTTAACATCCCTATCTGAAACAATACTAGTAGGCAAACCATGAATTCTAACAACTTCTTTGAAAAATAAGTAAGCAATATGACTTGCATCATGTGTTGTCTTACAATAAATAAAATGAGTCATTTTGCTAAATCTGTCAACTACTACAAAAATGCTATCAAATCCTGCTTGAGTTCTAGGTAATCCTACCACAAAATCCATACTAATGCAATCCCAAGGCCTATGTGGAATGGGAAGAGGCTGATATAAACCAGCATTAAAGGAATTACCTTTTACTTTCTGACATACCAAACACTGCACAACATACCTCCTAATGTCTCTCTACATCTTAGGCCAATAATAGTGTAGACGTATAAAAATGACCACATTCCTAAATGAATATTTTATGTTCATTTTTCTATTTGATTAAATCCAATTTAATTAAATTATCCACATTCTTCTATTTAATTAAGTAAATCACTTGATTAAATTCACTATACCATTTAATGAATAAATCATTTTATTCAATTAAATCCCCCTAGCCATTTTTAATTAAATTCAAATTTAATTAAATAGTTATCCTAAATTGAATAAATCAAATTTATTGAATTACAACCAAATTGAATGAAAATCAAATAATTCAATTAAATTCTATTATCCCCCATCCACTTGCAAAATCTCAAACCCCTTCCTAATCCCTTCTAGAATCTTCTAACCAATTCTAATTAACCTAAACCCTCTCTAAACTTTGTCACATCCCTAAGCAAAGGGAGGTCACTTCTCAAATGGCCCAAAGTCTTGGATAACCATTGAAGGTTTTCAACCTTCAACCACCAAAAACCCTAAAGTCTTTGAAAACCATTGAAGGCTTCCAACCTTCAACCACTTAATCCACAAAGTCTCCAATAACTATTAATGGTTATTTCAAACCCTCCCACATGGTTAAAACATTTGTTTTGACTCAACCTCTATCCAACCCAAGGGTCTCATCAGGTTATTAATGCTTTGACCATGATTATCTCTTAATCATTTGCACAAAGGTTTATCCTTGGATTAGATCCTAATTCAGTGGGTAAACCTAACTTAGACTTGACCCTTAGCCTTTAGATAACCATGAGGTCTCCTCAGGCCTTTAATGCCTCCAACCTCTTCTTTCAACCCAATCCTGTGTTGACACTTGTCACCATGTCATTGGTGCCAATTGTGCACATGGATCCCCAACTTTCAAACCTGGCCCTTGATTAAACCTTTCAATCCTAACCATCCATTGCCCTGTTTATGCTATAAATAGAGCTCTCATTCCTCCATTCTTAACAATCATCTTTCAAATTTGAAGCATCACACTTATGCTCAAATTGTTTCAAACTTTCATTTTATATATGCTCCTCATTTAGCCTCTTTTAGATCAGAATTAATCATGAATATACATGTTTAGAATAAGTTCATTATCATTTTAGCTCAATCATAGACTAAATATAGTATGCTAGGATAGTATTCATACTAATCTTGTCATCTTATAGTTAGTTTATTGCATTTTAGCATCATACATAGCTTAACATTCATCTCATACTAAAATCGACTAAAAATCTCTCTCGTTCTCATATTTGCCATCCCTAAGCCATTTTGCTCAGTAATCTGAGAGCAAAACATTGGTTTGAGGGACATTGTGAGATAGAGAACCATGGGACCCTCCTTGGGAAGCTGAGTAACGCATCGTTACTCCATAGCTTGCATCAAGAAGTCCTGTGTGTGTGTGTGGATTGGTATTTTACGTATTTTTCACATTTTAAATTTTATTAACCCACTTTTCCCACATACATTTCTGGCGCCCACCGTGGGGCACGCACCCCAATAACCCATCGTTTTTTGAATTTGAAGAGTTTTGCAGGTACGCGGGAAATTGGAATTAGCGTGTCAAAGACATGTTTTAGTGCATCCGCCCAATAGTTTAGCGCTTCTAGCCTACTGTTTAGCGCGTGGGCTTTCTGTCTTAGCGTGTTAAAACTGTTCCTTAGCGCATGATACTATTTAACATATTTTCCTGTAGGTGTTAACGCTGGCGAAACACAGATTAGCGCTTCTACATAACAGATTAGCGCATATACTCACAGATTTAGCGCTTCACCTGCCTATACTAGCGCTTCTAAGCAAACAGTTAGCGCATAGAAATTCACCATTTTCCGAGAAAAAACCAAAACACAGATCAGCGCTTCTACCTGACAGATTAGCGCATCGGCCCAGTATACAAGCGCTTAGACCAAATCTTCCAGCGCATCGGAACGGACAGTTAGCGCATTAAATCCCAAAATTCCCGAAAAACAGGTCGCCGAAAAACCAGATCATAAATTAGCGCATAAAAGCCACAGAGTAGCGCTTCGGAGAAACAGGATAGCGCATGCAAATGGAACAGTAGCGCATCCCCCGAATATTGTAGCGCATACAGTTTGTTCTGTAGCGCATCAACAACAAAACCAACAAAAAAGGATTGTGTAACCGAACAAATAATTTTAGACTTGTGGAAGTCCCCCGAAACAAACTAACCGATTTCTTTTGCAGGATTTTTAACAAATTTCTTGCAGGAAAAGCGAGGAGATTTGTTTTACAAGCAAAACGTTTTTCCTTTAGTTGACCTCGAAAATCGAAATTTGCTTTGTTGACGATCTATTTTCCATAGATTAAATAATCATTGCTATAAAGGGTTAAAAAGAACACCATGCTGATTGGAGCAACATCTCCAAATAGAGGTTAGCAAACCATTGTCTTAAAGGCTAAAAAGAACAACTTATCTGCTGTGTATCGAAAGTGGAAGGTATATGCTCTCCCCTTAACTGGGTGACCAAAAAGCCAAACCACTCTTATGCTTTCTTTTATTCAAGCAATAAATCCTTTAGCAGGCCTGCCTTCCCGAGGAGTTGCACTCAACTCTTAAAGTCGTTTATGACCGGTGTGAAGGGAACGACCTAAGTGGGGAACGACTTTGACGCCAAGAATTCCAATCCACTATAATCAAATGTGGAAAGTGACGAAAGTCCTTTTCAACGGTTGCGCACAGCGATTAGCCTTCCCCCAGTATCCTTGAGATACGTAAAGCCTTTGTTCTAAAGGTTGGGAAGCCTCCTAAGGGAGTTTATCACTGACGGCCGAACAGGAAGCCTGATTAAGAACCTTAGCATTAGAAACTTTGAGCTGAGTCAGTATCCAAACATTTGTAACATCATAGTGCAAGGGTGGGGAAGAATCCGCCCACAAGATTACTCACCATATATCTCCCAAGATTACTACTCAACTGTGAAGCAATTCACTTTGGGTTAACTTCTGGCAAAAGGCAAAAAAAACGGGCGCCCTCTAGGGGGTGACACGGCTGTTTGAGCTGACGGAGTATCGAGACTAGTGAGCTATGATGTTGCTTATGACCCTTGAATAAAAAGTCTTTCTGAAGTGTTTATCTTGTATCCAACCTGTTAAAACATTGGGGATTCGAAAACATCCTCGACAGAACATACACTTTATGTTAGATTAAGTAAAATGATTATACTTTGTATACCGTGTTTACATTTTGTATTTTAGAAAATCATCCATCCTACTTGATAAATCTCTCAACAAAAATCAAAAACATCACAAAAGCCACAAAGAGGAAAAATCAAGGCAGTCTAGCGCGTAAGAACAACATATTAGCGCGTCAAACAGTTATTTTAGCGCATCTGAAGAACAAACTAGCGCGTTAAAGTCACAGTGTAGCACGTAATTCTCAGAAAACTTCACAACAAAATTCAAAAAAATCTGTTTTAGCGCGTATAACAAACATTTTAGCACGTTGAAACTCTGTTTTAGCGCATCCACCAATCCAGTTAGCGCTTCAAGGTCACAGTCTAGCGCGTAATTCTCAGAAAAATCTCACAACAAAATTCAAAAAAATCTGTTTTAGCGCCTATAACAAACATTTTAGCGCGTTGAAACTCTGTTTTAAGCGCATCCACCAATCCAGTTAGCGCTTCAAGGTCACAGTCTAGCGCGTAATTCTCAGAAAAATCTCACAACAAATTTCAAAAAAGTCTGTTTTAGCGCGTGTAACAAGCAGCTTAGCGCGTGGAATCTCTGTTTTAGCGCATTAACAAAATCAAGTAGCGCGTAGATAATACAGTTTAGCGCGTACATATTTCACAGTCAACCACACAAAATTTTCCAGAATCAATTGTTTAGCGCGTAACCAGGGGCAGAGTAGCGCGTAGAGAAATAGTTTTAGCGCATTGAGAGAATTTACTAGCGCATAGAACAACTGTTTTAGCGCGTGAGAAAAAGGAGAAAAACAGAGAGTTGGAAAAACCAAATTTTTTTTTTTTTTTGAAAATCTCAAAAATATTTCAAACACAATTTTTCGTCAAAACACGTTTTTCATCAAACCAGAGTGACAGAAACAAGCCATAAAACTATTTTTCAAGTCAAATTTGCGTCAAACAAGGTTGTCCAAATCTGAAAACGAATCAAGCATTAGAGGACGTCTTTTCTATCATAATCCGGAAACTTGTCATCATCAGTGTCAATTTAATCCTTTAAATATCTTACGGATCTCATCTCAAAAACACTTGTCTAGAAATTTTCCAAATTGTCAAATTCAGTTTCCAGGTTGGGAAACTCTTATCCATATCATTTGACATACTTTATCGTGAAGGAATAGCTAAACCTTCATTCTGATAAAGTAAAATTTGAAATTTTCAAAACAAGAATCAACTGAATCCAAATCAATCAAAGGAAATCATTGATCACTCATGCATGACTAATCGCCTTATTCTGAGAAAGAAGAACCTCTATCGCAACATCACGTTAAAGAAACAGCAACCAAGCTTTTCCAAATTCATCAAGAGAAATAAATTTTTATACATCAATCGTCAACTCTTCAAATCCCATCGGGTATTTCTTTATCACGTCAAACGTTATATCCAAAACAAATCCAGCGAATTTGACAAAGAACCCCTGAAAACAAGAGCATACTGTCAAAAGTCTGCTTTTAATCAAAAGATAAACCGCGGAGGAAAAATCAATCCAGCATTTCTGCCCGACGAGTGCATCACATATAACACACCTAGACCAGAACCACCAACACCAGAGCAAAACATCAACGAGGACTTTGTTCCTTTCATCACTGAAAGTTTCTATTGAAATGCCTGTCACTCGTTCTCAATGAAACAAACAAAGCGAGACACCCGCGGAATCAAGTATGAATCGCAGGTTATCAAATCCTTTTGAAGTTCCATCTTCAGAAGATCCTGAAATTACTGATGCAATTCTTCAGGAATGCCAAGAAAATCCTTCATTCCAAAAACTCATTGAAAAACTCATGGAAAATGACAAAGAAAAATATCTGCTTATGCTTACAAGCAAAGGTGTCAAAATTCCTGAAGATTTCGACGCAAATGTCTTTCAAACAGGATCTCAACAATACACATACCAAGAACAACAAAGGGAAGAAGAGACTCGCATACCTGAACAACGTATTCCAGAACAACATATACCAGAAATGCGAGTACCTATGTTCGAAACCCCCGAACAACACATACCATTTGCTACACCTTTTCAAATGAGAACAAATCCAAGGGAAGAACTCTTCCCTCGACAAGATAATGCGCCTTTGGTTGCTCTTACTCAACAGATGCAAATGTTGCAAAGACAAATGCATGATATGCAACAAGGGACAACAGTGCGGTATTCTATAAACGAAATCTGTCCTTATCCATTTGACAGAAGCTTAAACATGATACCTTTTCCTCCAAACTCAGACATTCCTAAATTTGATAAATATGATGGGAAAGGTGATCCTCGAGATCATGTTCAAGAATTTTGTACTATGAGTCTTGAATTTGCTCATAATGAGACGTATCTGATGAGGTTATTCCCAAGAAGCCTGGGAGGACAAACAATGGAATGGTTATCCAAGATTACACCACCTGTTAGATCATTTGACGAATTAGTCAACAAGTTCATCACCCATTATTCTTACAACATCCAACATGCCATAACCATGTTAGATATCTGCAACACCAAACAAAGGAACAATGAAACATTCATGTTATTCCTTCAACGTTGGCGACGCATGGTATCAAGATATCCTCGTGATATTCCTAAAAGAGAGAAAATGGAAATCTTCATTGATAACTTGAATGGGGAAATGAGTTACAGACTCAAACTTCAATGCATCCCATCTTTTGACAAGTTAATTGAAAATGGCATCTAAGTAGAGGAAGCTTGTGTCAAAAAAGGAACACTCAAATTCTACAAAGAAGGAACGAACTCATCAAACTACAATAACCAAAACAATACCAACCTAGACAAAACTCGATTTTGGACTCGAAACAAAAACGACGGCAACAATGAATCCTATGATCCTAAATCTAAACAGCCAGTGCTTGCTTTATCAGGAAATACTCAGAATACGAACAATCCTAAAAATGCTACTCCCAATACACCCAACAATACTCAAGGACAACTCAACACCAACAATGCCAACGATAATCAAAACAAAAATCTGAATCCAGGGCCTAACAACAATTCACGCAACAACACCAACAATTTCCATAAGCGTATTTTCACACCATTGGGCCAATCATTAGAGTCCGCATTTAGAGAGCTGTTAGCAAACAAGGTTCTTTCTTTACCTCCAATCAACAATTATGAACCTCCGATCAAACCACCTTGGTGGAATGATTCCCATTATTGTGATTTTCATCGAAACAAAGGTCATAGAACAAACGAGTGCATGAGATTGAAACACATAATCCAAGACATGATTGATCGAGGGGACTTAATAGTAGATGGTCTCAAAACAAATAATGATCACGAAGCCTTCAAAGATCCTTTACCAAATTATAAAGATGGAGCATCAACTTCAAACGATACCCGCGGAGCTCGTATTAATCACATCTACAACAACACAATCAATCACATATCAGCTGAAGACCATCAAGTTAATGTTATAACCATTCGAGATAAACGTGATCATGAATCTGTCAATGTAACAACCCGGACCCAGAAATATGTCTTAAAAGGGCATACTGCACCTCCAACCACCACACCCAAAATCCAATACGACTTAGTTACTCAACTGCAAAAAACTCCGGCTCAGATATCTATCCTGGAATTGTTAAAACTATCTCCAAGACACAAAGACATATTGGAGCAAGCGCTCTTAGAAACAAATGTACCTCAAAATCTGGATACAGACAAATTCCAAGCTATGGTGGCCCACATGACAGAGTCTCATAACCTCACTTTCTCAGAGCATGATAATACTTCATTGAGTCATCCGCATAATACTCCTCTACATATTGAAGTCATTGTTTGCAAACACCGTGTCAAAAGAGTCTTAATAGATGGAGGAGCCGGACTTAATATATGTACTTTAAAGCTTATCCGTGCACTAGGTTTCTCAGAAGAATCTATTGATCCTTGTAAAAAGATTACCATAAAAGCATATGATGATGAGGAACGGTCCTCTAAAGGAACAGTGATATTACCTATTCAGGTAGGCCCAGTGCAAAAGGCTACTATATGTCAAGTTTTAGATATTGATCTCACTTATAATATCTTACTAGGCCGACCCTGGATACATGAAATGCAAGCAGTACCTTCTACATACCACTAGTGTGTCAAATTTCCTTATGATGGACAGGAAATCTCCATATCAGCTGATCACAATCCATTTCAACATTGCAATACAATGGGGGCAGCCCAAGACAGTTTGGTTCCTTATAACAGAGAAAAGCAACAGTCTTCGACACCTGATCTACCACTAGCAAAATCCAACTCCTTATGGGGAGATTTCAAATAGAAAATGCAAATCAAAGACCAAGGCATGGGCGAATACTCTATGGAGCCTTTGTGTTTAACCAAATTGCCAACATCACCTAGATCACATGGTTTACCTACTCTATCAATACATCAGGCAACTCAGCCCATAACTAAATTTAATGGTACCTTCATCCAATTGGGGACTCTAGCACATGAATCAGAAGATAAAGATGTTTTTAACTGGCTATACAAAGATGAAGAAGAAGCTAATAGAGCGGCCGCTCTAGACATTGTTCTACCAACACACTTATATGGAAAAGGCTACCTGATCATGAAACAAATGGGATATGGCGGTAAAGGACCTATTGGGAAACGCCAAGAAGGAGTCACTGAACCTATAGATCTTCCTTCACAACCGAGTAGAAATAAAGCAGGATTAGCTTCTAAATTCACTTTCCTATTAAAAAGGCCGCCACATACAAATACAAAACCTCAATGGAAAGAAAAGAAGAAATACAAGGAAGAATCATGGCAGGAAGCTCTCTTTGAATCAGCAGAAACAATCCGTAAGGCAAGAGAACGTCAAGATCAGAAGATACATCAGGGAAAGCTTCTGAATCATAAGAAGGCCATATCTACAGCAGTGGCTCATATTCACACACCAGTGGCTCAAAAACCAATCCTATCATCACAAGCACCCATCATTCCTCCCCGAGGAAGCACAATATATGAACAAATCCAGAATGTAGAAGATGGATCAGATACAGAATCCACACAAAATGTCAAAATAGTATCTATCATCAAGGATTTATTTTCGCCATACAACATACCTGTCTACAACACAGATAAAATTTGGGATGAGGCCTATGAGACCGATTCAAATGAATATGAATGGGGTACCTGCTCCGACGCTACTACAAATATCCCCGATGATATTGATTTCATATCCATTTCTCAAGAAGAACATAACGCAGAAGATAGACCTCTTGAATTTGGACCACAACATATCTATGACGTTCAGGAAAGCGAACAGCAATATTACGAACAAGTATATGTAGAAGATGATACCATCGAAGACCTCGATGAAACCATAAGTTTCTTTAAAAACAAGACCCATCACGATGATAACTCTATTCTAACACTTACAGTAGCTGAACTTAACCCACCCCATGATTCCTTACCACTTGTCTTCCCTGATCTCATCGACTGGACTGAGCCTGAGACTCATGATATCCCAATTTTTCCAGATGATGAATCTATTATCCACTACCTATGTACCGTAAATCCCGAAACAGGCTCTACCAGTGAACCGCATAATTCAGAGAGTGCCAAGTCTCTCAGTCGCAAAAATGAATCAAATAATGAATCTAAGGCTGAAAACCAGTCAATGGCAGCAATAGATCCCAAAAAAGTAAAAATAAAGGACGCATCTAAGGGTGAAAACCTTTATAAGGCACCTAATGATGGGAGACTTGACACTCTTCCTGAACATTTTCATGAACGATCACCCATATTGATTGAGCCCACTCAATCAATCAACATTGGTACCACTGAAGCAGTCAGAAACATTCACCTTGCAGAATCTCTGACCGAAGAGGAAAGATTGGCATTCATCATCTTCTTTAAAGGACAGCAAATTAACTTTGCCTGGTCATATGCTGATATGCCTGGAGTGGACCCACACCTAATCATGCATCACTTGTCCATCTCTGCAGGGGTCAAGCCAGTCAAGCAGAAACTACGAAAGATGAATCCACAGATAGCACTCATGGTCAAAACGGAATTAAAGAAATTATTAGATGTCGGATTCATCCGACCTATTGACTATGCAGAATGGATTTCTAACATTGTTCCAGTCTCAAAACCAGATGGTAGTATCAGAATATGCACCGACTTCAGAGATGTCAATAAAGCTTGCCCAAAGGATGACTTTCCTCTACCAAGTATTGATATAATTGTAGATCTCACAGCAGGCCATGCAATGCTCTCATTAATGGACGGTTTCTCAGGCTATAATCAAATCAAAATAGCTCCTGAAGATCAAGACAAAACAACATTCACCTGTCCTTGGGGAACATACTGTTGGAATGTAATGCCTTTTGGCTTAAAGAATGCCGGAGCCACTTACCAAAGAGCAATGACAACCATATTCCATGATATGATGCACACATTTATGGAAGACTATGTGGATGATTTACTAGCCAAATCTTTCACCAGAGCTGAACATCTTGGCATCCTAACAAAGATCTTTGATCGATTGCAGAAATTCAAAGTCCGACTCAACCCTAAAAAGTGTGTCTTCGGGGTTACATCAGGCAAGTTACTAGGTTACATCGTCTCAGCTAAAGGTATTGAAGTGGATCCAGCAAAGGTACAAGCCATCATGGATATGCCACCACCAAAGAATATTAGTCAACTTCGATCTCTCCAAGGGCGACTTCAATCAATCAGGCGATTCATTGTTCAATTAGCAGATAAAAGTCGGCCATTTAACCACTTGTTACACAAAAATGTGTCATTCAAATGGGAGACTAAATGTGCAGAATCCTTTTACCAAATCAAACAGTACCTGATGAATCCACCAGTTCTAGTACCACCAATTACAGGAAAGCCTCTTATATTGTATATATCAACGACAGATGTTTCACTGGGGGCATTATTGGCACAAGAAGATCAACAAGGAAAAGAACACGCCATATATTACATCAGTAGAACATTGAATGGGTATGAGCTCAATTATACATTCATTGAAAAGGCTTGCCTAACAGTTGTTTTTGCATCTCAAAAGTTCCGACATTATATGCTAGCACACACTATCAAGCTAGTAGCCAAAATTGATCCTCTCAAATATTTACTCAGCAAGGCAGCTCTCACAGGCCGATTAGCTAAATGGGTTATGATTCTCAGTGAATTTGACATCCACTACACAGAAAGACGCGCCATCAAGGGACAAGCAATTGCAGATCAGCTGGCTGACACACCGCTACCAGGAAAACAAATCATGGACATTGAATTTCCAGACGGGGACGTTTTTGCTTTTTCCTCCAAACAATGGATCCTATACTTTGACGGATCCTATACTCAACATGGTTCAGGGGCCGGCATTCTATTCATCACCCCTGAAGGACACACTATGCCAAGATCATACAGGCTTATGTTTCCATGTACAAATAATATGGCTGAATATGAAGCATTGGTCATAGGCATCAAAATGGCCGTCGAATGGAAGATCACAGAATTAAAAGTCTATGGAGACTCACAATTGGTCATCAATCAAATCAACAACAACTATCAGACAAAGGATGATAAGCTCCTACCCTACAAACAGATGGTGGATGATTTCAAACAGTATTTTGTGCACATCACTTTTGAGCAAATACCTAGGTTAAATAACAAAGCAGCCGATGCAATGGCTACGATCGCTTCATTACTACAAATTCCAGAACAACAGAGTCGTTATGAGTTCCTGGTAGAGCAACTGTTCTCTCCCGCCTATGACCATTCCGAATCTCATGTTATATATGCCTTAACCGGTTCAGATTCTCCGTTATATGGACCAATATATGACTACCTCAAGCATAATATATTACCCATTGACCAATCCCGCAACCAAAAACGTAATTTTATCCGACAAGCTGCCCGTTACACCCTTACCGCTGATACCTTATATCGTCGAGGTCTAGATGGTACTCTTCTTCGTTGCCTTGATCGTAATGATTCTGATTCGGCTTTACACGAGCTTCACGAAGGTATTTGTGGTACACATTCGAGTGGCACTACTCTTGCTAAAAAGCTTCTACGAATGGGATACTACTGGCCTACCATGGAAAAAGACTCATATCATTTCGCCAAGAAGTGTCCTAAATGCCAAATCCATGGCAATCTGATACATGCACCAGCACAGGAACTGCAACCATTTACCACATCTTGGCCCTTTTGTCAGTGGGGATTAGATCTGGTAGGCAAAATACATCCTTCATCTTCAAATGGACACAAGTTCATTATAACTGCCACATAATACTTTACCAAATGGATTGAAGCAGTTCCCATGACCACAGTGACTGGGAAACAAATTGCTTCTTTTATCTTAAATTATCTGATCTGCAGATATGGTATTCCAAGTTCAATTGTCACAGATAATGGACGACCTTTCAAAAACCAAGATGTGCAGGAACTATGTGAAAAATTCAAAATCCAGCATCGATTTTCTACACCATACTATCCACAAGGAAATGGTCAGGCAGAAGCATCTAACAAAACGATCCTAAAAATCCTTAAGAAAACAGTGAATGATGCAGGCAAAGATTGGCATATACAACTCAATCCAGCTCTTTGGGCCTACAGGACTAGCATCCGCACACCTACAGGGGCAACACCATATTCCTTGGTATATGGATCAGAAGCTATTTTACCCTTGGAGGTCGAAATTCCATCTCTTAGAGTCTCTTTGAAAGGTTTGATTCCAGATGAAGAGTATCGGGTCAATCGACTGCAGGAATTGGAATTATTAGAAGAAAGATGCCAACATGCTTATACTCATCTCAAAGCATATCAGCAACGCATGTGCCAGAGCTACAATCATAAGGTCATTCCTCGTAACTTCAGGGTTGGTGATCTAGTCCTAAAAGAAAATTCCAGAAACCAGCAAGATAGAGACAAGAAAGGGAAATTTGAACCTAACTGGTTGGGTCCCTATGTCATCATTTCAGTCTATGGATTAGGTGCTTATCAGCTAACAAATTCTGAAGGAGATGTACTTGATGATCCAACTAATAGCATTTATCTAAAAAAGTACTATACTTAAAGTAGCCTAGTGCACGGAAAACGCCAAAACAAACCAAAAAAAAAAAAAAAAAAAGAAAAAGTCAAAATACAAAGTACAATAAAAACAAATGGTGAAAACCTGGTAAACAGGCGCCTTTGTGAAAGGCCGGCTCCTTTCTCTATATCCATGCCATTTTATCCATCAAAACACTCTCGGCCATCGCCCGACACTTAGCATATATCTATCCAGAACATACTTAGCGTAGTCACTATCCTGGGTTATTCATCTACCACATTTTACCATGGCTTGGAAATCACTGTACATACTCATATCCAGCAGAAACACTCATCTAGGGACATTAGACTGTTCAAAAACTTGCAAACATTCAAGACATACCAACTATTGCAAAACTCAGACATATGACATCCAACAAATACAACTACACTACATCACAACAACCAAACACGAACAATACACCAGAAACTTAAGGATGGATGATTTTCTGAAGTACTCAATGTTGCATTATCATATTAAAGTCTTGATTATTTTGCATTTTGAACTTTTTAATAAATTGGAATCTTTTCCTTATCTCATCAAAAGCTTCACAGCCAGAGATCATGGGAAACTTCCAACATTTTCTTAGTCTTCTGTTTGGGAGGCGATCACTTGTATTGTGTGAATATTTGTCTCGTGACGTGATCCATATCACTGAAGGCTTGATCCCATTTCACGCATTATAAATGATCTACTCTTGTCTGTTTACGCAATATGCACTCAGGTCGTCCTGGTTCAAATATACCTTGGCGCTTGTGCTATCTTGCAAAATTAAAAATCATGTAAATTTTACTCAGGTCATTATGGTTCAATTATACCATTATGCTTGTATAAATTTTCAACATATCCTAAACAAATCAATGCTCAATGATGATATTTACAAAGAAAGCAAATAAATGGTTATATGGAATGGCAAATACAGAATGAGAGATGATCCAAACACAATTAGTTGCATATCATTTTACAATTAGTTACATATCATTTTACAATTAGTTGCATCTCATTATTATCCCATCTATCATTATTACATCCTTACACATCATCTTACATAAAGCAGCATGTTAACATCATACATCTCATTTTCAAGATACGTCTCATAACATACAAAAACATACATATATATCATACATTACATCATGTATATAAGCATTACATCATCATGTAAAAAGGAAGAAGCACACATAAAACATACATCCAAAAACACATCACATCGGTCAAAAATGGTGCTCTATATATATATCGCTCAAAAATGATCAAAATCTACAAAATGTGTCACAACTGTGTCTAGTACAAAGAATACACTGCTCAAAATACAATAGAGACCATGTCTCTCAAGTATGACTATCCCCTGATGGAGATGGTCTGGCTCCTGATGCACCTGCTCCTGGATCTCTCGGAGGATCCTGTCTGGCTCCTGAGACACTCGCACCCGGATCGGCAGGAGGGTCCTGTCCCGCTAGCCCTGTCACTCCACGGCTCTCTGATCGTGTCTCGGCAGTTCGAGATCGACTCGATCTCGACTGCGCAAAGCTCTCTACACGCCGCTCTCTGGGAACCGCCTCCTCATAGTGCCGCCTGTAATATGCAGCCTCCTGCACACTCCGTGTCAGCTCTCTCAGGGTGTCTCTCAAGGGACCACCCACTGCAGCTCTCTGTACGGTCGCCAAGGCCTCCTCTGCTCGCCCTCGCCGCTCCATCTCGGTATCTCTCTCAGTGATCAACTGAGAGATCTGCCTCTGATACGTCAAAATCTGTGCCTGCAGCTGCTGCACAGTGATCTGAAGCGTCCGGATCTGGGCGTCCTCTATGTGTCCCGGCACACGAACCCGTAACGGTACCTGTGCTGGCGCCACTCCCCCCACTCGGCCTGTCCTGGGTACGGGAGGTGGAAGAATATCTATCCTCCTCCTCTGTACTGGCCTCCCCACCTCCTCCTCTCCTCCTACTGCCGCTAGTACCTCTGTGACTCTGCCCTCTCTCCCGGCTCCAATGGCCAATCCTCCCCTCCCTCTCTCAATCCAACCCTGTCGTACAGCCCTCTGCACACCTCTCCCTCTCCTCCTCCCTCCATCACCCCCATCATCCCCATCATCCCCCTCATCTCCTCCGTCTCCCTCCTCTCCATCTGAATCAAAAACCGGTCTCATCTCCTCTGGATCTGAGATCCTAGCCACAGCCCGGGCAGCAAATAAACGAGTGAACTCGTTAGTCATACCAGCATCTTGTATCTCTGGGGCATAGTCCCAGATCTGACCAGCCAAACCAGTAAACTCCTCAATCACAACAGCACTGTCAATGGCCGGCCCCCAATCGGCCACATCCTGCTGCCGCCGTGCATATAAGCACGTCCCCTGTGGAACACCCTGCTGCCTCCCAAACTGCCTCAAAACTCGGGTAACCAAAAACCGCTCAATAACGAACGGGGTCCTCCCAATCAAATGCCTTGTCATAAACACAAAAGGCATCTCCATACCATCCTCGGCCCATACCTCGCAACCTGTGTACGGTCTCCAGATGACCGTATCTATGTCATCAAAAACTCTCCTCCAGTGCTCTAGTTTGCCCAGCTTACGCTGGACAACTAGGCCTCTATAACCATATGCATAAGCTGCCCCCATGGGCCTATCCCTGTTCACCAGTGGCCTCGCTGCTGGAATGTGCTCCTAGCACCATACCTGTAAGAGTGTCACCCCTGCTGATAAACTGCTATAACCGAGGTATACTACCTCATGCAGGCTCCTGTAAAGGTGGGCCAGCATCGCTGACCCCCATGCAAATCTCTGGCCCTGTGTGACCATCTGCTCCAGAACCAGCCCCCATCCCACTGAAAATCCCTTTGACCTGCGATCAGGACAAAAGAATCCTCCAGTAAATCCTGCCAATACAGATGGCAGCGGTGCATAATCAAGATCCAGGAACTCCTGCCACGGGATCTCATAACCGCAGACACTCTCATCATGAAAAATCCGGCGCAGTGCCTCTGTGCCGCCCTCCTCTGTCTGCTCATAGGGCAGTATAGCTCCTACCACAGGAATACGCAGGATGCGATAGCAGTCCTCGGGTGTCACGGTCATCTCCCCAGTGGCAAAATGGAAGGTGTTCGTGTCACTATGCCACCTCTCTGCCAGTGCTGTCAAGAGTCCCCGGTTCACAGTGAACCGAGGCATATCCAAAAGTGAGGTCAATCCACACCTCTCAATAATATCTAAGTCTGCCTGTGACAGACGTGGTATCAGTGTCCATGGTCTCGGGAATCTCTCCCTCGACTGCACGATCCCCAATCGCTCCTATCAACAAACAAAACATATCCAATATCAGATTCCACATCAACAAACGGATATCAAAATACAACTCACATCAAATACATGAAACAAATTTGCTCATCTACATCAAGTTCAAAAACCTATCATTTCATATCAACTTGTAAAACAACTCAAGTTCTCAAAAACCATATCAAAACTTGTAAAACAAATCAAGTACCACAAATCACAAACTTGTAAAACAACTCAAGTTTCCCACCCATATCAAAACTTGTAAAACAACTCAAGTTTCCAACCCATATCGGCTTGTAAAACAACTCAGGCTTTCATATGCATTTTGAACGTAAAACAGATAACACAAATAAATCATGTTCTGATCCCCACAAATAGCTTGATATCTATACATAACTTGGAAACATTCACATCAAAAACAAGTTATACAACTGCTCATATTGGATACATGCATCAAAAACATGACAGACACGCAAAAACACCACATTTTAGATCGACCACAACACAAATTTTTCCTGGATGCGCTAAAACAGACATGAAATGCGCTAAAAAATACCCACGCGCTAGGCTGTTTGTCCTACGCGCTAACCTATCTCTCTTATGTGCTAGATTCAATCCATGCGCTATCCTTTTCTAATGGTGCGCTATCCAATTTATCCTATGCGCTAGACTCTGTTCACGCGCTATTTTTTTACTCCAATGCGCTACCTAAACTAACCTATGCGCTAGAATATTTCTACGCGCTAACCTGTCTTCTCTAAGCGCTCTCCTTTTCATCCTATGCGCTAGACTAGTTCTACTCGCTAAATCCCTCTGCCTAAGCGCTACCTTTCCAGCCCTATGCGCTAGGTTATGCCTACACGCTAAACCTGCTGTTTGATGCGAACATCTATGCTTCCTATGCGCTAGGTTAGACCTACGCGCTATCCTGTTCTTCTAACGCGCTTCTATACACATTACCTGTGCTATTCTACATAGACGCGCTAACCTAAACGACCTATGCGCTATCCAAATCATTTCGGACGCAGCAATTAAAATGGCTTCTATGCGCTACTTCACATTGCGTATGCGCTACTATGCGCCTTAGACGCGCTAAAACGATGAGTCCGAACTTTAAAATTCGAAAAACAGCTAAAAACGACAAAATAAAAAATCGAAAAAGGGTCAAAAGGGTTGACTTACTGGTGGTCCGTGCGCTGCAGGTCTCCGATATCTCCGAACGCGCTCGAAACGGTGTCTGTGGTAAGGAATCGGCATTTTCTCTCCAGAGAAAATTCTCTTCTCTTCAAAGTCAACAAACACAAATGAATTAAAATCCAACCCTTTTCCCTTTTTATAGGAGAAAAATGAAATTAGGGTTACCTAACTGGGCCTGTAATATGGTCGCGGTCTCCCCTATACTAAAACATTTTTAATTTTTCGGGAGATGAATCAATTTACGCACTTCCTACACACATGATCTCCTACACATCATACGAACGTCATCAATTTAAATCAGAAATTTTCCAACCCAAAAAAAAAAAAATTGATTCATCTCCCGAGGGGGCATCACATCAAATATCGAATCTGGGGCATCACATCAAATCTGGGGCACGATTAGCAAATCAAAAGAGCGACACAAAAATTGCATTTGATCATAAAAACACAAAAACACATCATTTTCTTTGAAATAACATGTGCACACACGTCACTTCAAAGAGGGGCAAAATGTAGACGTATAAAAATGACCACATTCCTAAATGAATATTTTATGTTCATTTTTCTATTTGATTAAATCCAATTTAATTAAATTATCCACATTCTTCTATTTAATTAAGTAAATCACTTGATTAAATTCACTATACCATTTAATGAATAAATCATTTTATTCAATTAAATCCCCCTAGCCATTTTTAATTAAATTCAAATTTAATTAAATAGTTATCCTAAATTGAATAAATCAAATTTATTGAATTACAACCAAATTGAATGAAAATCAAATAATTCAATTAAATCCTATTATCCCCCATCCACTTGCAAAATCCCAAACCCCTTCCTAATCCCTTCTAGAATCTTCTAACCAATTCTAATTAACCTAAACCCCCTCTAAACTTTGTCACATCCCTAAGGAAAGGGAGGTCACTTCTCAAATGGCCCAAAGTCTTGGATAACCATTGAAGGTTTTCAACCTTCAACCACCAAAAACCCTAAAGTCTTTGAAAACCATTGAAGGCTTCCAACCTTCAACCACTTAATCCACAAAGTCTCCAATAACCATTAATGGTTATTTCAAACCCTCCCACATGGTTAAAACATTTGTTTTGACTCAACCTCTATCCAACCCAAGGGTCTCATCAGGTTATTAATGCTTTGACCATGATTATCTCTTAATCATTTGCACAAAGGTTTATCCTTGGATTAGATCCTAATTCAGTGGGTAAACCTAACTTAGACTTGACCCTTAGCCTTTAGATAACCATGAGGTCTCCTCAGGCCTTTAATGCCTCCAACCTCTTCTTTCAACCCAATCCTGTGTTGACACTTGTCACCATGTCATTGGTGCCAATTGTGCACATGGATCCCCAACTTTCAAACCTGGCCCTTGATTAAACCTTTCAATCCTAACCATCCATTGCCCTGTTTATGCTATAAATAGATCTCTCATTCCTCCATTCTTAACAATCATCTTTCAAATTTGAAGCATCACACTTATGCTCAAATTGTTTCAAACTTTCATTTTATATATGCTCCTCATTTAGCCTCTTTTAGATCAGAATTAATCATGAATATACATGTTTGGAATAAGTTCATTATCATTTTAGCTCAATCATAGACTAAATATAGTATGCTAGGATAGTATTCATACTAATCTTGTCATCTTATAGTTAGTTTATTGCATTTTAGCATCATACATAGCTTAACATTCATCTCATACTAAAATCGACTAAAAATCTCTCTCGTTCTCATATTTGCCATCCCTAAGCCATTTTGCTCAGTAATCTGAGAGCAAAACATTGGTTTGAGGGACATTGTGAGATAGAGAACCATGGGACCCTCCTTGGGAAGCTGAGTAACGCATCATTACTCCATAGCTTGCATCAAGAAGTCCTGTGTGTGTGTGTGGATTGGTATTTTACGTATTTTTCACATTTTAAATTTTATTAACCCAATTTTCCCACATACATTTCTGGCACCCACCGTGGGGCACGCACCCCAATAACCCATCGTTTTTTGAATTTGAAGAGTTTTGCAGGTATGCAGGAAATTGGAATTAGCGCGTCAAAGACATGTTTTAGCGCATCCGCCCAACAGTTTAGCGCTTCTAGCCTACTGTTTAGCGCGTGGGCTTTCTGTCTTAGCGCGTTAAAACTGTTCCTTAGCGCATGATCACATCAAATATCGAATCTGGGGCATCACATCAAATCTGGGGCACGATTGGCAAATCAAAAGAGCGACACAAAAATTGCATTTGATCATAAAAACACAAAAACACATCATTTTCTTTGAAATAACATGTGCACACACGTCACTTCAAAGAGGGGCAAAATGTAGACGTATAAAAATGACCACATTCCTAAATGAATATTTTATGTTCATTTTTCTATTTGATTAAATCCAATTTAATTAAATTATCCACATTCTTCTATTTAATTAAGTAAATCACTTGATTAAATTCACTATACCATTTAATGAATAAATCATTTTATTCAATTAAATCCCCCTAGCCATTTTTAATTAAATTCAAATTTAATTAAATAGTTATCCTAAATTGAATAAATCAAATTTATTGAATTACAACCAAATTGAATGAAAATCAAATAATTCAATTAAATCCTATTATCCCCCATCCACTTGCAAAATCCCAAACCCCTTCCTAATCCCTTCTAGAATCTTCTAACCAATTCTAATTAACCTAAACCCCCTCTAAACTTTGTCACATCCCTAAGGAAAGGGAGGTCACTTCTCAAATGGCCCAAAGTCTTGGATAACCATTGAAGGTTTTCAACCTTCAACCACCAAAAACCCTAAAGTCTTTGAAAACCATTGAAGGCTTCCAACCTTCAACCACTTAATCCACAAAGTCTCCAATAACCATTAATGGTTATTTCAAACCCTCCCACATGGTTAAAACATTTGTTTTGACTCAACCTCTATCCAACCCAAGGGTCTCATCAGGTTATTAATGCTTTGACCATGATTATCTCTTAATCATTTGCACAAAGGTTTATCCTTGGATTAGATCCTAATTCAGTGGGTAAACCTAACTTAGACTTGACCCTTAGCCTTTAGATAACCATGAGGTCTCCTCAGGCCTTTAATGCCTCCAACCTCTTCTTTCAACCCAATCCTGTGTTGACACTTGTCACCATGTCATTGGTGCCAATTGTGCACATGGATCCCCAACTTTCAAACCTGGCCCTTGATTAAACCTTTCAATCCTAACCATCCATTGCCCTGTTTATGCTATAAATAGAGCTCTCATTCCTCCATTCTTAACAATCATCTTTCAAATTTGAAGCATCACACTTATGCTCAAATTGTTTCAAACTTTCATTTTATATATGCTCCTCATTTAGCCTCTTTTAGATCAGAATTAATCATGAATATACATGTTTAGAATAAGTTCATTATCATTTTAGCTCAATCATAGACTAAATATAGTATGCTAGGATAGTATTCATACTAATCTTGTCATCTTATAGTTAGTTTATTGCATTTTAGCATCATACATAGCTTAACATTCATCTCATACTAAAATCGACTAAAAATCTCTCTCGTTCTCATATTTGCCATCCCTAAGCCATTTTGCTCAGTAATCTGAGAGCAAAACATTGGTTTGAGGGACATTGTGAGATAGAGAACCATGGGACCTTCCTTGGGAAGCTGAGTAACGCATCGTTACTCCATAGCTTGCATCAAGAAGTCCTGTGTGTGTGTGTGGATTGGTATTTTACGTATTTTTCACATTTTAAATTTTATTAACCCACTTTTCCCACATACAAATAGAACCTTTGAACCAGCTCTAAGGTCTTGTTGAGACCAAAATGTCCACTTAAGCACCCATTGTGCTTCTCTTGAACGAGGTTATCCCTCATAGAACCTTTTGGAACACAAAATTGTCCACCCCTGAATAAAAAACCATCCTACAAAGTGAAATCAGCATATGCACTATGGAAATTATTCTCAAAATCTTGACAAAATTTATAAGCTTCAGCAAAATCATCATTAGTAGGATAAATCTCTTTAAAACTATCAATACCAATGCTCTGAACTTGAATCTCATGAATAGTTAACAACTTTCTACTCAAAGAATCTGCTACGTTATTCAACTGACCCTTCTTATGCTTAAGAGTAAAAGTGTAAGCTTGCAAGTATTCTACCCATTTAACATGCCTATGATTCAGTTTATCCTTTGAGTTCAAGAAACTTAGTGCCTAATTATCGGTGTATACAAGAAACTCTTTAGGAAGAAGACATTGTCTCCATTTCCTAAGTGCCTATACTAATGCATAAAGTTCTAAATCATAGGAAGAGTACTTTTTCTTAGCATCATTCAAATTCTCACTAAAGAATGCAACTAGTCTATTTTCCTTGACTTAAAATAGCTCCTACAAAAATGTTACTAGCATCACATTCAATAGTAAAAAACTTATCAAAACTAGGTAAAATGAGCACTGGTTGAGTAGCTACTTTAGTTTTCAATAATTCAAACCCCTTATTGGCTACATCTATCCACTCAAATTTTACATTTACACCCCCTTTGATGGTGTCTAACATTGGAGCACAAATCTCACTGAACCCCCTGATGAATTTTCTATAAAATTGTGCCAAATCATGGAAGCTTCTTGTTAGGCCCAATATGGAAAGCTAATGTACTAAGAGTGGAGGGGTGAATCAGTACTTCAAAACATTTCTTCAACAATAACTTTACTGTTATGCATAAACCGAATAGTGCAGTAACATAATATAAAGCTAAAACAAATAGATAACAATCATACACGATTTACTCCATAACACATATATTTTTATTATGCAGAAACTCTTGGTTAGAGAGAAAAACTACGGTGGGGATGGCACCCACAACTTCACTACTGCAATAATAAAGAGTGCTTGGTTAGAGCTACATGTTTAGCTATTTCTGATAGCTTACCTTGTTAGGAGTATCAAGATCTGTTAGATCTACCTTGCTAAAGGATTTTACAACACTTCATCTAAATGCTACACCTAGTTAGAGGCTTTACAATTTATAGACTTGATTAGAATCTTTTACCCTATTAAAGGTTTCTTTTACAACTTCAAAATATTACAATAAAATTATTACAAATATCTGCAAATTTACATCTGGAATGTTATAGCAGATTCTATGTGCTCAGAATAAGATTACCTTGCTTATAGAATACCTTGGTAACCCATATAGTAACTCGGTAAACCCTTCTGTTTACTTTGTTCTTCGACTGTTCTCTGAAAACCTTCTCAATGACCTTTGTGTCTCTGTAATAGTCTTCTTACACTCATGCACACACACCTTTAACTCTTAACTCATGTTGTATAAATAGATATCTTATGACGATGATCCAATTCATTTCTTTGATCTTGTAAACATGATTTATTGAATGATTAACCATGCAAATTATTTCATTGGTTGAATGACCTCAAAATCATACACAATCTTTAAGTGCAATTTCCAATGTGATAATGGTTAGAAGTGCCTTGATCTTGTAACACATTTCCATATGCATGTCCAGGTTCAATGGATCTGGTAACACGTTTCACTCGGTGTTTATCAACTCGGTGTGTCATCTTTGTTGCTCGATAGACATGTAAAGATACTTGATAGACAACTCGGTGTATACTACAATTTGTGATTGCTTTCTTCTGTAACCAACTAGACTATGCATACTGACTGAATATCTCGGTAATAGATAACCGACTAGAGTATATAGTATAACTTTGACATAAAACTAATGGCAATCTAATAAGAAGTAACACTTTTGACATTATTGGCTGTCTTAGGAGTTGGCCAACTGGTTATTGCTGCAACTTTATGTTGGCATTTGGCATTATAACAGACAATGGGAGATTGTTGGCATTTGAATAAGGATATTGAGAAGGTTGTTGATGACTATGGATATAATTGATTAAGGATGTTTACTGTCTTGATATTGTTATTTTGTCATTGATGTCAAGAAATTGATTTTCTAATTCAGTATGATGTTGCCATATCTTGAGAAGTATGATTTGAAGAGTATAAAGATGTCGGTAAAAGACATAGAAAGAATATGATGAATAAGGGGATGAATAAGGTATTTAATGGGAAACTATTACCGAGTCAGACAATGATAAGATCATGATGTTTAGATTGTTTTAACATCATACATATGTTGTAAATTGTAAGGTTAATACTCTACTATATTACCGAGCAAAGAACCTAGTCGATAAACCCTAAGGAACCTAGTCGGTAAACCCTAAGGTTGTTGCTATCGGTTAATGAAGGCAGAATGTCTACCGAGTGAAGTTTAGTATTCATCGAGTTATTACCGAGTTGTAACCAAGCTGTAACAGAATACATTAAATGGTTACATGCGTTATTTAATGAAGGAAGCTGATGAGCTGGAACTGATTAAATGATTGGTATGTCGTGCATGAAGTTTGTTAATGAATCTATGGCAAAGGAAAATCGGCATGAAGATCTACAGCTCAGATTGAACCGCAATACCCTAGCATAAGTTCCAAGAAATGTATGCAAGTTCCAAGGCAGGGTAAAACATTTTCAGATTGAAGGATACATTGAACCTGGTCAAAGTTTGAAGATCTAATGGCTATGATTGATCATGGGAAATGTGATCAATGAGATTAAGCGGTTGGCGAATTGTTTATAAATACGGAACTATTGATAAACAATGTATGTGGGAAAATGAATGCACAGGGATGCTATAGAATGATTACCAAGTACAGAAGCTTGAAGACCTATTTGAATAATAGAGTATAGAAGCCCAACATATGGACAAGATTAGTTCTATGTCTAGATTGTATTGAGCAAATAAGAATCTACTTTAGCATTTTAGATGTGAAGTTGCAGATAGATTTTTATTACTGTTATTTTCTGAAGTGACATAAAATCTCTTAACCGAGTGGACTTAACAGTCTTATTTGTAAAACCCTCTAGCAAGGTGACATTCTGATTGAGTGTTTGAGATCCTTTAACAAGGTCACTTCTAACAAGGTGAAGATCCTAACAGATCTGAGGGAAATCCCTTAACCGGGTCACATCTAGCAATGTGTTTGTAATCTTTAACAGGATTTTCTTTTAACTGAGCATACTCTAGAAGAGTATATTTCTTAGTGGGTCCGAAATCCCACAGTGGTTTTTCCCTACTTGGGTTTCCACATTAAATCTAGTGTTATGAGGTTTATGATGTTTATATGCTTTTGAGTTTGCATGTTTAGCAGTTTTGGTTATATTACTGAAGTATATGTTATCGAGGTTGAATCTGATGTATTTATGGAAGATTAAGTTTGTATGATTCACCCCCCCCTCTCATCTTGTTGGCTATTGGATCTGTATTTACATTAAGTATCAGAACTATCAATTGGTATCAGAGCTTTGGACTCTGGAAGAAAAGTTTAAAGATAGTTGAGGCAAAGATCCAAAGATGTATAAGAGGGATGCACCGAAGCTGAACAAGTCAAGTTTCTCTACATGGCAGAAAAGGATGAAGCTACACCTATTAGGAGTTGGAGAATATGTTGTATATTAGCTGGAGAATGATTTCATCACACCAAGCACCTATCCATTGACAATGGAAGAGATAAAGGCAAAGCAAGAACATATCCAAGCAATGATTGAAATAACATCTGCATTGACTGACTCAGAGTTTAATGATCTAGAAGGCTGCAATGATGCAAAGGCTATGTGGGATAAGCTCATATCAGTATATGGAGGAGATGAACATGTTCAAAGATCAAAAGTAGATATTCTAAGAGGACAACTTGAATCTAGGAGGATGAATGAAGGTGAGAACATAACTTAATACAGTACAAGACTAAAGGAGATTGTCAATCAAATCAAAGGAGCAAGTGGAACTATTGAAAAAAAGGATATAACAAGTAAGTTGTTAAGAACCCTTCTACCGGCTTATGCAATTCGAGTCTTTGCAATCAATGAATTGAGGTTTGTACCTAATATGCCAATTTCTTTAGATGCTACTATTGGTAAGCTACATGCATTTGAGTTAAGTAACTTTGATAACAATGGATCTTTGGTAAATAAAGTTGAATATGCATTTAGTTCTTTTCATCTTGATGAATCTAATGATTGCAATGAAAGAAAGTATAAGTACTCTGAAGGAGATCACAGTGGAGCAAGTGAAATATTTCATAAGAACATGGAAGAAGTACACAAACTGTATGAGGAAATCAGAAAGCAGGAAGAGTTTGAAGCACTATTAGCCAAATGGTTACCGAGAAGCAAAGGTAAGTATAAAGGAAAACTACCTTTTAAATGTTTCAATTGTGATAAGATAGGACATATGGCTTCTAATTGTCCTAACAAAGAATCTACTGAAAAGAGAGATTATGGAGATGACAGATAGAAAGATAATCATTGTAGAGGATACCGAGACTTCAGAAGAAGAGATAGAAAAACATGCTTAATAGCTGATGAGGAATCCAATGATGATAAATCAGATGAAACTGATACATAGGAAGTAGTTTATGTGGCTATCAAAGATGGACCGGATGAAGAAAGGTATGAAGAAAAACCCCTAATATCTCACATAAATACTAATGATTCTTGGATCGTAGATAGTGGATGTTCACATCAAATGATAGGTGATAAACACAAGTTTGTTATGTTAGAAGATTATGATGGAGGCTATGTAAAATTTGGTAATGATACACCATGTTCAGTGAAAGGTAAAGGATCTATAACACTTCTTGACAATGCAAGATGCAATGATGTTTATTGGGTTGAAGGTTTGAAATACAATTTGTTGAGTGTAGCACAACTAAACAATATAGGTACCGAATAGAATTTTAGAAAGGAATTTTCAAAGTTCATGACAAGAATGGAAATTTATCTGCTACTAGGACACAAACAAAAGGTAACACATTTCACCTTGACTCAACTCGAAACAAGTGTCTGTATGCAAAGATAGATGATACTTGGTTATGGCATAAAAGGTTTTGTCATGTAAAATTTGATAATCTAATCAAAATAAGTAAGAAGCACCGAGTAAGAGGTCTACTGAGTCTTGAAAATCCTGAGAATGCTATGTGTTGAGGATGCGAGATGGGTAAGATGACAAGATCAAGCTTTACAAGTAAGTCTTACACTTCTAAGGGAATTTTAGATCTTGTGCACACTGATCTTTGTGGTCCTATGAAAGTTCAAAGTTATTATGGTGATAAATATTTCATATTATTTGTGGATGACTATTCAAGGATGATGTCAGTTATGTTTTTAAAAGAAAAATCATAAGCTTTTCAAATGTTTAAATGGTACAAGGCAAGAGTTGAAAATGAAATAGGAAGACAATTGAAATGTCTTAGATCAGATAGAGGAGGAGAGTTCACATCTGATGAGTTCAACTTATTCTGCAATGATCATGGTATTAAAAGACAAGTCTCTGCACCAAGAACTCCACAGCAAAAAGGAATAGCTGAGAGAAGAAACAGATCTATTGTGGATTGTTCCAGAACCCTGATGATTGAAAAGAAAGTGCCACAAACATTTTGGAGAGAAGTAATAAGCACAGCAGTTTACACCCTGAACCGAGTACAACTGAAGAAAGGTACTTTGAAGACACCATATGAAATCTGGTATGACAAGAAATCTAATGTAAGTTATTTTAAAATCTTTGGAAGTAAATGCTATGTACACAAAGATGATAGAAATGGCAAGTTTGATCAGAAAAGTGAAGAAGGAACATTTCTAGGTTATTCTTCTAGAACCAAAGCATTTAAATGTCTAATCAAATCATCTAACAAAATAGTAGAAAGTGAAAATGTGAAAATTGATGAATTTGTAGAAAGAAATGATGAAGGAAATTCCAAAGAACCAGAAGATTATGATGAATTTGTCTATGTTCAACCGACAAGTTTTACTGAGAAAACTATTGAAGAAAATGAAGAGAATATCCAATTACCGAGTGATGAAGAAGATCATACAGAGCCTACCGAGCCTGTATTAGCCAAGTATGTCAGAAGACATCATGCACCAAGTCAGATTATAGGAGATAAGGATGATCTAGTGATGACAAGGAACAAACTGAGACAGAACACATGTCTGATAGTTGAATTTGAACCAAGAATAGTGAAAGAGGCATTTAATAGTGAATACTGGATAAATGCTATGACAGAAGAGATTGATCAAATCAAGAAGAATGACACATGGACACTAATCCCAAGACCAAAGGAAAAAAATGTAATTGGTACAAAGTGGATTTTCAGAAACAAGCTAAATGAAAAAGGTGAGGTCATTCGAAATAAAGCAAGACTAGTTTGCAAAGGTTATGCTCAAGAAGAAGGAATTGATTATGGTGAAACTTTTGCACCTGTGGCTAGACTTGAAGGAGTAAGAACATTGTTGGCATATGCTACTTTCAAAAACTTCAAGGTATATCAAATGGATGTCAAATCTGCATTTCTAAATGGAATATTAGAAGAAGAAGTTTTTATTGAACAACGTGAAGGATTTGTTGAAGATAATAATAAAGATTAGGTATGTAAATTGAACAAAACATTATATGGTCTGAAACAAGCACCTAGAGCATGGTATGAAAGATTGCACTCTTATTTGATTAAGATTGGTTTTATAAGGACAAGTGAGAACAACAATATGTACATGAAGAATGATGAAAATGGAATACTGATTTCAGCCATATTTGTTGATGATATTGTATTTTGTGGAAATGACTCTCTATGTAAGAACTTTGGAAATGAAATGAGCAAAGAATTTGAGATGTCATTAATTGGTGAGATAAAGTATTTTATAGGTTTACAGATACTGTAAATGAAAAATGAGATTTTCATTACTCAATCCAAGTACATAAAGGAAATCTTGAAGAAATTTGGAATGGAGGATTCAAAACCAGTAAGTACTCCTATGACTACCAACTGTAAACTATCAAAGAATGATGAATCTCCATCTGTTGATGAGACACTTTACCAATCCATGATTGGAAAGCTACAATATGTTGTTCACAGCAGACCAAACATAGCACATGCAGTAGGTATAGTTGCAAGATTCTCTGCAGATCCTAAGGAAACACACATGACATCAATCAAAAGAATTTTTAGATACTTGAAAGGCACAGAGGATTATGGCTTAGTATATCAGAAAGGAAATGATTTTGATTTAAAAGTTTATACTGATGTTGATTGGGCAGGCAACATTGATGATAGGAAAAGCACAAGTGGAGGAGCATTCTTTTTAGGAGAAAGACTAGTGAGTTGGCTTAGCAAGAAACAAGGATCTATTTCACAGTCAACAGCAGAAGCTGAATATGTTGCTGCAACATTGAATTGTACCAACATAGCATGGATCAAACAATTGTTGGAAGGTATAATTGAGAAAGTTACCCAGCTAGTAACTATATTCTGTGACAATACTAGTGCCATTAACATTTCAAAGAATCCTATTATGCACTCTAAGACAAAGCACATCTCTAAGAAATATCATTATCTTAGAGAAGAAGCCCAAGAGAAGAAAGTGGTGTTGGAGTATGTTAGCACAAAGGAACAAATAGCAGATATCTTTACCAAGCCACTACCAAGAGACACTTTTGAATATCTCAGAAGTAAGTTAGGGGTCCTACCCCTATCTTCTACTCACAGACCAAGTTTGGTGAAAGCATCAATTCGATGACTCTATCGAATATCTTTTAAGGGTTGATGCTAATTTACACACTTTAGGATGTTTTCTAAAGGTGTGCAGGAAATAATATAGGATACAATATAAGGAATAGGAATTGAAGACAAAATGCTCTGACTGAGACTCAGTTGATACACAACAGTAAGAAATCACTTCATATAGGAAGAAATTATGTTTTAGTTCTTTACTTTTTGGCATTGTTGTCAAAGGGGGAGAAGACTGATTGAAAAGACTGAAACTGAAGATTGAAAAAAGGGGGAGAGGACTAAAGAAAATAGGAGAAGTCTAATGTATGGGGGAGAATTCTATTGACAACAAGAGAGAATTTCAACATTTTAGAATCACAGCAATCTGAATCTTTTTAAGGTCAAATAAATTGGTTTTGCCATCAATGCCAAAGGGGGAGATTGTTGGCATTTGGCATTATAATAGACAATGGGAAATTGTTGGCATTTCAATAAGGATATTGAGAAGGTTGTTGATGATTATGGATATAACTGATTAAAGATGTTTACTATCTTGATATTATTATTTTGTCATTGATGTCAAGAAATTGATTTTCTAATTCTGTATGATGTTGCCATATCCTGAGAAGTATGATTTGAAGAGTATAAAGATGTGGGTAAAAGACACAGAAAGAATATGATGAATAAGGGGATGAATAAGGTATTCAATGGGCAACTATTACCGAGTCAGACAATGATGAGATCATGATGTTTAGATTGTTTTAACATCATACATATGTTGTAAATTGTAAGGTTAATACTATACTATGTTACCGAGCAAAGAACCTAGTCGGTAAACCCTAAGCAACCTAGTTGGTAAACCCTAAGGTTATCGCTATCGGTTAATGAAGGCAAAATGTCTACCGAGTGAATTTTAGTATTCACCGAGTTATTACTGAGTTGTAACCGAGCTGTAACAGAATACATTAAATGGTTACAAGCATTATTTAATGAAGGAAGCTGATGAGCTGGAACTGATTAAATGATTGGTATGTCGTGCATGAAGTTTGTTAATGAATCTATGGCAAAAGAAAATCAGCATGAAGATCTACAACTCAAATTGAACTGCAATACCCTAGCACAAGTTCCAAGAAATGTATGCAAGTTCCAAGGCAGGGTAAAACATTTTCAGATTGAAGGATACATTGAACCTGGTCAAAGTTTGAATATCTGATGGCTATGATTGATCATGGGAAATGTGATCAATGAGATTAAGCGGTTGGCAAATTGTTTATATATAGGGAACTATTGATAAACAATGTATGTGAGCAAATGTATGCACAGGGATGCTACAGAGTGATTACCGAGCATAGAAGCTTGAAGACCTGTTTGAACAACAGAGTATAGAAGCCCAGTAGATGGACAAGATTAGTTCTATGTCTAGATTGTATTGAGAAAATAAGAATCTACTTTAGCATTTTAGATGTGAAGTTGCAGATAGATTTTTATTACTGTTATTTTGTGAAGAGACAGAAAATCTATTAACCGAGTGGACTTAATAGTCTTATTTGTAAAACCCTCTAGCAAGGTGACATTCTGATTGAGTGTTTGAAATCCTTTAACAAGGTCACTTCTAACATGGTGAAGATCCTAACAGATCTGAGGGAAATCCCTTAACCGGGTCACATCTAGCAATGTGTTTGTAATCTTTAACAGGATTTTCTTTTAACTAAGCATACTCTAGAAGAGTATATTTCTTAGTGGGTCCAAAATCCCATAGTGGTTTTTCCCTACTTGGGTTTCCACGTTAAATCTGGTGTAATGAGGTTTATGATGTTTATATACTTTTGAGTTTGCATGTTTAGCAGTTTTGGTTATATTATTGAAGTATATGTTACTGAGGTTGAATCTGATGTTTTTATGGAAGATTAAGTTTGTATGATTCACTCCCCCTCTCATCGTGTTGGCTATTGGATCTGTACTTATATTAAGTATTAGAACTATCACTTTACATTTGTCCATTTTCAGATTGTCTCTTGATACAACAAAACCAAGATAGACCAATTATTTCTTTAAGAAATCACACTTTTGAATATTAATGGTTAGCTGTTCATCAAATAACTTTCTCAAAACACTAGCTAAATGCTTCAAATGCTCTTCCTTAGTTTTACTGAAAATAAGAATATCATCTAAATACACAACAACAAACTTGCCAATGAAATCATGTAAAACTTCATTGATGAGTCTCATGAATGTGCTGGGAGCAATAGAGAGTCCAAATGGCATGACAAGCCACTCATAAAGACCCTCATTCATTTTGAAAGTTGTCTTCCACTCATCACCCTCTTTGATTCTTATTTGATGGTAACCACTCTTCAACTCAATCTTACTAAAATACTATGCACCCCCCAAACAATCCATCAAGTCCTCTTTCCTGGGTATGGGAAATCTATATCTGATGGTGATCTTGTTTATGGCTCTAGAATCTGTATAAAGTCTCCATGTTCCACCCTTCTTAGGTGCTAACACTATAGGTACTGCACACGGACTAATGTTTTTCCTAATCAGCCCTTGGTCTAAGAGTTCTTGTATTTGTCTTGCTACCTCTTCATTTTGTTCAGGGATCATCTTATAGGATGCCTTATTGGGTAAGGAGGCTCCAGGTATGAAATCAATCTGATGGATAATGGCTCTAGGAGGTGGTAAGGCTGTAGGTGTACCATCACTAATTATTTCTTTGAAGTTATCAAGGATTTTCTGCACCTCATATGGTATCTCAACTTTCTTTTCTACCTTTTCTTCCTTGGGTTTCACTATGAGTGCAAATCCCACCCCTTCACCTTCTTCTGGTGTTTTTAGGAATTCTTTTTCATTCACTAACAAGATGTTAGGCACTTTATCTCTGCTCTTTCCTTCTTCATTGAGGGATTGAATCTGATAGGTTACTCCATCTTTCTGAAATGAGTAGGAGTTTCTTTCCCCATCATGTTGTGCTTTTTGGTCAAATTGCCATGGTCTACCCAATAGTAGGTGGCAAGTATCCATAGGAAGGATGTCACATAGGATCCTATCCGTATATCCGCCTATGTGGAAATCTACCCAATCTTGCTCATTCACTAACACATGTTGTCCCTTACTTAACCATGTGACTTTGTTTGGCTCCTTGTGTTGTATCCTAGGTAGTTTCAATTTACTTACTACTTCCTCTGATAAGATGTTATTTGTGGATCTTGAATCTGTGATCATCTTACACACCTTTCCCATGATTTTACACTTAATCTTGAATAATGCTCTTCTCTGTGAGACCTCTGTACTGTGTGGCTTCTTCATTAACACTCTCTTGATCATTAAACTCTCACCATCTTCTTAAGCTAGGTGGTTCAATGTTGAAGTTCTGGTATTACCTCCATCTTCTTGAACATAGTTTACCCTCCTTTCACCTCCATAGGATGAACTAGGCTTCTCTGGACATCTATAGGTAGGGTGGCCAAACTTTTGACAGTTATAGCACTTCATGGTTGAGAAGTAGGACCCTCTCCTTGGTCCATTAGATCTACCCCTACTCAGGTTGCTTGATCCCCTACCCCTATAGTTCGATTTGCTCTGAGAATCCCCACTTTTCTCTATAAGTTTAGACTCTCCCTAGGATCATTGATCTATGTTCCTTCCCCCAAAACTGCCTCTATGGCCTCTACCATCTCTTCCCCTACCTCTTCCTTTGTTATTTTGTTCTTTCTTTCTCCTACTTTTCTCTTCCACCTTAAGTGCAAGTTGATAACACTTGTGTACTGTTTGTGGGAATAACAAGCCCATCTCTTCCTGGATGTTCCATCTTAACCCATTCAAGTACCTTGCCACTTTTATACTCTCATCCTCTACTACTCTAGATCTCATGCATAGTTTTTGTAACTCCTCAGTCTAGCTACTGACATCTAGGTCTTTTTGTCTCAAATTTTGTCTTTTCCTATGAAGTTGTACTTTATAGTCTTCAGGAAGGTAGGTTTCTTTTATTTTGGCTACCATTTCTTTCCAGGTGGCTATTGGTTGCTTACCTTCTTTCACCCTTTCCTCTTGGATGAACTTCCACCAAGTTAAGGTTGCCCCTCTCAACCTTGATTTTACTACCTTAACCTTTTGTGCTTTAGTTACTCCATCACATTCAAAATGGTTTTCTAGACCTTCAATCCACTCTATAAGAGCATCTGGATCCATCTTCCCACTGAAAAGAGCCACTCCCTCTAAGGTTTTACCACTCATAGCTCTCAAGGCTTTCAAGAATGGTTCTTTCTCAATGATAGGGTTGGGCATGGGGACCTCATCCTCTATTGCCATTATTTTACCCTGATCTCCAACCTTATCATGGACTTCTTCAGTTTTGACATCTACTTCAGCTAGTTTCATTGCTAGTTGATCTAATCTTTCTCTGAGTGCCCTATTTTCCTCTTCTTGGTCTTCAACCTTCTTGGCTAACTCTGCATTAGTCACCATGTTTGCTAAATGTTCCTTTCCTCTTGAATCTTTTGTTGGCTCTGATTCCACTATGATAGGGAGGTTGCTAGGAAAATGCTCAAAAAGCCAGTTTTGGTCAAGAATCTTCAATAGGAAACAAAGTATTATTTGTGTTTTCTCCTCTATGTTTGCAAATATCAAGTTTAGTATAATAGTCAGATCTCCCTATAAGTCTTCACCAACAACCTCCCTTTTTGGTGAAAGCTCACACCCATGCTCAAACTTACGTCAATTTCTCACTCCACCCATCTACACCTTTCTCAATCCCTGTTATTTTGGCATTCAGTTCTCTGTTTCAAAGTGCATTAGGAGACTCCAACATAGACATGTAGGGGTAGAAAGGTTTTGTTCAAGATTGACAACCAACTTAGCTTAAGGCTCATAGCCCTTAGCTTACTCAATACACCAGCCAAAAGTCAAAATCTCCAACAGAGGCTATGCACTGTCCAAGGTTCCATATGATACTTATCTCACTATTTTGGAATGATCTCCTAAGGTTTCATAAGCCCCAAACTCCTCCTTATAATCGGGTTTATGTATTTTGACAAAAATAGTCAAATGTGTGTTAGGCAGTCAAAAGGGCTACTAGCCTGTGGAGGAGTAATTGGCACTCTTTTGCTTATCCTGCTCTATGATGGGTATTTCCTCCCTCAAACTTGATTTGGATGGTTTCTTAAGGGTATATGCTCATAGATTTTTATGTTTTAGACCACTGTTAATGCAGATTAAGGGCTGTCCACTATTTGTGGCACTTTTTTAGGGTTGGGTAGGGTTTAGACCCAAATACATTGGGATGTCATTACATCTCCACTAATCAAGCCTCCAAACTAGCTTAGAACTTCTGCCACACAAAAATGAGGCCTTCCCATGCTACTTCCCTGCAAACATAATGCCAAACACTTGGCAAACAATTGAAATGTCAGTGTCACTATTAAAACTACCCCTTTACCAGTCAATCTGCTGCTACATCTTTGGTCCTGCATGACAAGGAGTTTGAACTGGAAAAATACCTCAATGAGGTCTGCCAAACACTAATCAATCTTCCTATTACATTATCTTCATAGTTACAAGGCTTGGATGATGCTTTTGAAGCATTCCATGAGAATTGACAAACACAATTTGACAAAAATAGTGAACTCACTGTTTTGTTTACAAGTAAGAATGTTTAATAGGAACAAGCTACTCTAATGAACCAAGGTGATCTTCAACACCCTTGGCCATATGTCCATACCTCTGCCTCATATATTTGTTCACTCCAAATTTCTTTTGGGTGCAAATCTTGAGTTGTTGATCATGCTAATAGTTCTCCTACTAAATGTTTAGTACAGATGCCAAGCTAATAAGATGAAAGGGGGGGTGAATCATACAAACTTAATCTTCCATAAAAACAATAGATTCAACCTCGGTAACATATACTTCAGTAATATAACCAAAACTGCTAAACATGCAAACTCATAAGCATATAAACATCATAAGACTCATAACACCAGATTTAACGTGGAAACCCAAATAGGGAAAAACCACTGTGGGATTTCAGACCCACTAAGAAATATATTCTTCTAGAGTATGCTCGGTTAAAAGCAAATCCTGTTAAAGATTATGAACACATTGCTAGATGTGACCTAGTTAAGGGATTTCCCTCAGATCTATTAGGATCTTCACCTTGTTAGAAGTGACCTTGTTAAAGGATTTCAAACACTCAATCAGAATGTCACCTTGCTAGAGGGTTTTACAAATAAGACGGTTAAGTTCACTCGGTTAAGAGATTTTCTGTCACTTCACAAAATAATAGTAATAAAAATCTATCTGCAACTTCACATCTAAAAATGCTAAAGCAGATTCTATTTTGCTCAATATAATTTAGTCATAGGACTTATCTTGTCCATCTATTGGGCTCTATACTCTATTATTCAAACAGGTCTTCAAGCTTTTGTGCTTGGTAATCACTATGTAGCATCCCTGTGCATACACTTGCCCACATACATTGTTTATTAACAGTTCCTTATTTATAAACAATTTGCCAACCACTTAATCTCCTTGATCACATATCCCATGATCAATCATAGCCATCAGATCTTCAAACTTGACCAGGTTCAATGTATTCTTTGATATGAAAATGTTTTACCCTACCTTGGAACTTGCATACATTTCTTGGAACTTGTGCTAGGGTATTGCGGTTCAATCTAAGCTATAGATCTTCCTACTGATTTTCCTTTTCCATAGATTCTTTAACAGACTTCATGCACGACATATGAATCATTTAATCATAACTAGCTCATCAGCTTCCTTCATTAAACAATACTTTTATTCATTCAATGCATTTTGTTATTACTTGGTTGCAACTCGGTAAATACTAAACTTCACTTGGTAGACATTCTCCCTTCATTAACTGATAGTGATAACCTTAGGGTTTACCGACTGGGTTCCTTAGGGTTTACCGACTAGGTTGTTTTCTCAGTAACATAGTATAGTATTAACCTTACAATCAATAACATATGTATGATATCAAAACAATCTAAATATCATGATCTCATTATTGTCTAACTTGGTAATAGTTGTGCATTGAATAACTTATTTCTCCCCTTATTCATTACATTCTTTTTGTGTCTTTTACCGACATCTTTATACTCACCAAATCATACTTCTTAAGATATGCCAACATCATATTGAATTAGAAAATCAATTTCTTGACATCAATGAAAAAATAATAATATTAAGACAGTAAACATCCTTAATCAGTTATATCCATAATCAACAACAGCCTTCTGAATATCCTAACTTAAATGCCAACAATCTCCCTTTTTGGCATTGATGGCAAAACCAATTGATTTGACCTAATTGATTTGGATTCAAATTGCTGAAATGCTGAAATGCTCTCCCCCTGTCATCAAACTTCTCCTCCATACAATAGTCTTCTCCCCTTTTCTTCAGTCTTCTCCCCCTTTGACAACAATGCCAAAAAGTAAAGAACTAAAACATAATTTCTTTCTATATGAAGTGATTTCCTATTGTTATGTGTCAACTTAGTCTCGGTCAGAGCATTTTGTCTTCAATTCCTATTCCGTATTATTGTTTCCTGCACACCTTTAGAAAACATCCTAAAGTGTGTAAATCAGCATCAACTCCTAAAAGATATTCTATAGAGTCATCGAATTGATGCTTTCACCGAACTCGGTCAATGAATGGAAGATAGGGGTAGGACCCCTAACTTACTTCTGAGCTACTCAAAAGTGTCCCTTGGTAGTGGCTTGGTGAAGATATCTGCTAATTGTTCCTTTGTGCTAACATACTCCAACACCACTTTCTTCTCTTGAACTTCTTCTCTAAGATAATTATATTTGATAGAGATGTGATTTGTCTTAGAGTGCATAACAGGATTCTTTGAAATGTTTATGGCACTAGTATTGTCACAAAATATAGTTACTGGCTCGGTAACTTTCTCATTTATACCTTCCAATAGTTGTTTGATCCATATTATATTGGTACAATTCAATGCTGCAACAACATATTCAGCTTCTGTTCTTGACTGTGAAACACATCCTTGTTTCTTGCTAAGCCAACTCACTAGTCTTTAGCCTAAAAAGAAAGCTCCTCCACTTGTGCTTTTTCTGTCATCATTGTTGCTTGCCCAATCAGCATTAGTATAAACTTTTAAGTCAAAGTTATTTCCTTTCTAATATACTAAACCATAATCCTCAATGCCTTTCAAGTATCTAAAAATTCTCTTGATTGTTGTCATGTGTGTTTCCTTGGGATCTGTAGAGAATCTTGCAACGATACCTACTGCATGAGCTATATCTGGCATGCTATGAACAACATATTGTAGCTTTCCAATCATGGATCAGTAAAGTGTCTCATCAATAGATGCAAATTTATCATTCTTTGATAGTTTACAGTTGGTAGTCATAGGAGTACTTACTGGTTTTGAATCCTCGATTCCAAATTTCTTCAAGGTTTCCTTTATGTACTTGGATTGAGTAATGAAAATCTCATCTTTCATTTGCAGTATTTGTAGACCTATAAAATACTTTATCTTAGCGATTAATGACATCTCAAATTCTTTGCTCATTTCATTTCCAAAGTTCTTGCATAGAGAGTCATTTCCACAAAAGATAATATCATCAACAAATATGGCTGAGATCAGTATTCCATTTTCATCATTCTTCATGTACATGTTATTGTTTTCACTTGTCCTTATAAAACCAAGCTTGATTAAATAAGAGTGTAATCTCTCATACCATGCTCTAGGTGCTTGTTTCAGACCATATAAAGCTTTGTTCAATTTATATACCTGATCTTTATTCTTGTCTTCAACAAATCCTTCAGGTTGTTCAATAAAAACTTCTTCTTCTAATATACCATTCAAAAATGCAGATTTGACATCCATTTGATATACCTTGAAATTCTTGTAAGCAGCATATGCCAACAATGTTCTTACTCCTTCAAGCCTTGCCACAGGTGTAAAAGTCTCACCATAATCAATTCCTTCTTCTTGGGTATAACCTTTGCAAACTAATCTTATTTTATTTCGAATGACCTCACCTTTTTCATTCAGCTTGTTTCTGAAAATCCACTTTGTACCGATTACATTTTTGTCCTTCAGTCTTGGGACCAGTGTCCATGTGCATTTTTCTTGATTTGATCAATCTCTTCTATCATAGCATTTATCCAATCTTCACTATTCTTGGTTCAAATTCAGATATCAGACATGTGTTCTATCTCAGTTTGTTCCTTGTCATCACTGGATCATCCTTATCTCCTATAATATGACTTGATGCATGATGTCTTCTGACATACTTGGCTAATACAGGCTCAATAGGCTCTGTATGATCTTCTTCATCACTCGGTAACTGGATATTCTCTTCGTTTTCTTCAACAGTCTTCTCAGTAGGACTTCTCAGTTGAACATAGACAAAGTTATCATAATCTTCTTGTTCCTTGGAGTTTCCTTCATCATTTATTTCTACAAAATTCATCAATTTTCACATTTTCACTTTCTACTATTTTGTTAGATGATTTGATCAGACATTTAAATGCTTTGCTTCTAGAAGAATAACCAAGAAATGTTCCTTCTTCACTTTTCTGATCAAACTTGCCATTTCTATCATCTTTGTGTACATAGCATCTACTTCCAAATATTTTAAAATAACTTACATTAGGTTTCTTGTCATACGAGATCTCATATGGTGTCTTCAAAGTTCCTTTCTTTAGTTGTACTTAGTTCAGGGTGTAAACTGTTGTGCTTATTGCTTCTCTCCAAAAATATTTGTGGCACTTTCTTTTCAATCATCAAGGTTCTGGCACAATCCACAATAGATCTATTTCTTCTCTTAGCTATCCCATTTTGCTGTGGAGTTCTCGATGCAGAGACTTGTCTTTTTATACCATGATCATTGTAGTATAAGTTAAACTCATCAGAGGTAAATTCTCCTCCTCTGTCTGATCTAAGACATTTTAGTTGTCTTCTTGTTTCATTTTCAACTCTTGCCTTGTACCATTTAAACATTTGAAAAGCTTATGTTTTTTCTTTTAAAAACATTACTAACATCATCCTTGAGTAATTATCCACAAATAATATAAAATATTTATCACCATAATAACTTTGAACTTTCATAGGACCACAAAGATCAGTGTGCACAAGATCTAAAATTCCCTTAGAAGTGTAGGACTTAGTTGTAAAGCTTGATCTTGTCATCTTACCCATCTGGCATCCTCGGCACATAACATTCTCAGGTTTTTCCAAACTTGGTAGACCTCTTACTCGGGGCTTCTTTCTTATCTTGATCAGATTATCAAAATTTCAATGACATTATGCCATAACTAGTTATCATCTATCTTTGCATACAGACACTTGTGCTGAGTTGAGTCAAGGTGAAATGTGTTACCTTTTGTTTGTGTCCCGGTAGTAGCTAACTTTCCATGCTTGTCATGAACTTTGACAATTCCTTTCTAAAATTCTATTTGGTAACCTGTGTTGTTTAGCTGTGCTACACTCAACAAATTGTATTTCAAACCTTCAACCCAATAAACATCATTGCATTTTGCATTGTCAAGAAGTGTTATAGATCCTTTTCCTTTTACCGGATATGGTGCATCATTACCAAATCTTACATAGCCTCCATCATAATCTTCTAATGTAACAAACTTGTGTTTATCACCTGTCATGTGATGTGAGCATCCACTATCTATGATCCAAGAATCATTAGTATTTATGTGAGATATTAGGGCTTTTTCTTCATACCTTTCTTCACCTGATCCATCTTTGATAGCCACATAAACTACTTCCTTTGTATCAGTTTCATCTGATTTATCATCATTGGATTCCTCATTGGCTATTAAGCATGACTTTCTATCTCTTCTTCTGAAGTCTCGGTGTCCTCTGTAGTGATTATCTTTCTGTCTGTCATCTCGGTAATCTCTCTTTTCAGTAGATTCTTTGTCAGGACAATTAGAAGACATATGTCCTATCTTATCACAATTGAAACATTTCAAAGGTAGTTTTCCTTTATACTTACCTTTGCCTCTCGGTAACCTTCTGGATAATAGTGGTTCAAACTCTTCTTTCTTTCTGATTTCCTCATACAGTTTGTGCACTTTTTCCATGTTCTTGCAAAATCTTTCACTTGCTACACTGTGATCCCCTTCAATGTACTTACTCATTCTATCATTGTAATCACCAGATTCACCAATATGAAAAGAACTAAATGCAGATTCAACTTTATTTACAGAAGACCCACTTTTATCAAAATTACTTAACTCAAATGCATGTAGCATCCAAAGAAACTGGCATATTGGGTACAAACCTCAATTGATTGATTGCAGAGACCTGGATTGTATAAGCTGGTAGAAGGGTTCTTAACAACTTACTTGTTATATCCTTTTCTTCAATAGTTCCACCTGCTCCTTTACTTTGATTGACAATCTGCTTTAGTCTTTTACTATAATGGGTTATGTTCTCACCTTCATTCATCCTCATAGATTCAAGTTGCCCTCTTAGACTGTCCACTTTTGCTCTTTGAACATGTTCATCACCACCATACACAGATATGAGCTTGTCCCACATTGCTTTTGTATCATTGCAACCTTCTAGTGTTGGTATTTTGGTATGGTTTTGTCATTGATGTCAACACCTACTAAATACACCTACTTTGGAGATCCAATAATATTCACCGGCAAGCAGTAATCTGTGCAACAGTTACTGGTATATGATTAACCGACATGATATAATGTTCACCGGTACCTGGAATGACATGGAAGACACTTAGTAATGTCGAAGACATCATGTGGACACTTTATTTTGAATTAATAATCATTGGTATATTCATATTTGCATATTTGCTTTTACTGGCAAATAGGTCCAGGTTATCTAGGGTTACACTGGTAGGTTTATCTTTTCCAGATCAGCATGGCACGCTATGGAGATGATTTATTATTGTTGTAAATGCATTAAGCCGACATGTTTAATCAGTTATTGCATCGGATATTATATTATTTGTAAAATGTTTTTATTGTAATATCTTGTAGAGTTGACCTACTAAAATTGGTCTTAGGGTATGGTATAAATATAAGATCTTATTTGTAAGATCAAGTGTGAAATGCGAAAAAGATTCAAGTGAAGGTATATGCGAGATAAAGCAGAGGCATACACGAAGACATCATTTGAAGGTGAAGTTAGGATCTGGTAAAAGCATATCAGCATTACAGCGGTACTGAATTCAACATATGAAGATGCAATTTTGTGTAGTACATTCTTAATGGATTTAATTATCCAACTGTAGTCAGTGTGACTCCCATTTGTGATTGAGCAGTGAGCTCTAGGCTGTTGGCCTTTCTGCATGTGTAGACCCCCTTTTGTACACTTACTATTTGTAGTAGTATCATCTGATTGTGGGTAAGGTTTCTCACCATGGTTTTTCCCCTTATAGGGTTTCCACATACAAATATTGGTGTCAGGTGTTGTGGATGACTTTGTGTTTATGTCTCATGCATTAATTCTTACCGGTATAGCAATTCACTATTAACACTGTCTACCGGCATACTGAACTAGTTTACTGGTATTAAGTATTAAGTTGGTTAATAAGTTTTTGATTTGAATTTATTAGACAACTAATTCACCCCCCCCTCTCAATTGTCTCCGGGACCTAACAATTGGTATCAGAGCCTAGTCCTCCTTTTACAGAATTTTAACAACTTGAGGAGATCCAATGCCTACTAATTATTTCAGGAAGGATAGTCCTAAACTTGATGGAACCAACTATGGGATATGGAAGCTCAGAATGGAGACACATCTGAATTGCATCAGTAAAGACATTTGGGAAGTTACTAAGAATGGTTATACTGCTGCTATAGCTGGTCAAAGTGCTCCAACTACTATAGCTGAAGATGAAGAAAATGATTGCAAAGCAAGAGAAGCACTCTTGAGCACATTATCAGATCAACAAATCATGGGATTATCAGATAGGTCTACTGCTAAATCTATTTGGGATCATTTGGAAACACTGAATGAAGAAGACTCCACAGTCAAAATTGCAAAACTTGAAAGCTTCCGAGTCAGGTATGAACATCTGAAAATGGAAGAAGATGAAAGGATTTCTACTTTTATGGAAAGAGTAAATGAAATTGTTTTGGGTATCAAATGTTGTGGAGGAACCTTGATTGAGGATGAGATTGTTTCAAAAATCTTAAGAGGTTTGCCACTGGCATATAAAATGAAGGTTACTGCTATAAATGAGTTGAGAACAATGTCTAATACATCAGTAACTAGGGATACATTGATTGGAAAACTTTTAGCTTTTGAAATTGAGGAGTTTGGTCCTGTTGCTACTATAAAAATTGATTTGGCCTTTAAAGCATCAATATCATCTACTCCATCATTTGACAAATCAGATAGGAGAGCTTTTTATGCAAGAGAACTTGAAGAAACCAGGAAGGAGAATGAAGAGCTTGAAGAACTTGAAGCACTATTTGCAAGAAAAATGCCAAAAGGTCGAATTGGAAGTAAGTATGAAGGTAAAGCATCCTTTAAATGTTTTAACTGCAATAAGATTGGTCATATGGCTTCAAGATGCCCTGATAGACATGCTAGACTAATAGAAGAAGCTAGAAGAACATACAAGCCTAATCCTGAATATCAGAGATATAGATTTAAGAAGAACAAAGATAAATCTTGTTACATTGCTGATGAAGGTGTGACTGATGATTCTAATGAGGATCTAGCAGACAATGGATGGGTTTTTGTTGCTATAACAGAAGATCAACCGACACCTATTGCTCAACCGGTAGAACAAGCCCTAGTAGCTAAAGTTTAATCAAAGGATGAATGGATTATTGATTCAGGATGCTCACATCATATGACTAGAGACAAAGGTAAATTCTTGAACTTTCAAGAATACAATGGAGGTTTAGTAAGATTTGGAGATGACAAAGCCTGTTCAATCAAAGGTAAGGGTTCAATATCTCTTGATGGTAAACATAACATTGACAATGCCTACTATGTTGAAGGATTAAAACATAATCTTTTAAGTGTTGGTCAATTAGTTGAGAAAGGTTTTCAGTTACAATTTAAAAATGGAAAATGCAAAATCATGAATAGAACTGGTTTGGAAATTGTAATCGGTAATCAGACTAGAGGTAATATCTTTCATTTGAATAACAGTGAAAAGGCATGCTTAATTGCACATATAGATGGAAGTTGGTTATGGCATAAGAGACTATGTCATGTAAATTTTGATTGCATGGTAAAAATCAGTACTTCTAAGGCAGTTAGAGATCTACCTAAAATTGTGAAACCTCAAAATACAATTTGCAAGGAATGTCAATTTGGAAAACAAGTTAGAGCTAGTTTCAAAAGTATTCTAGAAAAATCCAATAATGCTCTTGATTTAATTCACACTAATTTATGTGGTCCAGCTAGAACTAAAAGCTTACAAGGTGATAGATATTTCATGCTAATTATTGATGATTACTCTAGAATGTGTTGGGTTACTTTTCTCAGAGAAAAATCAGAAGCACTTGGGAAGTTCAAACTATTCAAAGCAATGGTTGAAAATGAAACCGATAAGAAAATCAAATGTTTAAGATCAAATCAAGGAGGAGAATTCACATCTAAAGATTTTAATACATTATGTGAAGTGAATGGAATCAAAAGACAATTATCAGCACCTCAGACACCACAACAGAATGGAGTTGTTGAAAGGAAAAATAGAACTATCTTGGATGCAGCAAGAAGTATGTTATCAGAAGCAAAGCTACCACATGTGTACTAGAGAGAGGTAGTAAGCACTGTTGTCTATACACTCAACAAAGTTCACATCAAAGGTGAAACCGGTAAGACCCCTCATGAACTATAATTTGGTAATATTCCTACTCTTAAGTATTTCAGAATTTTTGGAAGTAAATGTTATATTAGAAGAGATGAGTATATTGGCAAGTTTGATCCTAGAAGTGATGAAGGAATATTTCTTGGTTATTCATCTAAGAGCGAGGCATATAGATGTTTTAATAAAAGATTACAGAAAATTGTTGAGAGTACAAAGGTAAAGATTGATGAACAATTCAGAGGAACTTCAAGATATATAGACTCTGAACTGGAAATAGAAATTATGACAAATGAACCTACAATAAATCCACCGGTACATAATGATGATCTAGTTACTTCGGTATCATCAAAGGATTCCACAGTAATTGAAGAACAACAATAGACTAAGACACCCTGGTATGTAAGACTGAATCATTCTGAAGATCAGATAATTGGAAGCAAATTTAAAGGAGTTATGACAAGAGGAAGATTGGCAAACGAAGAGGTGTGTCTTATTTCTCAAATTGAACCATTAACTATCAATGAGGCATGTGAAGATAAATTTTGGATTAAAGCTATGGAAGAAGAATTATGACAAATTGAGAAAAATAATACTTGGACATTAGTTCCCCGGCCTAAAAATAAAAATGTAATTGGAACCAAATGGGTATTTAGAAACAAACTTAATGAAGATGGTAAGGTTGTCAGAAATAAAGCAAGACTAGTGTGTAAGGGATATTCTCAGAAAGAAGGAGTTGATTACAATGAAACCTTTGCACCGGTAGCTAGAATTGAGGCAGTTAGATTATTCTTGGCTTTTGCAGCTCACAAGGATTACAAAGTTTATCAAATGGATATTAAATGTGCATTTTTGAATGGAGATCTTAAAGAGGAAGTCTATATTGAACAACCTGATGGATTTTCTTTGACAGATGACAATGATATGGTTTGTAGGTTAAGAAAAGCTCTGTATGGATTGAAACAAGCCCCAAGAGCTTGGTATGCAAGATTGGATAAGTATCTTTTAAAGATTGGTTTTACTAAAGGAAATGCAGATAGCAATTTATATTACAAAGTAACTAATGATGACATCTTGATTATTGAAGTATTTGTTGATGATATAATCTTTGGAGGAGAAGATGAATTATGCAAAAAAATTTCTCTTGAAATGCCGCAAAAATTTGAAATGTCTATGATTGGAGAAATAAAATTCTTTTTAGGATTACAGATCTTACAGACTGATAAAGGCATATTTTTGAGTCAATCTAAGTACTTGAAAGAACTACTAAAGAAATTTGGAATGGAGAACTCTAAACCGGTAAGCACACCTATGACTACAAATGACAAATTATCTCAAAGGGATGAATCTATACCTGTTAATCCAACTAGATACAAATCTATGATAGGAGGTTTACTGTACTTAACACAAACTAGACCTGATATTATGAATGCAGTATGTATAGTTTCTAGATTTCAGAGTAATGCTAGGGAAAATCATGAATCAGCAGTAAAAAGGATTTTCCTGTACTTACAAGGCACAACAAATCTTGGATTATGGTATCCTAAAGATGAAAATTTTGATCTATGTGCATATACAGATGCAAATTGGGAAGGAGATGTGGATGATAGGAAAAGCACCACTAGAGGAGCATTCTTTCTTGGAAAAAGATTAGTCTCTTGGTTGAGTAAGAAACAAAGTTGTACATCTTTATCAATAGTAGAATCAGAATATGTTGTAGCAGCAACAAATTGTACACAAGTACTTTGGCTTAAACAAATGTTGAAAGACATAAAGGTAAAATGCAAGGAACCTATTACTATATACTGTAATAACACTGCAGCAATTGATATATCTAAAAATCCGGTATTACATTCTAAAAAAAAAATGTTTCTATCAAACTGAATTTTCTAAGGGAAAAAGTTGAAGAAAAATAGATAAAACTGGTTTATGTGAACATTAAAGAACAACTTGCATATATTTTCATAAAATCTTTACCTAAGGAAACTTTTGAGTATCTTAGAGATCATCTCGGAGTCATACCACCATCGGTAGTGACTTAGACAGTTCATGATTGTCATCAATCGACATAATTAAATGGACAAATCTTTTATTCCGATATTTGATGAGGAAGCTACTTCTCAGGGGGAGTAGTTGGTATATTGAATTGGTTGGTATTTTGTATGAACTTGACTTTTTGTGACTTTGGCATTTGATGTCAAAGGGGGAGAGATATCTATGGAAAAACACATTATCTTTTTGGTAAGAACAAGAGATTTTAGGGGAGAGATTTTGAAAAACACATGAAAGATTGGTATTGTTACTCCTAGGGGGAGAAATAGAGATTGTTGTTTTTTGTACTTGGCATTTATGTTTTGGCACTGTGATGGTTTTTCCATCTTGTGTTGCCATCAATGCCAAAGGGGAGATTGTTGGTATTTTGGTATGGTTTTTTCATTGATGTCAACACCTACTAAATACACCTACTTTGGAGATCCAACAACATTCATCGGCAAGCAGTAATCTATGCAACAGTTACTGGTATATGATTAACCGACAGGATATAATGTTCACCGGTACCTAGAATGACATGGAAGATACTTGGTAATGTCGAAGACATCATGTGGACACTTTATTTTGAAGTAATAATCATTGGTATATTCATATTTGCATTTTTTTTTTATCGACAAATAGGTCCAGGTTATCTAGGGTTACACCGATAGGTTTATCTTTTATAGATCAACATGGCACGCTATGGAGATGATTTATTATTGTTGTAAATGCATTAAGCTGACATGTTTAATTGGTTATTGCATCGGATATTATATTATTTGTAAAAAAAATTTATTGTAATATCTTGTAGAGCTGACCTACTAAAATTGGTCTTAGGGTATAGTATAAATATAAGATCTTATTTGTAAGATCAAGTGTGAAATGTGAAAAAGATTCAAGTGAAGGTATATGCGAGATAAAGTAGAGGCATACATGAAGACATCATTTGAAGGTGAAGTTAGGTTTTTGTAAAAGCATATCAGCATTACACCGGTACTGAATTCAACATATGAAGATGCAATTTTGTGCAGTACATTCTTATTGGATTTAATCATCCAACTGTAGTCAGTGTGACTCCCATTTGTGATTGAGCAGTGAGCTCTAGGCTGTTGGCCTTTCTGCATGTGTAGACCCCCTTTTGTACACTTACTATCTGCAGTAGTATCATCTGATTGTGAGTAAGGTTTCCCAGCATGGTTTTTCCCCTTACAGGGTTTCCACGTACAAATATTGGTGTCAAGTGTTGTGGATGACTTTGTGTTTATGTCTCATGCATTAATTCTTACCGGTATAGAAATTTACTATTAACACTATCTACCGGCATACTAAACTGGTTTACCGGTATTAAGTATTAAGTTGGTTAATAAGTTTTTGATTTGAATTTATTAGACAACTGATTGATTTGAATTTATTAGACAACTGATTCACCCCCCCCCCTCCTCTCAGTTGTCCTTGGGACCTAACATCTAGATCATTAAACTCTGAGTCGGTCAATGCAAATGTTATTTCAATCATTGCTTGGATATGTTCTTGATTTTCCTTTATCTCTTCCATTGTTAATGGATAGGTGCTCAGTGTAATTAAATCATTCTCCAGATAATATACATCATATTCTCCAACTCCTGATAGGTGTAGCTTCATCCTTTTCTGCCATGTAGAGAAACTTGACTTGTTCAGCTTCGGTGCATCCCTATTGTATATCTTTGGATCTTTGCCTCAAGAACCTTTAAACTTTTCTTCTGGAGTCCCAAGCTCTGATACCAATTGATAGTTCTTCTACTAAATGTTTAGTATAGATGCCAAGCTAATAAGATGAGAGGGGGGGGTGAATCATACAAACTTAATCTTCCATAAAAACAATAGATTCAACCTCGGTAACATATACTTCAGTAATATAACCAAAACTACTAAACATGCAAACTCATAAGCATATAAACATCATAACACTCATAACACCAGATTTAATGTGGAAACCCAAATAGGGAAAAACCACTGTGGGATTTTGGACCCACTAAGAAATATACTCTTCTAGAGTATGCTCGGTTAAAAGCAATTCCTATTAAAGATTACAAACACATTGCTAGATGTGACCCGGTTAAGGGATTTCCCTCAAATCTGTTAGGATCTTAACCTTGTTAGAAGTGACCTTGTTAAAGGATTTCAAACACTCAATCAGAATGTCACCTTGCTAGAGGGTTTTACAAATAAGACTGTTAAGTCCACTCGGTTAAGATATTTTCTATCACTTCACAAAATAACAGTAATAAAAATCTATCTGCAACTTCACATCTAAAAATGCCAAAGCAGATTCTTATTTGCTCAGTACAATTTAGTCATAGGACTTATCTTGTCCATCTACTGGGCTCTATACTCTGTTATTCAAACAAGTCTTCAAGCTCCTGTGCTCAGTAATCACTATGTAGCATCCCTATGCATACACTTGCCCGCATACATTGTTTATTAACAGTTCCTTATTTATAAACAATTTGCCAACCACATAATCTCCTTGATCACATATCCCATGATCAATCATAGCCATTAGATCTTCAAACTTGACCAGGTTGAATGTATTCTTTGATCTGAAAACATTTTATCCCACCTTGGAACTTGCATACATTTCTTGGAACTTGTGCTAGGGTATTGCAGTTCAATCTGAGCTATAGATCTTCCTGTCAATTTTCCTTTGCCATAGATTCTTTAATAGACTTCATGCATGACATACCAATCATTTAATCATAACCAGCAAATCAGCTTACTTCATTCAATAATAGTTTTATTCATTCAATGCATTATGTTATTACTCGGTTGCAACTCGGTGAATACTAAACTTCACTCGGTAGACATTCTGCCTTCATTAACCGATAGTGATAACCTTAGGGTTTACCAACTAGGTTCTTTGCTTGGTAACATAGTATAGTATTAACCTTACAATCAATAACATATGTATGATATCAAAACAATCTAAATATCATGATCTCATCATTGTCTAACTCGATAATAGTTTCCCATTGAATAACTTATTTCTCCCTTTATTCATCACATTCTTTCTGTGTCTTTTACCGACATCTTTATAATCACCAAATCATACTTCTTAAGATATGGCAACATCATACTAAATTAGAAAATCAATTTCTTGACATCAATGATAAAATAATAATATTAAGATAGTAAACTTCCTTAATCAATTATATCCATAATGAACAACAAACTTCTCAATATCCTAATTGAAATGTCAACAATCTCCCCTTGTCTGTTATAATGCCAACACATGCTATTAGCCGAGTAATCAATACTTGCCTAGTATTCACTCAAGTCCTCCTTCCAAACATAATTTTGGCATAAAGTAAAGAATATGTACATTATATACCTAAGTGCCAACTTGACTAAATCCATTTTGTGGGATCCCAGGCCTGGATTAGTCAAGTGGTGGCATGTTGGAACCTCAAACCCTTGACAGGGCAGTGAGCACACAGAAGTAAAATAATTTTGTACAAACAAATTTGAAAAGGAAAACAGTACAAAAATCACTTGGAGAGAATTTTAAAACTACTATGCACACTTTCCCAAGGTACAATACAAACTAGTGAAGCTACAGTATGAACTGTTACTCCAAAGAAGCAAAAAATAGTGATAAAAGCCAAAATTTCATTATTTTTATTAGGAATCTCTTTCTTTTACAATCACCAACCTTTATACAAGAAAAGGGAGGATTTTTTATAGAATTTCTAATTAGTTACCAAGCCTTGTATGGACATGAGGCTTCCACAACTACATTTTGCTAGAAAAACCCAAAAATGACAACTTTTACAACTTTGGCAAGCCCAAATGACAACATTTCTTGCTCCAAAGACATTTTTGACACTCTAACCTTATCAAATTGTCTAAACAACTTAAAAATTCTTAAAACCACTCAGTAAATATGTTTCAATGCTTTGGAAAGCATTTGGATACCTTTTAGGCATTTTTGGACATTTTTACCAAAAATTGTCAACTCAAAGCCTGAAAGGCAAAACTTGATCTCTTGAACCCAAAATGAGATCAAAACCACTAAAAATTACACACAACAACCTAAAAAAATATTATAAACCTAACACAAGACATTAAAAACATGAAAGCATTAAATACTCAAAAAGGAGAGTACTACTCAACTAGGTGCACCCATTCCCCAAGCTGAGAAGGTGTTAGATTCTAGAATTTCTAAGAAACCAAGGCATACCACCTAAATGGAGCACTTGGTCAAGTGGAATAACCTTCCAACATCAAAGGCTACTTTATACCTGAGGGAGACTTCTCTAAGCATGGAATTCCATTTTCTTTGTTGCCTTAAGGAGTCACTTGACTTCTTTTCTTTAGGGGAGTATGGTGCGAAAGCACCTAGTTTTGAGTCCAGTTTCTTCATTTTGGTATGTTTTTTCATAGGTTGGTTTGGAAAGGTGAATAAGAGTCTTATCTTAGGTCTTAATATGTTTTTGTAGTTCTTTGGTAGGTGGAATGTCCTTAGGACAATGCATTTGCTCAATTTTGGCTTGTAAGCCCTTGTAAGCCTAAAATGACAAAATCTTGCATTTTGATGAAAAATGTTTTGAATAGCCTTGTTTGGAATTCAGATATGTCAATTTAATGCTTTTTAGTCATCTTAGATGGTTTGGAGGAGAGAATCAAGCATGTAAGGAAAAAATGCACTTTTTGGCAAAAGTTGTCAAAGTTGCTTGTCAACTTTTTGCAACGTTGAGCAACTTTTTGTATTTTTTAGAAAAAGGTTGGTTAGGGAGCCAATGAAGAGTTAGTTAGGAAAAAAATTAATATAAAATCCCTTAGAATTTATGTAATAAGGTTATTCAACGCTTGGAGTAGATTGGAGTACATTTTGAGACCATTTTTTATGTTTTACATTGCAATTGTCAAGAATTATAGCAGCAATCCGTACTTAATGGATTGATTGCATTGTTGTAACTTGCTTGTTGTTTTTTAAATGTTCTTGTAGTGATCAAAAGGAATTTGATTAGTTTATTTGTAGGTTTGAATTGAGTTTTCAATTTTGTAAGCTCTCCGGCTGAGTAAGGTTTTGAGAGGCCCCAGACATGGTTCCAGCTTGAAGTCCTTTGAGTTCTTCTCAATAACCCTTGGGACTCGAGATATGGAACCTTTGTACAGTGTATATAGATTTTATTTTCTTTTGTAAGTCATTGAAATTCCAATGAGCATCATTTCCTAGGTGAGCTCAGTCATAGCTTGGTTAAGAAATGAATGACATTATGCAAGTGTTTGTAGGAATGAGTAGGGTTGGAGTTGCAGAGTGTTTGGGATGAACAAGTGATGTGTGGAAGAACATATGAGTGAATTTGGAGGTGTGGTAGATCAAGGAAGACACCTAATCCTTGGAAAAAGACCTTAAAAAGCATTTTTCAAGTTTCGTACCTATACAGTCAGTCTGAGAATCCTAAATTTAGAAGTTCGAAAGTAATTTCAAAAGGGTATCTTGATAAGAGAAGAGTTTGTGTGGGTCTTTGGAGAAATTGGGATAAAATATAGAAAAACTGGTTAGGTAGGGCTAATTGGGGCTCTAGGGCTACTAGGCCTAGGAAACAGGAAAAGGAAGGAGCGATGGGGAAAAGAATGAAACCCTCACTCAAAACCAATTGATTGACCCTAAAAAAAAAACAAATACATACTACAACCTCTGTAGGAACTTGTTAGGAGTTTTAGAGTGTAAGGTTGGATTTACCCTGGTGAATCTCAACCATGCTTAAGCAACAAGTGAGTACACCTAGATTAGGAGCAATCCCAGAGATCTTAGGTGTCTCAATTTATTAGAAGACAATATGAACAATGCATGAAGCCCACTAGGATAGCATCTGAATTCCCTTAAACAAGGAATTATCTCTCTTTGAGTAACCTCTCCATCAGGTTTAAAGCATGATCTTTTAAGTGTTGGTCAATTGCTGGACAAGGGTTTCCAACTTCAGTTTAAAGATAGAAAATACAAAAACATTAACAAAACTGGTTTGGAGATTGCAACCAATACTCATAATGGAGGTAATATCTTTCACTTGAACACTAGTAATAAGACATGTTTGATTGCACATATTGATGGGAGTTGGTTATGACATAAGAGGTTGTGTCATGTTAATTTTGATTGTATTGTCAAGATCAGTTCAACAAAGGTAGTTAGAGATATACCTAAGATTATAAAGTCTCATAATCTAGTATGTAAGGAATGTCAATTGGGAAAGCAATTTATAACTTATTTTAAGAGCATACACGATAAATCTAATGATATACTTGATTTGATCCACACTGACTTATATGGTCCAACAAGGATTTGAAGCTTTCAAGGTGATAGGTATTTCATGTTGATTATTAATGACTATTCTAGAATGATGTGGGTGACTTTTCTTAGGGAGAAGTTTGAAGCCTTTGAGAAATTCAAGATCTTTAAAGCTAAGGTAGAAACAGAAACTGGATTGAAAATCAAATGTCTAAGATCAAATCAAGGTGGTGAGTTAACTTCTAATCAATTTAACATTTATTGTGAGACTAATAAAATTAGGAGACAATTATCTACACCTCGGACTCCTCAATGGAATGGAGTAGTGGAAAGGAAGAATAGAACCATTTTGGATGCAACAAGAACTATGATGATGGAAGCCAAATTGCCTCACATCTACTAGAGAGAAGAAGTGAGTACAACAATCTACACATTGAACAGAGTTCACATCAAAGGTGAAACCGGTAAGACCCCTTATGAATTATGGTTTGGACATACACCTACTGTTAAATATTTTAGAATTTTTGGAAGTAAAAGTTATATCGAAAGGGATTATTCAATTGGGAAGTTTGATCCTAGATGTGATGAAGGGATATTTCTTAGATATTTAAAGAAAAGAAAAGAATATAGATGTTATAACAAAAGATTGCATAAAATTGTGGAGAGCGCAAATGTGAAAGTTGATGAGCAATACAGAAATCAATCTATATCATATGAAAAGGAACCGATAGTGGAAATGATCATAACTGAACTAGAAATGCCTCAATCGGTACTAGAAATTAAGATAGTTACACTGGTATAATCAAAAAATTCAACTATGACCGATGATCAGAACAGTGAACCTGAAGTTCACAAGACCCCAAGGTATGTAAGGTTAAATCATTCTAAAGATCAAATCATTAGAGATAGGAACAAGGGAGTTATGACAAGAAGAAGACTAGCAAATGAAGAGGTATTTTTTATTTCTCAAATTGAACTGGCATCTGTTATTGAAGCTTGTAAAGATAAATGTTTGTTAAAGGCTATGGAAGATGAATTAGATCAAATAGAGAAGAATGAGACTTGGACTTTAGTTCCCCAGCCTAAAATGAAGAATGTTATTGGAACTAAATGGGTTTTTTAGGAATAAACTAAATGAGGATGGTTAAGTTGTAAGAAACAAGGCTAGATTGGTTTGTAAAGGTTATTCTCAAATGGAAGGAATTAATTATGGTGAGACATTTGCACCTGTAGCTAGAATTGAAGCCGTTAGACTATTTCTTGCCTATGCAACTTATAAGAACTATAAGGTCTATCAAATGGATGTTAAATGTGTATTTTTGAATGGTGAACTTGAGGAAGAAGTATACATTGAGGAACCTAATGAATTTTCACTGATAGATGATAAAGATATGGTTTATAGATTAAGGAAAGCTTATATGGATTGAAACAAGCTGCTAGAGATTGGTATGAAAGATTGGATAAATATCTTTTGAAGCCTGGTTTTACTAAAGATGGTGTTGATAGTAATTTATATTACAAGATCACTAATGATGATATTCTGATTATTGAAGTATTTGTTGATGATATCATTTTTGGAGGAGAAAATAAATTGTGCATGGAATTCTTTAATAATATGAAGAATGAATTTGGAATGTCCATGATTGGTGAGATGAGATTTTTTTTAGGTTTGCAAATTACTGAAACTGGCAAAGGCATTTTTATCTATCAAACTAAGTATCTAAGAGAATTGTTGAAGAAGTTTAGTATGGATAAATCCAAACCGGTAAGTACTCCTATGGTAACAAGTGATAAATTATCTATCAAAGATACATCTATACCAGTAAATCCAATAAGGTATAAGTCTATGCCTGGTGGTTTCTTATATCTAACTTAGACTAGACCGGATATTATGAATGTAGTAAGTATTGTTTCAAGATATCAAAGTAATCCTAAAGAAAATCATGAATTTGTAGTAAAGAGGATATTTCGGTATTTGCAAGGAACAACAAAATATGGCTTATGATATTATAGAGATGGTAACTTCACTTTATGTGCATATATAGATTCAAATTGGGCAGGAGATACTGATGACAGGAAGAGAACTTCTGGTGGAGATTTCTTTCTTGGAAATAAATTGATTTCATGGATCAGCAAAAAATAGTCATGCATTTCTTTATCTATTGCAAAAGCTGAATATGTTGCAGCAGCAACTAATTGCACTCAAGTCTTATGGATGAAACAAATGTAGAAGGATATCAAGGTAAATTATAGTAAAACAGTAGTTATCTATTATGATAACTCTATAGCTATTGACATGTCTAAGAATCCAGTATTTCACTCTAAGACTAAGCACATATCAACAAAATATAACTTTTTGAAGGACAAGGTAGAAGAAAAGGAAGTCAAATTGGTTTATGTGAACACTAAAGAGTAGATTGCAGATATATTCACTAAACCATTGTCTAAGGAATCATTTGAGTATTTGAGAGATAGGTTAGTGGTTTCTTTCCCTTTGACAGCGACTTGATTGATACGGTTTGACATCAGTTTGACATGCATTATCAGAGATACTATTCATTGCGACACTGATGTTGTGGTGCTACTACTCAGGAGGAGTAGTCAGGTTTGAGATTTAGAGGTTTATACTCTTGCTTTGACATTTTTGTCAGATTTCTGGCATTGATGTCAAAGGGGTAGAAATAGTGATGTTAAAAATAAATTCAAAACTTTAATAGAGATATTATTCATAGGGGGAGAGTTATTGATATTTAGAGCTATATACAAGAGATTGTTGGTTGTCTTCCATAGGGGGAGAATTGTTTGGCATTTCTTGGTACTTATATGTTTTTCGCATCTAGTGTTTGTTAGGTCCCAGAGGCAACTGAGAGGGGGGGTGAATTAGTTGTCAAATAAATTCAAACCAAAAACAACTTAACCAGCTTATTGCTTAATATCGGTAAACCAGTCTTTTATACCGGTGGACAGTTTTAATAGATAATTGCAATACCAGTAAAGATTAATGCATGAAACAAAAAGACAAATTCATCCACAACACATAAGACCAATATTTGTACGTGGAACCCTGTAAGGGGAAAAACCACGGTGGGAAACCTTACCCACAATCAGATGATACTACTGCAGATAGTAAGTGTTTACAAATGGGGTTTGCACATGCAGAAAGGCCAAGTGCCTAGAGCTCACTGCTCAATCACAAATGGGAGTCACACTGACTACAATTGGATGGTTAAATCCAATAAGGATGTACTGCTCAAAATAGCATCTTCATATGCTTTCACAAAAAAATTTCTTTACCTTCAAATGATGTCTGCATGTATAGCTCTGCTTAATCTTGCATATACCTTCACACAATTTTTTTCCACACTCCACATTCGATCTTACAAATAAGATCTTACATTTATATCATTACCTAAGACCAATTTTAGTAGGTCGGCTCTACAAGATATTACAATAAAATCATTTTACAAACAAAACAATATCCGATGTAATAACCAATTCAACATGTTGGTTTGATGCCTTTACAACAATAATAAGTCATCTCCATAGTGTGTCATGCTGATCTAAAAAAAGATAATCCTGTCGATGTATACCCTGGACCTATTTGCCGGTAACAACAAATATGAAAATGCGAATATGCTAATAACCAAATCTCCAAGACAAGGTGTCCAAATGATGTCTTCGACATAACCAAGAGTTTTCCATGCCATTCCAAGTGTTGGTGACCATTATATCCTACTGGTGTACCATATGTCGGTGACTGTGCATAAGTCATTTGCTTGCCGGTGAATGTTGTTGATTCTTGAAAGTGCTAGAGTTGATAAAGTTTAGTAGGTGTTGACATCAATGACAAAACCATACCAAAATACCAACAATCTCCCCCTTTGGCATTGATGGCAACACAAGATGGGAAAACCATCAAAGTGCCAAAACAGAAATGCCAAATACCAAAGTACCAACAATCTTCCAAAGTAACAATCTCTCCCCCTGAGAGTAACATGTGTTTCCTTGTTTTTGCATACCAATCTCTTCCCCTTTGACATCAAATACCAAAGTTACTACAAAACCAAGTTCATTACAAAATACCAATCAATTTAGTATACCAACTACTCCCCTGAGAAGTAGCTTCCTCATCAAAGACCAGAGTAAAAGTTTTCTCTGTTAAGTCTGTTGGTTGATGACAAACATCAACTTCCTGAGTCTCTACTGGTGGGGGTATGACTCCAAGCTGGTCTCTGAGATATTCAAAAGTCTCCTTAGGCATAGGTTTAGTAAAAATATTTGCAATCTGCTCTTTTGTATTCATATAAACCAGTTTTATTTCATTTGCTTCAACATTTTCCCTTAGAAAATTTAGTTTTATAGAAACATGTTTAGTTTTAGAGTGTAATAGCGGGTTCTTAGATATATCAATTGTTGCAGTGTTGTCACAATAGATAGTTATAGGTTCCTTGCATTTTACCTTTATGTCTTTCAACATTTGTTTAAGACATAGTACCTGTGTACAGTTAGTTGCTACTGCAACATATTCTGATTCTATTGTTGATAAGGATGTACAACTTTGTTTCTTACTCAACCAAGAAACTAGTTTGCTTCCAAGAAAAAATGTTCCATCGGTGGTGCTTTTTCTATCATCCACATCTCCTACCCAATTTGCATCTATATATGCACATAATTCAAAGTTTTCATCTCTAGGATACCATAATCCAAGATTTGTAGTCACTTGTAAGTACCGAAAGATCCTTTTTACTGTTGATTCATGATTTTCTCTAGGATTAATCTGAAATCTTGAAACAATACATACTGCATTCATGACATCAGGTCTAGTTTGTGTCAAATATAGTAAACCTCCTATCATAGATTTGTACCTGGTTGGATTAACAGGTGTAGATTCATCCCTTAGTGATAGTTTGTCATTTGTAGTCATAGGTGTGCTTACCAGTTTAGAGTTTTCCATCCCAAATTTCTTTAGTAACTCCTTTAAGTATTTGGATTGACTTAAGAATATACCTTTGTTAGTCTGTGAAATCTGCAATCCTAAAAATAATCTTATTTCACCGATCATAGACATTTCAAATTCTTGCTACATTTCAATAGAAAAGTCCTTACATAATCCATCTTCTCCTCCAAAGATTATATCATCAACAAAAACTTCTATAGCCAAGATGTCATTATTGGTTATTTTATAATATAAGTTGTTGTCAGCATTACCTTTAGAAAAACCAATCTTCAAAAGATACTTATCCAATCTTGCATACCAAGATCTTGGAGCTTGCTTCAATCCATACAAAGCTTTCCTTAACCTGCAAACCATATCTTTGTTATCTACCAAAGAAAATCCATCAGGTTGTTCAATGTAAACTTCTTCTTCAAGATCTCCATTCAAGAATGCAAATTTAATATCCATTTGATAAACTTTGTAGTTCTTGTGTGCAACAAAAGCCAAGAATAATCTGACTACCTTAATTCTAGCTACCGGTGCAAAGGTTTCTGTGAGGCCCTACCCTGACTCATCCTAGCATTTCTGTTATTTTCATGATGAGACTATTATGGATGCTTTATTTTTATGCATTATGGATTTAGAACTTATGTGATTCCATGATTTGGATAACATTGATGTTTATTGATGCTTTATTTTATGCATTATGGATATGAGCCTTTATATGATTCTAGAATAGGATGACTTCGAGATGATGTATGTCATTATTGGATTTGCAGGACTTTATTATGATGATAGAAATAGGATGCATATATTATGAATGGATCAAAATTATGAGGATTATGATAATTGCTTATGTGGATTAATTGGGATATATGAGATATTGATTTATTAATGTCAATTGTATGCAGAGTGTTTGATGTGTATTCAAATTAATGTGTTTAATATTATATGAGGTTATTTGGAATTACTAATGTGTAAATTGAGATGCGCAGGAAAATCATCCATGTGACCATGAAAATATTATGGAGAACCAAACCTAGACCTATGTACGTTTGTAAAGCCAGGGGTTGTCTATTTGGAGAGACAACACCACGTTTGTATCGTATTTTATTTGTGAAAGTAAATGATGCATGTGTGTTAAATTAATTTTATTAATTTGTGTAAATCCAACAAGAGACAAATTCCATGTGTAATTTTGTAATGTATTTTATTGTGTCACTTGACACATGTGCTGATTAGTGTCATTGATTTTGACTTGTCTCTTGGAGGGAGTTTGTTCCTACCAAATCCCATTCCAAATATTTGAGCGTGGTCCCAAATTTGCCTTGGGTAGAGAGTCTTGGGAGTAGTCAACTCAAGTTTGACCCGTAGGTTAACTTCAGTTGGGTTTCTAAGGGGTCAAACGGACTCCTAGGGTTAGTTTTAGGGATTTTCCAAAGGTCCCAAGGGTATACCTATGGGTTAGGGGTATTTTTAACCATGTGACTACTCCCATGTGACTGTTTAGTCACCTCAAAAAGTGGTTTTTCCAAGGTGAGCGAAAATTCAACTTAGAAGGTTCCTCCTAGGATAGACAACCTTCCTTTTTGATGTCAGGCTCTCTTCCCCATCCTCTCTTACCTTTTCTCTTTCCAGTTTTAGCAACATGTAAGAGGTTGAGAAGATCAACCAATGGGAACTCTCACTCTATCCAAGGGTTTGGGAAGAGTGAGAGAGGTCTTCTTAGGCAAGGATTAGGGATTTAGTGAGTTAATCACCCACTCTCCATTGTTGGAGATTATGCAATTTTGAGAAGAATAGTTGTAGGATAGAATTTTGGCCAAGTGTTGATGGAAAGATTGTGTGGATTTGGGTTGCTCATCCCCAACTAGATCTAGAAAAACCTTTGGGAATATTAAGGTTGGTTCTTACTCTCTTTTTGTGTATGTTGCATATGTAAGTTTGAAGAAATGCTTGTATGAAAGAGTTGTTTATTTGTATTTTACTTTGTGAAAGAATATGTGATTTTCCCCTTCATTTATTTTATGCATTTTCTTGTATTAGGAGTATCCAAGGCCTTCTACTCTTGGGAGAGTAAGATGGTCTTGGGGTGGAAGAAGTTTGATAGCCTTGGGTGAGAGGGTCTCATTAAGAGAGTGATCTCAAGGGTGTTTTTTTGTGACCCTTGTTGCATAGCCTTGTTTATGCATTTGGGGGTCATAAGGAGAGATGATATGGCTTATATGCCTTTGGGGGGCATAAGGATGTGGGGATGGACTTGTGTTGTATTTGGTTGCCATGAGGTGGCTTGAGATGTACCATGCTTGCAGTCTCCCTAATGGTATTTGGTACACTTCCACCCTTGGAAAATCATCACCTTTTGTGATGAAGTGTAGCCTTGGTTGGGAAAGTGTTTGTTGTGTGTTTATCCCTTGCTTGTTGTGTTTGTATGTGTGTAACCCGTCTAGTGCTTGGTTCTCCAAGATCGGGGGTGGCTTCTAGTAAGCCTAGGTTGGGAGGTGAGCACTCCATGGTCAAGCCTTATGTTAATTTGCAGGTTGCTTGGGAAGAAAAAGGAAAAGAAAAAAAAAAAAAAAAAAGCTAGGAGTTGGTTTTTATTTGACTTGCAGAAAAATTTGGGAAAGAGAATATTGTATTTTTAATGGCAACAATGTAAAAAGGAAAGTTATATATTGTATTTATTTCAAAAAAGATATGTATTCATTTTTATTTCAAGTCCTCATTTAATGGAATGAGAGACTAGTTGGGTATCACACCCTTTTGTAATATTGACAACTTTGTATTCTATATGCTCTTGAAAGAAATATGTATTTTCCCTATTAAGTTATTTTTGCAAAAAAATAAAATGTTATTTATGCATTAAGTTCCTATAGTTGTTGAGTTAATATATTTGTTGCTTTCTTATTATTGAAAAATAGAAGTTCATTTTATTCCATCATGCAAAATGAAATTATGGGATTTGTAAAAGTTGCATCTAGACCTATTTAGTTAAAAGAAAATACAAATTATGGTTAAATAGGTTTAATATGTCTATCTCTAAATTGGTTTTTAAATGTTTTCTAGGTTAATATAGTTGTTGTTAAAATTTATTACATTCTGTCATTTTATTTATTGCAGAAATTAAATCTGAAAGTAATAGTCTACTTCTAAAGTTAGCATCTAGACTTAAAAAAAACAAAAAAAACATTAGAACTTGTTGTTAGTGTGTTTTTTTTAAATAGGAAAGAAATATACAGAATGCTTTAAACAAAAAATATAGTATTTCCCACTATGCTAGGCTTAATGTGCTAGGGAAATAATTAGTTCATGATTTGTATATAAAAAGATTAGGACAGAATTTAAAGCCTAAATATTAGCATAATAGAGAAAAAAAAAGAGAACTTTGCATCTATTATCATGCTGCTAATAATTTAATATTTTCTGCATGTTATAAAGAGATTAAAAATAAACAGAATGCTTAAGTGTGTGTGTGTATATATATATATATATATGAGAGTCTACATATCTTATTTAAAGATAGACTCAGCCTGTAAATCTGATCCTTTTGAATCATTTTAACCTCAGAAAGAAATATATATATATATATATATATATGTGTGTGTGTGTGTGTGTGTGTGTGTGTGTGTGTGTGTGTGTGTGTGTGTGTGTTATAAAGAGATTAAAAATAAACAGAATGCTTAAGTGTGTGTGTGTGTATATATATATATATATGAGAGTCTACATATCTTATTTAAAGATAGACTCAGCCTGTAAATCTGATCCTTTTGAATCATTTTAACCTCAGAAAGAAATATATATATTTATATATATATATATGTCTTACCTTTAAAAAAAAACATATATAAATAAAAAATGCTTTGCTTTGTAATAAAGAAAAAAAAGAAATTAATTTAAAAAAAAAAAATTGTGTTGAAAACCCTCGGCGAAAGGCCTGGGCGGCTCGGGACCTCTGTGGGCCGAGGCACACAGAGGTGCCCATAGTGCCGCTGCGGGCCGTGACCTACAGGGATGACCTTGGTCGCCACTGTGGGCCACGTCCCGCAAAGACGTCGCGACACCGCTGTGGACCGCAACCCACAGTGGCGCCTAGGCGCCACTGCGGTGGTCCCGTAGGCAAACCCTCTACCGCCCCCCGTGCTTTAAACACCGCCTCTCCCCGTGACCAGGACCTCCACCGTTCACCATGGCCGCCGCCTCCTCCTTCAACCTACACACAAACACACACACACATGCCCTAACCCAACTTGCGAGTTAGGGCAAATCACTCATGGGTGTTTATTTAAAAAAAAAAATAGGTGTGGGATATGTTTTAAAAATATGTGTGGGATATGTTATATTTTTTTTTATGGTGTAATAGCACATAGATATATATGTAGTACATATATATATTAGTTTCATAAATTAGGATCTTAAGTGGTTTATTCTTCAAATAGTGAAATTTTTATTGTTATTGACTAGAGTTTTTCTAAGGATTTTATTTAAAAGCTAGTTTTAGAACCCTTTTGGGTTTGAATTTTATGGGAGAATAATAATAAATACTTTTGAAATAGTTATCCTTAGAAGTTAAATTATATTGGCCACCTTTAATTAAATTTTATAGCACAATTGCACTATGGGATTAATCGACCCTAGAGTCAAATTTTAGACAAATTATAATTATTGTTAAAATAAATAATAGGTTTTATAAAACTAAGTGCTAGGGCTAATTAATTTAGTTCCTAGGCAATTAAAAGACTATTTGAGATTAATAATATCTCTTGCAAATTTATTTAGAGATTTTTGTTTAAAGGAAATTATTATTTATTAGTTGATGAGATAATAATAATTCTTTTGGAGAAATTAAGACTCCACATTTTATTATCTCCCTTACTTGATCTAGTGGTTAGATTATTCTTAGTTGGAAGGAAATCAAACGTAGATAAGACAAGACTCGTTAATGCATCATTTAGTAAATTTAGTTTTATTAGGAGATGTTTTTAAAAATAAAAAATAAAACTTTCCATTTGTGCCCAAAAGTTTGGGCATGTCAATTTCATTATAATCAATTCCTTCTTTCTGAGAATATCCCTTACACACTAGTCTTGCTTTATTTCTAATAACCTTACCATCTTCATTAAGTTTGTTTCTGAATACCCATTTGGTTCCAATTACATTTTTATCATTAGGTCGGGGAATTAATGTCCAAGTGTTATTCTTCTCAATTTGTTATGATTCTTCTTCCATAGCTTTAGTCCTATATTTATCTTCACATGCCTCATAAACTGATGATGGTTCAATTTGAGAAATAAGACATACCTCTTCATTTGCCAATCTTCCTCTTGTCATAACTCCTTTATGCTTGTTTCCAATTATCTGATCTTCGGAATGATTTAATCTTACATACCAGGGTGTCTTTATTTGTTGTTGATCCTCAATCACAGTGGAATTTTCAAATGGTACCGGTGTAACTAGATCTTCATTCTATACTGGTGGGTTCAGTGTAGGTTCATTTGTTAGAACTTTTGTTGCCAGTTCAGAATCTATATACCTTGAAGTTCCTCTAAATTGTTCATCAATCTTCACATTTGTACTCTCAACAATTTTCTGCAATCGTTTGTTAAAACATCTATATGCTTTACTCTTAGATGAATAACCAAGAAATATTCCTTCATCACTTCTAGGATCAAATTTCTCAATATACTCATCTCTTCTAATATAGCATTTACTTCCAAATATTCTAAAATATTTAAGAGTAGGAGTAATACCAAACCATAGTTCATGAGGGGTCTTATCGGTTTCACCTTTGATGTGAACTTTGTTGAATGTATAGACCGATGTACTTACTACCTCTCTCCAATACACATGTGGTAGGTTTGCTTTTGTTAACATACTTCTGGCTGCATCCAAGATAGTTCTATTTTTCCTTTCAACAACTGCATTTTGCTGTGGTGGTTGAGGTGCTGATAGTTGTCTTCTGATTCCATTTACTTCACAGAATGCATTAAATTCCTTAGATGTAAATTCTCCTCCTTGATCTGATCTTAGACATTTGATTTTCTTACCGGTTTCATTTTCTACCATTGCTTTGAACAGTTTGAACTTTCCAAGTGCTTCTGATTTTTCTCTGAGAAAAGTAACCCAACACATTCTAGAATAGTCATCAATGATTAACATGAAATATCTATCACCTTGTAAGCTTTTAGTTCTAGCTAGACCACATAAATCAGTGTGAATTAAGTCAAGAGCATTATTGGATTTTTCTGGAATACTTTTGAAAGTAGCTTTAACTTGTTTTCCAAATTGACATTCCTTACATACTGTATTGTGAGGTTTGACAATTTTAGGTAAATCTCTAACTGTCTTAGTAGTACTGATTTGTACCATGCAATCAAAGTTTACATGACAAAGTCTTTTATGCCATAGCCAACTTTCATCAATATGTGCAATCAAGCACATCCTTTCACTATTATTCAAATGAAAGATATTACCTCTAGTTTGATTAGCAGTTGCAATTTCTAAACCAGTTCTGTTCATAATTTTGCATTTACCATTTTTGAATTGTAACTGAAATCCTTTCTCAACTAATTGACCAACACTCAAGAGATTATGCTTTAAACCTTCAACATAGTAAACATTGTTAGTATTATGCTTACCATCAAGAGATATTGTACCCTTACCTTTGATCAGAAAAGATTTGTCATCTCCAAATCTCACTAAGCCTCCATTATATTCTTGAAAGTTGAAGAATTTACCTTTATCTCCTGTCATATGATGTGAGCATCCTGAATCAATGATCCACTCATCCTTTACTTCAATTTTAGCTACCATGGCCTACTCTACCAATTGGATTGTAGGTGTCAGTTGATCTTCTTTTATAGCAACAAAAACCCATCCATTTTCTATCGGATCCTCATCAGAATCATCAGTCACTTCTTCATCAGCAAGATAACAAGATTTGTCTGTATTCTTATTGAATTTTTATCTCTGATATTCAAGGTTAGGCTTGTATTTCCTTCTAGCTTCTTCTCTTAGTCTAGCATGTCTATCAGGGCATCTTGAAGCCCTATGACTAATCTTATTACAATTAAAACATTTAAAGGGTGCTTTACCTTCACACTTACTTCCAACTAGACCTTTAGGCATTTTCCTTGCAAATAGTGCTTCAAGTTCTTCAAGTTCTTCAATTTATTTCCTACTTTCTTCAAGTTCTCTTGCATAAAAGGCTTTTCAATCAGATTTGTCAAATGATGGTGCAAATGATGTTGATGCTTTAAAGGCTAAATTTGTCTATATAGTAGCAACAACACCAAATTCCTCAATTTCAAAGGCTGAAAGTTTTCCAATCAATGTATCTCTAGTTATTGATGTATTAGGCATTGTTCTTAACTCATTTATAGTAGTGACTTTCATTTTATATGCTAGTGGAAATCCTCTTAAAACTTTTGAAATAATTTCATCCTCACTTAAGGTTCCTCCACAACATTTAATACCCAAAACAATTTCATTAACTCTTTCCATAAAAGCAAAAATCCTTTCATCTTCTTCCATTTTCAGATTTTCATACCTCAACCGGAAGCTTTCAAGTTTTGCAGTTTTGACTATGGAATCTCCTTCATTCAGTGTTTCCAAATGATCCCCAATATCTTTAGTAGTTTAGCTATCTGATAATCCCATGATTTGTTGATCTGTTAATGCGCTCAAAAGTGCGTCTCTTGCTTTGCAATCATTTTCTTCATCTTTAGTCAAGTTAGGTGGATTAGGCTAGCCTTGAGTAGGAGCAGTATAGCCATTCTTTGTAACATCCCAGATGTCCTTTCCAATGTAATTTAGATGTGTCTCCATTCTGATCTTCCATATGCCATTGTTGGTTCCATCAAGTTTAGGACTCTCTTTCCTGAAATAGTTAGTAGACACTGGATCTCCTCAAGTGGTTAAACTTCTGCAAAAGAGGACTAGGCTCTGATACCAATTGTTAGGTCCTAGAGGCAACTAAGAGGGGGGTGTGAATCAGTTGTCAAATAAATTCAAGCCAAAAACAACTTAACCAACTTATTATTTAATACCAGTAAACTAGTCTTTTATACCAGTGGATAGTTTTAACAAATAATTGCAATACCGGTAAGATTAATGCATGAAACAAAAAGACAAAGTCATCCACAACACATAACACCAATATTTGTATGTGGAAACCTTGTAAGGTGAAAAACCACGGTGGGAAACCTTACCCACAATCAGATGATACTACTACAGATAGTAAGTGTTTACAAATGGGATCTACACATGCAGAAAGGCCAAGCGCCTAGAGCTCACTACTCAATCACAAATGGGAGTCACACTAACTACAATTGGATGGTTAAATCCAATAATGATGTACTGCTCAAAATAGCATCTCCATATGCTGGATTCAATACCGGTGTAGTTCTAATATGCTTTCACAAAAACCTTGCTTTACCTTCAAATGATGTCTATGTTTATAGCTCTGCCTAATCTCGCATATACCTTCACACAATTCTTTTCCACGCTCCACATTCGATCTTACAAATAAGATCTTACATTTATATCATAACCTAAGACCAATTTTAGTAGGTCGGCTCTACAAGATATTACAATAAAATCATTTTACAAACAAAACAATATCCGATGCAATAACCGATTCAACATGTCGGTTTGATGCATTTACAACAATAATAAGTCATCTCCATAGCATGTCGTGCTAATCTGAAAAAGATAATCCTGTCGGTGTATACCCTGGACCTACTTGTCGATAACAACAAATATGCAAATGTGAATATGCTAATAACCAAATCTCCAAGACAAGGTGTCCAAACGATGTCTTTGACATAACCAAGAGTTTTCCATGCCATTCCAAGTGTCGGTGATCATTATATCCTATCGGTGTACCATATACAGGTGACTGTGCATAAGTCATTTGTTTGCCGGTGAATGTTGTCGATTCTCCAAAGTGCTAGAGTTGATAAAGTTTAGTAGTTGTTGACATCAATGACAAAACCATACCAAAATACCAACAGTGTTGCCATCAATGCCAAATGGGGAGATTATTGGCAATATGGATGAATTTATTATGTGTTGCATTGATGTTTTGTCATTGATGTCAACGCTAGCTGTTATGGTTGGTTACCGACAGACAGGTTTTGGTTACCGACAGAAAGGTTTTGGTTACCGGTAGAAGATCTTGTGTTACCGGTATGGGTTTAAGGTTTAACTGGAAGAGAATTCATTGAGAAACCTTGACAAAATGCTAAGTGGTGTTGGTGTGGCTTCTAGATGGAATTTGGGATCCAGAAGGTGAGCCTTGATCATGCCTCAACTAATTGAAGACATCACTTTGGCACGGTGGACCCAGATTAGCTCCGGTACCTATCTAGGTTATGGATCGGTATCATGTTAACATGTTCTCTACACGTTATCAGGATGATTTATGGATTGGTTATTGTTATTTTGGTCTCAAGCCAACATGGTATATCATTGTAATATGAATGTATGTAATGATCTTATTGTAATATCTTTTAGGTGGCTTACCTAATTGGTTTAGGCCTTGGGGTTTGTATAAATTGATGTAAGATCTCATTGTAGATCAGGGGTATGGTATGGGAATGAAATAAGTGTGTCATGGTCATGGAATGCAATATCATATGTGAAGGAGATTTGGTCGATCATAGGTGATTGAATTGGGTTTAAGGAAGAGGTCAAAGGCCTCCAATATTGAGCTTAACTAGGATTGTAATCAAACATGGTAGATGTTATCTCTAGCAGTTCATTATTCTAGATTGTTTTCCATTTATCTTGAGGTGGTTTTAACCTCTCTTTAGTCAGTGAGACTCTTTTGTAATGAGAAGTACACTCTAGGAAGTGTGCCTTCCTACATGTGCAGGCCCCTTATTGTATCACATACTTTTTGTAGAAGTATCATCTGAGTGTGGGTAGGCTTCCCACTGCAGTTTTTTCCTTTATTGGGTTTCCATGTACAAATCATGGTGTTATGTGGTATGGTTGCATTGTGTTAATTATCTTCTTCATTCTTAAGTTTTATTGCTTGCTAGTATCTATTTCTTCTATTTTAGTATTCAATGTTTATGTGCTCTGGTTAAAATTTATTAAGTGGTTTGATTGACATAATCTATTAACAACTGATTCACCCCCCCCCCCTCTCAATTGTTCACCAGTTATCTTAACATTGTATGCATACACCCCAATTAGAAACCTTACGAGAAACATGAGCAAAGTACATTGTAACAACAGGTGTCACCTGTATCTCTGTAAATTATTTGAGTACCCATCCTGGAAGAGACATCTCAATGATCGTCTGAGTCTCAACGGTTCTCCCAATAAGATATCTCTATTGTCTGCAAAAAGGCAAGTTTTATTCATCATCTGTCCAACTGAGGCAATCTAAATATGGTCTCCAAATGAAATTCTGCAAGATATCAAGCTAATGTTGCCAGTACAAGGTGTTAGGTACTGAACCCCTATGTCTAATACCAAGTGAGTATTTGTATGGATAAGGCTCACTAGGCTGCAAGTCAACATGAATAACAGGTCTATAGATAGAAATATGCTCCCACACCCAAGTCTAGAGCAATATCACACCACAATTGATAGATCGGTATTCCAAGTATACAATATTGCACATCTGATAATAAACCATGGTTAAAAGACATGGACCCCAAGTATATACTCGATGATGAAAAATCATATCATGGAGCACTTTGCCCCGTCCAACTGGAAATCCATGACCTCATCTGTCAAGAATCAACAAACCACTTATGATACTGCATAATAGTCCAATCAACCCCAAGGGATATCATAAGGTCCATTGATCTGTAAGTCCTGCTCCTCACACTAAAAAAGGTCACATAGTCCAACAATGCCATTGTCATGATTGTAGACAACTCTCTCACCATGAATAGGAATGTGTAGTATACGCCATACATCCTCTAAGGTAATGGATGCCTCACTAGTAGGAAGATGGAAGGAACACGTCTCAGAATGCCACCACTCTACTAATGATGTAATCAAGGCCCTGTTGGTTGTAACCTTTGGCAAATGTAAAACATAATATAGTCCAAGATGTTGAATATGTGCAATCTCCTCAAGTAAATCAGCATGAAGATCAAGTCCACTGGGTCTGCTCTATTGACAGTATAACACTCCAATATTCTCCTGCATAGAGAAAATGTTGAAAATGTCAGATATCGGATAATGAGATTACAAGAAATTATAAAACGCGTGACAAAAAACTTCAATATAGAATGAATGTGTAATATTTAACACTTATGCGTTACATTTTACACTTATGCATGACATTTAACATGAATGCGTGAACATATGAGCTAATGTGTGAACATATTAGTGTATGCGTGACAACTACAACCTATGTGATACACTTAAGCTCTTGTGGTACATTTAGGGTGAATACGTAACACTTAATGCTAATGCATTAAAACCAAGATGCGAATGCGTGATGATTGAAAATTAGGTTTCTAGAAAAAATTGACAAAGAATCAGGCAAAAATTTAGAAAAATACCATGCTACCAGTCCTTGGAGGTCTTTGATAAGAATGTACTCGGTCAAACAAGTGCATTCACACCCTATAGCCAACCATGATCATTAAATACTCACAGGAAAGCACAAAACTCTCAAGGATTTCCAAGAACTCACTACAATGAAAATGAAAAGCTAAAATCTCTATTTATAGCTCTAAATTAGGGTTTCTTACCACCACGATGCCCATGGTCCCCACCAACTTCAAACAACATGTAGGCTTCTCAAATGATCTTGAAATTGCATGAAATTTCACACGATTGCTCATTAATAGTAATAAAAAATATGGTCCCAATTTTTGAATTTTTTGACCACCTTTTCTGATGGGGCATATTTACACTATACAGTGATACCAAGGCATACTGGGGCATAATTTTTTTTTGTCTTTGAAAAAATATCGTTCCGACTTTGTCTCAAAGAGGGGCAAATGCAGACACCTAAAAATGTCTCATTGATCATGTACTAATTATTCGTCTAGTTGATTAAATAATTATTTAATTATTTAATTGAGTTAATTAATTATATTCTTCAATTTCATATTTCCTCATCATCTTACTAATTATTCTATTTTCTATTCTATCATCATTTATTCATTTAACCATATTCTAATATTAATTATATATTTATTATTTAATTAATTCTGATTAATTTCCCCAATTTAAATAATCTTTATTATTTAAATAAATTCCATTTTCAATTTCTATCTCTATTTAGTTAATCAATTATCATTAACCCTCTTCTAAATATTAATTAAATATTAATTGTTTAATTAATTATGATTTAATTCCTTTAATTCAAATAATTTTTATTAATTAATTAAAGTCCATTTCTAATAATTAAAAAGTTTCTTTAAATTATTTAATTAACTAATTAATTCTAATTCTTAAATTAATTCATTTAATTCTTCTAATTTCATTAATTCTTCCAATTCTTTTAATTTCATATTTCTTCTAATTTATTCCAATTTCTTCTAATTTCAAATACATGTACATGATTTCAAAAATCAGATTGAAAATCAAAGTCAAGTTCTAAATATATTCAAATAATAAATTGAATTTAAAATAAATTCAATATTTGAATTAAATCTCATGCAAAGATTAAATTGAAAATCAAAGTCAAAGTGCAAGAACATACTAAATTAATTGATTCAGTTAATTAATTAATTAAATCATTATCTTTCCAATCTCCATTTCTATCTTTCACTTTGGTTTTTTCTAGAAAGATTCAATCAGTTAACTATTCAATCTATTTTAATTAATTGATTAATTACATCATTTCTTTAATTCTCTACAATCATTATTTTTCTATCTTCTAATTAGCTTTGTCTAAATAAAGCTTTCTTTGTCATCAATTAATATCCTCCAATCATTCTTTTTCATCTTTCAATCATCTTTTTTCTTGATCAGTTAACTAATTTATCTTTAAAATCTATTTTTTTCCACCTCCAATTTAGCAGTTCAACTATGAATCAACATGTGAGCTCACTTGAGTTCCATCTCTTGATCGATCCGTTCCACCTTTCAATCAATCCTCTCCAATAATTTATAAATTGAGCATTCAATCTCCATTTTCAATCCTAGACAATTCCTCTGAATCATGAACTTCGAATCTTTGTGTCAATTACAAGTTGTGAGTGCAATATCTACAAGCCATCATACCACAAAGAAGAGAAGAACAATGGAAGCTACATGCGATCATGGAATAGGGAGTTTTTATAGATTATTTTACATTCCTATTTGATTGTTTGTATTATTTCATTGGTTTATTTAGAATTCTTTAGTTAGATAGGGATTCATGATTTCCCTATGTTTCTAATTAATTTGATAGATGAATTTTACATATGACAGGGCAATACCTTTTCTTCATTTAATCCTCCATCTTTACCTATGTCTTCCATGAGTATTCCTATTATTCCTCAACCAATCATTATGACTGTTGGTGGTACATATAAAAATTTACGTTTTATCTGTCGCCTTATTGAGTGGTGTCCCTATTTGGTCCTTTGGTCGCGTTGTGTGCTTTGAATTCCCCATGTAATCCAATCTTCATTGTTTTCTTTAAAGTTTTACTATATTGAACTTGAACCTTGAACTTGAACCTTTTGGTTCAAGGTTCAAAGTTCAATGGGCATCATATTAAAAGTTTATCCTCCTGTGCGGCCTTAAGTCTTCTTTAGTTTTTGTTGATGTTTAGTATTGGTTGAACCTTGAACTTGAACCTTTTAGGTTCAAGGTTCAAAGTTCAATATTTGTCATGTTTATGTTTTTGTGTTGTGATTATTCCTCAAAGTCCAGAGTTTAATGTTTTGATTTCTTGGAAATCATGTGACTTTACATGAGGTGGTGGCATGGATTTTAAGATATGATTGGTGGCGGCAGAGAAAGGGAATATTATTTCTTTATTAATTTGAAAGTTGTCATTTATAGCAAGTATGGCATGGAAATCCATATTTTCATATATGAAGTGACTTGCTATTAAAAGCATGCTCAATCATGATCATTTCAGAGTGATGTCACACGAGTGAAGAGTAATGATGACAATTTGTGGTAATCATGGGTAAGATTTTCTTGAATTTTTAAATTGAGCAATTATCTTGTCGAGATTGTCATTTGTGAATAAGTTTTAAGAAGAGTTTTTGGAGCGGGAAGAAAATAGACTATGACAGGGGTTTTGTAGATGATAGAGGAAGGTATGTTCAAGAACTTTCCTAATTGCTACAATTTTTAGAAAAAGATCTGGGTATTTTGTTTAGCTGTTTGTTTCCATTTTACCTTTTTTTTCTTCGTCTGGGTTGATTGGGGAAATATCGTGAGTTAAGCATGAGACCTACTCTACCTAAATTATTGAACTCTTCTTCCCTTGTAAGTTCCTCACTAGAGCTGGGTGATAGGGATTTAGTTCAATTATATTTATATGTTTTCTCAGAAAGAGTAAGGAACCCTGCCACTGATTCTATGATGAAAGACATTGCACAGAGTGGTTTATTAGAAGCAGTTGTATTTCCCACAGCTGCCCCTTGTCCTGAGTTGGGTTTAGAGTGTATGAATGACTATGATAAAGCTAACAAATGCATTAGGAAAAATAATGGTGAGGTTTTGTTGTCCATTGATAGACAGACAATAATGGTTGCCATGGGTATCCCACATCGGGAACCCTATGAGGATTGGACTATTGGAAAGTCTTATGGAGTTTTTTCTAAGAAAAAGCAGTATTACAGAATCGTTATTGCACGAAATTGGCTTTTGAAGTTTCAAAAAGGTGGTTCAAGGTTGCCAAGACTGTTAACCTAGAAGCATTTGATTCCTGGAATCACAGATTTGGTAATAATGTTGAGCAGGGTTAGGGGAAATTCACACTCCTTCTATTGGGAAGACTAGATGTATTTCTTCATCTAGGTCACTCTTGACAAAAACCAGTTCATTGACTGGGGAACTGTTATTGCAGAAAGGTTGCGTGAGGGTTTGAGCAATTACCTTGGAATGTTGAATTTCTATATGTCTTCATATCTGTTATATATGCTAGCTTGTGTGAGGGAGTGGCCTGGATTGTTCCATGCAAAAAGGGTTCAGGGTATTAAAATTTATGAGTATCACCCCCATTTGACCCAAAAAGAAAATGTTGATAATTACCTTCGCTGGAATGACTTTTTTGCTATGAGGTTGACTTTTGAGATACAAGATAATCTACATAGGATAATGTCTGCAAAAACGGTTGAACTAATTAACATCTATGGTAGTTTGCTTGCTCAATTTAATCACCTCACTTACATAGGGTTGGAGGTTTTAAAGGTGAACCCTTTAGGCTCACATTCCTTTGAACCAGGTGTCAATCCTTTTCGGCAGAAGTTAAAGAATTTTAATCCAAAAGTAGCAGAAGCGATCTACCATGAGGTTGACAAGATGTTGAAAGCTTGAATTATTTATCCTTTATATAATTCCACTTGGATTACCAATATCATTCCAATTCGGAAGAAAAATGGTGAAATACAAATCTATTTTGATTTCAGAAACTTAAACCAAGCAAGCTTGAAGGATAATTATCCTCTGCCAGCAATGGACCATATTTTACAAACTGTTTTAGGATTAGAGATGATGTCCATTTTGGATGGCTTCTCTGGATATAACCAAATCAGTGTCTCAGAGCAACATCAACACAAGACAACCTTTATAACTCCCCAGGGCACCTTTGCATATAATAGAATGCCTTTCAGGTTGATTAATGTAGGGGCAATGTTTTAGAGGGCGATGCATATTTCCTTTGGGCATTTGAGGAATAAGATCATTGTGGTGTATTTAGATAATTTGACAATTTTCTCTAGGAAGAGGAAACATCATGCACGAGATTTGAGGAAAGTTCTGGTGAGATGCAGAGAGAATGGAGTATCATTAAATCCTAAAAAGTCTGGTTTTGGTGTCATAGAAGGAAAAATTCTTGGAAAAATTATTTCACAAGAGGGAGTAAAGGTAGATCCATAGAGAGTAAAAGCAATACAACAGCTCAGTCTTCCTTCCAATAGAAATGGAGTGAGGTCCTTCTTTGGATAGGTGAACTTTCTAAGGTGTTTTATTCCCGATTTTGTTGAAACTACTAAATATATTGTAAATATGATGAGTAAGTAGTTTTCTAGTGGAATGAGGTAGGTAAAAAGGCTTTTGAAGAAACTAAAAGGGTAATTGTACATTCAACTACTCTAGTTAATCCAGATTTTAGTAAAGATTTTATTGTTTATTGTTATTCATCAAAGCATACTATGTCTCGAATTTTAGTGCAAAAAGGTGAAGATAATGAGGAAGTTCCAATTTCCTTCATGAGTGTACCTTTGAAGAAGCATGAGTTAAAATATTCGTAGATAGAAAAGAAATCTTATGCAGTATTCAAAGCTATGAAACAATTCAGGTATTATATACTTCATTCACATGCAACTGTTTTTGTTCCCAACTCTGTAGTGAAAATTGTTTTAACCCAACATGATGTTGGTATTAACAATATAGCATCTTGGGTCTCTAAGATTCAACAGTTCAATTTGGACATCAAGCCCACTAAGCTAGTCAGAGGACAAGGCCTTTGTAAACTAATGGCGGAGAATAAGTTTGAAGAGGAGGAGAATCTGCCCTTAACTCTATTTGTTAGTCATCGAGATTCTTGGTTCACTGATGTTGCCTATTATCTCACTTATGGAGACTGTCCAGATCATCTTTCTCCTTAGGAGAAATGAAATTTGAAACTAAAAGCTACAAAGTGTGTTATTTTTTATAACATACTATACAAGAAAGGCTTGGATGGCACTTTTCTCAAGTGTGTAGATAAGCCACATCAAGAGGATTTACTAAAAACCTTTCATGATGAGGCATGCAGTGGTCATTTCTCTTCTATGGTTACTGCATATTAAATCTTGAGAAACTGTTACTATTGGCTAGGAATGATCAGAGATGCGTACACTTGGATGGTGAAGTGTGAGAAGTGCAAATTGTTCACAGGTAAACCCCAGTTGGTTGCCTTACCCTTAAGACCTCTAGTAATTGAGGAGCCCTTTAAACAGTGGGGGTTGGATTTCATTGGTCCTCTGAACCCAATTTCCATTGTAAGGCATACTCACATATTAACAACTGATTATTTCACTAAGTAGGTGGAAGCTTTTCCTTTGAAAAAGACCACTACAGAGGTTGTGTGTGCATTCCTTAAAGACAATATTCTTGTTAGGTTCAGGGTTCCTCAAAAAATAGTCACCAACAAAGCATCAAATTTCTCTTCATCTGAGTTAATTTTGTTTTGCTATGATCATGGAATTTCTTTGGCACATGCTTCTGATTATTACCCACAAGGTAACGGTCAAGCAGAATCAAGTAACAAAAACTTAATCAACATCATGAGGAAGTTGGTTAGTGAGAGTTTCAAGGACTGGCATAAGAATTTACATGAAGCACTATGGGTAGATCGAACTTCACCTAAACGAGCCATAGGGATGTCTCCTTTTGAGCTAGTATATGGCATTGGTGCTCAACTCTCTCTTCCTTTAAAGTTAGTAGCTTCTAGATTGCAGATTATAGTAGAAGATGCATTCTTTTAGAGCTCTTTTAAAAAAAGAATTATTTACTTAACCACGATTGAGGAAGAGAGGGAAAAACTGGTTGATAGGATTAGAGCACATCAGATGAGAGTAAATTTTTTTTTTGATCAGAAGGCAAGACCCAGGAAGTTCATGAAAGGTGATCTAGTGTTATTATGGGATAAAAGGAGAGAGCCGAAAGGCACGTATGGCGAATTTGAGTCACTATGGAAAGGACCTTATGTATTCATTAAGTAAGAGGTCCCAATTGTTTTAAACTTTCTTATCAGGATGGCTTTGAATTACCCCTATTTTTACAATGGGTAGGACTTAAAATTGTATCAATTGTAAGCAGGAATCCCCTGTCAGTTTGTACATACAGTTTTGTTGTGTTAGTATAGGTGCGTGATTTTTGTTATGAGTCGGGCCTTTGTTTTAAGTCATTTTGTAAAACCAGGGATTCTGAGGTTCATTGCTTGATACTTTATAGTTCCAATCCCCATGCAGAGCCACTATTGGCGTTACATATAAAAATTTACATTCTATCTATCGCGTTATTGAGTCACGTCCCTATGTGGTCCTTTGGTCGCGTTGTGTGCTTTGAATTCCCCATGTAATCCAATCTTTGTTGTTTTCTTTAAAGTTTCACTATGTTGAACTTGAACCTTGAACTTGAACCTTTTTGGTTCAAGGTTGAAAGTTCAATGGGTGTCGTATTAGAAGTTTGTCCTCCCGTGCAGCCTTAAGTCTTCTTTAGTTTTTGTTGGTGTTTAGTATTGGTTGAACCTTGAACTTGAACCTTTTAGGTTCAAGGTTCAAAGTTCAATATTTATCATGTTTATGTTTTTGCATTGAAATTGTTCCTCAAGGTTTAGAGTTCGATGTTTTGATTTCTTGGAAATCATGTGACTTTACATGACATGGCAGTGCGGATTTTAAAATATGATTGACGGCGGTAGAGAAAGGGAATATTATTTCTTTAATAATTTGAAAGTTGTCATTTATAGAAAGTTTGGTGTGGAAATCAGTATTTTCAGATATGAATGACTTGCTATTAAATGCATGCTTGATCGCGATTGTTTCAGAGTAATGATGACAATTTGTGGTAATCATGGGTAAGATTTTCTCGGCTTTTTAAATTGAGCAGTTGCCTTGTCAAGATTGTCATTTGTGAATAAGTTTTAAGAAGAGTTTTTCAAGCGGGAAGAAAATAGGCTGTGATAAGTGTTTTGTAGATGACAGAGGAAGGTATGTTCAACAACTTTCCTAATTGCTATAGTTTTTAGAAAAAGATCTGGGTATTTTGTTTAGCTGTTTGTTTCCGTTTTACCTATTTTTTTCTTTGTCTAGGTTGATTGGGGAAATATCGCGAGTTAAGCATGAGACCTACTCTGCCTAAATTACTGAACTCTTCTTCCCTTGTAAGTTCCTTACCAGAGATGGGTGATAGGGCTTTAGTTCAATTATATTAATATGTTTTCTCAGAAAGAGTAAGGAATCCTACCACTGATTCTATGATGAAAGACATTGCACTGAGTGGTTTATTGGAAGCAGTTGTATTTCCCATAGTTGCCCCTTGTCCTGAGTTGGTTTTAGAGTGTATGAATCACTATGATAAAGCTAACAGATGCATTAGGAAATATAATGGTGAGCTTTTGTTGTCCATTTATAGACAGACAATAATGGTTGCCATGGGTATCCCACATCGGGAACCCTATGAGGATTGGACTATTGGAATGTCTTATGGAGTTTTTCTAAGAAAAAGCAGTATTACAGAACTGTTATTGCATGAAATTGGCTTTTGAAGTTTCAAAAGGGCAGTTCAAGGTTACCAAGACTATTAACCCGGGAGCATTTGATTCCTGGAATCAGGGATTTGGTAATAATGTTGAGCTAGGTTAGGGGAAATTCACACTCCTTCTATTGGGAAGACTAGATGTATTTCTTCGTCCAAGTCCCTCTCAACAAAAAAAGGTTCATTGACTAGGGAACCGTTATTGTAGAAAGGTTGCATGAGGGTTTGAGCAATTACATTGGAATGTCGAATTTCTATATGTCTTCATATCTATTATATATGCTAGCTTATGTGAGGGAGTGGCCTGGACTGTTTAGTGCAAAAAGGGTTTAGGGTATTAAAATTTATGAGTATCACCCCCATTTGACCCAAAAAGGACATGTTTATAATTACCTTCGCAGTAATGACATCTTTGTTGGGAGGTTGACTTTTGAGTTACAAGATAACTTGCATAGGAGAATGTCTGCGGAAGCGGTTGAACTAATTAACATCTATGGTAGTTTCTTTACTCAATTTAATCACTTCACTTACATAAGGGTTGGAGGTTTTAACAGTGAACCCTTTAGGATACCTAGATATGTTTTAGACTCTTGTGTTTTGATTAAAATTTCTAGGCAACTAGCCTATGTTGAAAAGGATTATGGTGAAGATTTTGGCACAAGTGGAATTTTTCCTATCGATTTAGGCCATTACAGTTGTAGGTATGTTTCTGATGCACTAAATATTGAGTTAGAATTTAAGAGATTTCATTTGAAAAAACTTTGTGAAAAGAGATAATTTTGATAGTAAAGGTTTTATTGCCCACTATGTGAAAAAGATAAAGCCTGATCAGCCTAATCAAAATGTGTCCCAGTTGGAGGATTATTGGGAAGACTGCCCAGTATAGTTTGAAGTGAGAAAAAGGAGTTGGTCCAGGTTAACTGTGAAACAAATTCTTGACATGAAGCTACAAATGGATAACTCTAGTGTCACTATTGATAATAAAGATGTACTAGATCCAAAATTCATGAGACGGCTACACAATGAACCCGTTCGAGAAGTTGACTGGAGTAGAAAGATGGAAGATAGCATATAGGCACATACTTTCAGTATAATTCACAGAACAGAGAATTGGCTTAGGAGTTGTAGGTTTCATCCGGTGAAGGAAACCAGTTCAAGAAACAAAAATGGAAAAAGGAACATTGTAAGAAAAACCATTGTTGTAACTAACATCCCTATTTCTATTGAAGGAAAGAAGTAGCCTAAGACTAAAGAAGAAAAACTTGACTCTGAAGTTGCACACTCCATTGTTGGCCGAGTGACCAAGTCAAGATACAAGAGGAATTTTTAGCCACTTGCAGCTCATCTCATTCTTGATTTGGACACCAAAGAAGTAGAGGGCAATATGGAAACCCCTTGTTTCTAATGCTAACAAGGTCTTAACCGATTCAGATGCTACTATCTAGGATTCACAGGTGCTTGATATCAAGTCTAACGCAGACAATGCTACATTGTCACCTTCAGGAGGACCTTCCCCCATGCAATCTAAGGAACTGACTGTGGCTCCTAAATAGTTAAGTGATAAAATTACCAGGAAAAGAAATGTGGTGCCTATTTTAGTATCGATGGAAGATGTTGTGAGTAAATGTCTGGGAAGATCCATGAAGCCTAAGCGGCTAAAAATGGAGACCAAGATTGGTTTTGATAAAGGCACAAAACATTAGACCATAGACATTGCCAAACCTACATCTAATAAGGATGTTGTCACCACCTCAAAGGCTGATTATACTATTGAGAGAGTTGATTTGGGGGTAGGAACCAGAGCAGTGGATGTGAAACATTTGGAGACTTCAACCAAAAGGATTATCTCCTGCACTTGGAAGGACAAAAAGGATAAAGCAGAGTTGAAGCAGAATTTAATGCAAATGGCTCAATACATTCATGCTCTGCAAAACAATCCGCTGTAATTGTCCCAAAGCTCTATTCCCTTTAGTTCAAAATCCCCTGGTAATCAAAATTTCTTTGATGAGGTTACACAAAATAAGATGATTGTAGAGATTTTCTCTGAGTGGCTCACATCGATTGTGCATCAAGGAACTAATTATATATCTGATTTAGTTCAAATTTTTAAAGATGCTAACGAACTAACCAAGTAATTAGATGCCGACTTACTCTCATGGCATAAAGTAAAGACTAAATGGGCTGTGATTTCAAAGCAAATGCATGACATTCAGCGCTATGGCTTGATGAATTTTCTTGCCGAAAGACAAGTGTTAGGGTTAAATGAAGATATAATGTTTATATGCAAATAAAGAATAGAGTGGCGTAACCAAATAATCGAACAAGGTCATAGTGAATCTGTCAATCTATGACGTGAGCTAACAACCCTGAGAATAACCATTCAAAAGGATTTGTGTTGTGTAGATGTCTAGTTACTTAAGGAGGATAGCCAAACTTTGGAAGATACAACAGAAATGATTAATCAATTCAGCAGCCACATTAAACAAATTAAAGTGGAGAAATCCCTAGCTGTGGAAAATTTTACAAAGATTTCCAAAGTGGAGTCAATGCTCACGGTTTGCCAAGATCACTTGCATTCATACAAGGACAAAGTACAGATGGTGAAGAGGAAGAAAGAACTCTGGAAGTAAAGGGAAATACACATCAACCTACCGCATGTAACAATATTTCAGGAATTCTCGAAGGTTCAACAAGAGTGGAGTGTGGAAAAAGCGGTTATGGTGTCTGTCCAGAATAACAACCCGGACAATCCAACTGAGATGGAATCGACATCATGACTAGCACTGCTAGCAGTTGTTTGCCACTGAGTCTAGTTATTTCTTATTTTTAGTTATATAGTTAGGGCAATCTCTTATTAACTCTTTTGAGTTAATTTTACCTTTGGTTAAAACTATTGGTCTAGCGACCTATTTATAGGTTTTGTAATCACTTTGATGGGGTACACTAAGTTTTTGAAAAACTATCTCTTTAATTTTAGCTGAAAAACTTTGTGTATGTAGAAGGTTGATGATCATTTATGAATGAAAATCAAATGACAGTTATCTTTGACATGGAATCTGTGTGTTTGATGTTTGGAATTTGATTTTTGTGAGAATCTATTTCAAGAAAGGATTTGTTATAGATTTCTATGTGCACAGAAAATTATCAGTGGGATTCATCTTTTAAGCTTTTCATTTTGTTTTAGTGTACATGTGAAGTCTATAGGCTTTATACAAAGAATTATATTTGAATTAGTTCTTGTGTTCATTTGGTGTTGACTGGTGAATGCAATTATGTTTCTGTGCTTTGTGGTGAAAAGTATAATATTGGTTGTATGTAATTTGGAGCTAATCAATATAATGATTTTCCAACTGTTTGGTGAAATTTGTCTTTCATTTCTTGAGTTAGAGATTATATAAATTAAATAAATTGTGAGAGACAAATCTATTTACCAACATATGTTTGGTGACTCTACTAGGGAAGAATGAGAACAATTGGTTTAAAAAAAAAAAGTCGTTGTTATGGTGATGCTTTATTCTTTATAAATGGTGCTACCTCATGAAGGGTTTTTACCTATTATACAACCAAATTTAAATTGGGTGCAAGAAGAGAAAAGTAACATTATCTCTGAGTTAGATACTCTAGCCTGGAGACATAGAAGAAGTTAAGTGGAATATTATAGAATAAGTGCTTTCCTTGATGAAATAGAAAGACAAGCACATCATCTTGTGTTAGTTTTTGAGAGAGTTAATGTTCCTAGGATTTTATTTATTCAAGTCCCTAATAATCAATTACAGAATCCCAGATGCTTGTTACCCTGATCATTCCACACTAGACTCTAAGTCGTATACTAGATCCCAAAGAAGGGAGGGGTCTTTGATCTTGTCTTTGAAGAGTTGCAGAACTTAAATTCTCAACCTGCCTTCTCACCTCAACGAAGGGAAAGAAGTAGACCTCCTTCCCCATTGTTATCATCACCTATGTCCTCAGTTTGTCAAGCTTTGAACATGCACAGTGTTTCCTTGCCGAATATATTCAACCTGACCCCTCTCAATATCATACTCCCAATGGCAGAAAATAACCCTTGGGGGGCTGTCATAGGCCCATTGAACTTAGGTTTGAATCTTAACCCCTTTCCAAAAGGTGCTAGGGATCATTTGCCAAAATTTAGTGGAGATGGAATGATCACTGTTGATTAGCATGTGAGTGCCTTCAATGTAGCCTATGGGGTAATAGTGGCTCAACATGAGGACATTTCTATTAGGTTGTTTGTCTAGACACTAACAAGGGTAGTAGCCAATTGGTTTTATCACTTGCCGAATAGTGTGATAACAACCTAGCAAGATCTAAAGACAAGATTTGAAACAAGATTTAAAGTAGTTGAGGATGAAGATTCCCTCTTAGCCCAATTATCTCAGTTAAAAAAATAAATTCCCGAATCTATGAGGGACTTTGTGGCAAGATTTGATAAGATCTTGCACAAGATTCTAGTTAATCAAAAGCCATCAGATGACAATCTTAAGTGTTTTTTCATTAATTATATGCCTTCTGAAATAGGTTTCTTGATTCATAGGCAAAGGGTTGGAGATTTAAACACTGTTAAAACTCTTGCAGTTGAATTAGAAGATGATTTAATCACAGCGGGTAAATGGAAAATAGAAGTACAGACACCTATTGCTCAGCCTTCAACTTCTTCAGATCCTATCATCCAACAGTTAATGAATGATGTGATTTCCCTAGAGAGACAAGCTCCTAAAGCAAGTACTTCGTATTCTCAACCATACCATTTCATTCCTAGAAAATATCCTAGCCAACAGGACGAAATAGAGGAAGACAATTACAATTACCCCCTGTGCAACAAAGACTTGCTATTGAAGCACCACCTCTTAAGACAAACACATGTTTGTTTCATTTAACTGACTAACATGATGGTTTTTCATGTCCAGAGATGGTTCATTTTTTCTCAAATGATCAGTAAAGGAGAAACAATCTTAGAAGCTGATGAAGGAGGTTCCCAAAGTATGCCTAGCGACTCTAAAATTCATTATATGGAATATGTCTCTAACTCAGAAAGGGGAGGAAACATGTTGGTCTCTTTGGAAGATTCCTCATATGCAATTCTTACTAGAACTCAACACAATTTGGACTCTCAAGATGTTGTAACACCCGTCCATAGAACTGTAAAAGGAAGGGAAATTATGACTCGTCATGGAGATGTTTCAAAAGTTGTTCAAGAAGTTGCTTCTTCAAGTTCTGATTCATTTAATAATCCTTTTAATATCATTGAATTTTGCAAGTCATCCTGTGTTCAGATCACTCCGGCTAAGTATCTGAAATTGAACCCTAAGGAGTTAGATAGAATAGTTGAATTCGTTAGGGGAAACGATGTTGATGCTTTAGCAAGTGAAACCCAAATGCTAGTGATTAGCAATTCTTCAGCACACGAAAATGTCAGTCATGCTTTAGTAATTCCTGAAGTCTCATAAAAAACCATTCCTCAACAAGCTGAATTGATTGAACCTAACTTTAAAAATAAACTAGAACCTTTCTATGTGTCCTTATATATTAATGGGCATAAATTGAGTAATTGTATAATAGATTCAGGAGCATCAGACAATGTCATGCCCTCAGCAGTAGAAAAAGCTTTAGGCTTAACCTTAACAAATACCTTTGGCAAATGTTATTCCATGGATTCCAAGGAGGTTCCTTTGTTAGGGCAATTTAAGGATGCACAGGTCGCCTTAGTAGCACATCCTGACAAGAGAATCAAATTGATGATTCTGGTGGCTGACATCCCTGCTAGTTATAGCATGTTGTTGAGTCGCACCTTCTGTAAAGATATGGGAGGGGAAATTAGATTGGATTGGTCTTAGCAATGATCACAGTTGGAAAACAGAGAATTATTCTACATCCTAAAACAAAAGCTAAATACACAGTCTTTCCCTTAGATGATCTGAAAGCTCAGATTTTGTATCAAGATTATGGTTTTGGAAATTATATGATATCAACTGATCCTCAAGGTGTGGATAAGGCTATAGATTCAGGCATGTCTGATGAACTCTGGTCTATGGAATTTGATGGGAGTTGTTCATCTTCTAGTTCAGGGGTTGGGGTTGTATTAATACCTCCCCAAGGTAAAGTTATTCCTTATGCTTTCAAATTGGAATTCCAAAACACGAATAATATAGCCGAATATGAAGTTCTATTATTAGGTCTTGGTGTAGCGAAGAGATTGCAGATCAAAATGTTGAAAGTTAGAGGTGATGCTGAACTTATTATAAAACAAGTGAGAGGTTCATTAGCTATTAAAAATGAGAGATTGAGACATTATAGAAATCATGTTCGGGAAAAGATCGAAGCATTCGATGCTTACTCAATTGAAGCAGTACCAAGGGAGTTTAACTTGAAGGCTGATTCTTTGGTGGTATCTGCAGCTTTATTAGTGCTTCATCCTAATTTCATAACTGATACCTATAGGGTAGAATTAGTTTATAGACCCAGCGTGACTGACAATTCCAAATCCTTGCAGGTATTTGAAAATGATAAATAGATTTAGAACTTTTTACAGTGTGCAAATATTTTCACATCCTTGTTTTATGAAGGATTAGAGGCGAGTTGTAAAGAGTTTTCTCCCGATACACTAGAGGAACTGGATGATGGAATGTTATAGTTGAAAGGAAATAAAATCCCAAAGGGTTTAGTTTCTCTTGAACATCTTTTTGATAGAAAGGATAGATATGTTAGGCAAGGGGAGAAAGAGACTCCTATAATTCAAAACTCTGGTGACCATGAGCAAATCAACATTGGTACTAAGGAGGATCCCAAATTTGTTAAATTAAGAAAATGTTGTTCTGAAGAAGAGAAAAGGAGGTTCATCAACTTGTTGGTTGAGTTCAAAGATGTTTTTGCATGGAGCTACGATGATTTAAAGAATTTCAGGGATCGTAATTTCCAACATCACATTCTTTTGAAACCAGGTGTCAATCCTTTCTGGCAGAAGTTAAGGAATTTTAATCCAAAAGTAGCAGAAGTGATCTTCCATGAGGTTGACAAGATGTTGAAAGCTTGAATTATTTATCCTTTACATCATTCCACCTAGATTGCCAATATCATTCCAATTCGGAAGAAAAATGGTGAAATACGAATCTATGTTGATTTCAAAAACTTAAACCAAGAAAGCTTGAAGGATAATTATCCTCTGCCAGCAATGGACCATATTTTACAAATTATTTCAGGATCAGAGATGATGTCCATGTTGGATGGCTTGTCTAGGTATAACCAAATCAGTGTCTTGGAGCAAGATCAACACAAGACAGCCATTATAACTTCCCGGGGCACCTTTGCATATAATAGAATGCCTTTCAGGTTGATTAATGTAGGGGCAACGTTTCAGAGGGCGATGGATCTTTCCCTTGGGGATTTGAGGAATAAGATCACTATGGTGTATTTAGATGATTTGACTATTTTCTCTAGGAAGATGAAACATCATGTACGGGATTTGAGGAAAGTTCTGGTGAGATGCAAAGAGCATGGAGTATCATTAAATCCTAAAAAGTCTATTTTTGGTGTCACAGAAGGAAAAATTCTTGGACATATTGTTTCACAGGAGGGAGTAAAGGTAGATCCAAAGAGAGTAAAAGCAATACAACAACTCAGTCTTCCTTCCAATAGAAATGGAGTGATGTCCTTCTTTGGACAGGTGAACTTTCTTATGCATTTTGTATGCGGGAAAAGCGGGTCAATAGAACTCAATATGTGAAAAACGGAGCTCTATGGAGCCTTGCTCACACACCCATAGGACTTCTTGGTGCAAGCTATGGAGTAATGAAGTATCACTCAACTTCCCAAGGTTGGTCCCATGGTTCTCTATCTTACACGGTCCCTCAAACCAATGTTTTTGCTCTCAGATCACTGAGCAAAATGGTTTAGGGATGGCAAATGCAAGAACGAGGGATGCTTTGATAGATTTTAGAATGAAATGCATCCTAAGCTATGCATGATCTTAAAATGCAATAAACTAGATTATAAGATGACAAGGTTAGTATAAATACTATCCTAACATGATATATTAGTCTTATGATTGAGCTAAATGATAAAGAAAGTATTCTAAACATGCATATTTAGACTAAATCCTAGTTAAAAGAGAGGCTAAAATGATGAGCATATATGAAATGAAAGCTTGAATGTATTTGAGCATAAGTATGATACTACAAAATTGGATGATCTCCCAAAATGGAGGAATGAGAGCTCTATTTATAGAAAAAATAGGGCAATGGATGGTCAGGATTGAAAGAGTTAATCAAGGTTTGAGTTTGGAAGTTGGGAATCCATGTTTGCAATTTGCACCAATGAAATGGTGACAAGTGTCAACATAGGGCTAGGTTGAGAGAAGGGGTTGGAGGCATTAAATGCCTGAGAAGACCTTATGGTTATCTAGAGATAAGGGTTAAGCTTAAGTTAGGCTTACCCATTGGATTAAGAGTTAATCCAAGTATAAACCCTTGTGCAAATGATTAAGAGATAATCATGGTCAAAGCATTAAAGGCTTGATGAGACCATTGGGTTGGATGAAGGTTAAGTTAGGCAAAAAGTCTCTAACCATGCAAGAGGGTTGAATTAACCATTAATGGTTTGGGAGACTTTGGGAAATTAAGTGGTTGAAGACTTGAAGCCTTTAATGGTTATCAAAGACTTTAAGGGTTTGAGAAGTGACTTCCCCTTGCTTAGGGATGTGACAAAGTTTAGAAGATGGGTTAGGCTAATTAGAAGCGATTAGAAGAGTCTAGAAGGGATTAGAAATAGGTTTTAGAATGCAAGTGGGAGATGTAGGAGAATGCAAGTGGATGGAGGGATAATAGGATTTAATTGAAATAAAGTTAATTTAATTCAATTTGGTTGTAATTAAATAAATTAGATTTATTTATTTTAGGATAACTATTTAATTAAAAGTGGATAGGGGGGATTTAATTGAATAAAATGATTTATTCATTAAATGGGTATAGTGAATTTAATTTAAATAAATTAAGTAATTTATTTAATTAAATAGAGGAATGTGGGTAATTTAATTAAACTGGATTTAATTAAATAGAGAAATGAACATAAAATATTCATTTAGGAATATGGTCATTTTTATACGTCTACATTTTGCCCCTCTTTGAAGTGACGTGTGTGCACAGGTTATTTCAAAGAAAATGATGTGTTATCGTGATTTATGATCAAATGCAATTTTTGTGTCGCTCTTATGATCTGCAAGTCGTGCCCCAGATTTGATTTGATGCGTGATGCCCCCTCGGGAGATGAATCAATATTTTGAAAATTTTGATTGGATTTGGTGATTTGTGGTTGGTGTGTATGATGTTGTCTATATGAAATGTTTGAATTGATTCATTTCCCGATAAGTTACAGATTTTAGGGTATAAGGGAGACCGCGACCACATTACATGTCCGGTTGGTTAACCCTAATTTCATTTTCCCTCTTATAAAAGGGGAAAAGTGGTTTAATTTGATTCATTTGTGCATTGTTGACTTTGGAGAAAGAGAATTTGGTCTGAAGTCAAAATGCCTATTCCATATTCCAGGCACCGTTTTGAGCACATTCGGAGGTACCGGAGGCTTGCCGCGTATGGACCACCAGTAAGTCATCACTTTTGACCCCTTTTGGATTTTTGATTTGGTCATTTTTGGTCATTTTTTAATTTTTGAAACTCAGTTTTAGCGTTTTAGCGCGTCAAAGTCACAAAGTAGCGCATACGAAAAATGAAGTAGTGCATCAAGTCGATTTTTAGGGCTCCGTCTGAAATAAAATAGGGTAGCGCATAGGAAATCTAGGTTAGTGCAGCGAGTGAAAATAGTGCATACAACACGTAGGGTAGTGCGTCAAGTCAACAGGGTAGCGCGTAGGGTAGACCTAGCGCATAAGGTCAAATAGGTAGTGCCAACGAGGTATAGATTAGCGTGTCAATACATTTCAGTGCATAGGGTAGGTTAGGTGGTGCATGGGGGGAAAAGATTAGTGCGTAGAGTTAGTCTAGCACATAGGGTGAATATATTAGTGCGTAGGAAAAACAGCTTAGCGCGTGGGTGGATTTTAGCATAGCGAGAATCTGTTTTAGCGCATCTGAAATTTTTTTTGCAAGATGAGCTGATTTGTGAAATTGTTGTGTCGTGCTGTCATGATTTTTATGGATTTGTCCAATATGAGTGTTGATATAACTTGTTTTGATTTGTGATATGTCAAGTTATGCATAGATATCAATGTGTTGTGTGGATCAAAATATGAATTGTGTTTGCACTCTATTTTAAGTTCAATGTGTGAAGCCTAATTTGTGTTACAAGCTGATATGGGTTGGAAACTTGAGTTGTTTTACAAGCTGATATGGGTGGGAAACTTGAGTTGTTTTACAAGTTTATGTGATTTGGAGACTTGAGTTGTGTTACAAGTTTTGATATGGTTTTTGAGAATTTGAGTTGTGTTACAAGTTGATATGAAATGATAGGATTTTGAACTTGATGTAGATGAGCAAATTGTTTCATGTTGTTGATGTGAGTTTAATTTTGATATCCTTGTTTTGATGAGGAAACTGATATTAGATTTGTTTTGCTTGTTGACAAGAGCGCTTGGGTGTGGTTCAGTTGTGGGAGCAATTTACGAGGCCATGGACATTGATACCATGGCTGACTTAGGCCGACCTTGATATCATTGAGAGATGTGGTTTGACGTCCCTATTAGATATGCCTCGGTTCACTGTGAACTGGGGGCTACTGACAGCACTTGTAGAGAGGTGGCACAGCGACACGACCACCTTTCATTTTGCTACTGGAGAGATGATAGTCACACCAAAGGACTGTTACAGGATCCTGTGCATCCCCATAGTAGGTGCACTACTACCATATGAGCAGTCAGAGGAGGGTGGTATAGAGGCACTTCGCCACATTTTTCATGATGAGACAGTCTGCAGATATGAGATCCCATGGCAGGAGTTCTTAGATCTGGATTATGCACCCCTTCCATCAGTACTGGCAGGGTTTATTGGTGGATTCTTTTGTCCTGATCACAAGTCAAAGGGATTCTTTGTGGGATGGGGGCTGGTACTAGAGGAGATGGTTACACAGGGCTGAAGGTTTTCACGGGGATCAGCTATGCTATGCTGGCATGACACTATTACAGGTATGGTGCTGGGAGCACATTCCAGCTGTGAGGCCATTAGTAGATAGAGATAGGCCCGTGGGATGCGCATATGCTTACGGATATAGGGGTCTAGTTGTCCAGTGGAAGCTGGACAAACTAGAGCATTGGAGGAGAGTACTGGATGATATCGATACGGTCACATGGCGACCGTATACAGGATGCGAGGTGTGGGCGGAGGACGGGCTGGAGATGCCTTTTGTGTTCATGACGAGATATCTGATCGGGAGGACCCCATTTGTTATAGAGAGGTTTGTGGTGACTAGTGTTTCGAGACAGTTTGGTTGTTAGCAGGGTATACCTTAGGGAGCTTGCCTATATGCACGATGGAGGCAGGATGTAGCCGATTGGGGCCTGACTATTGATAGCACAGTGGCGGTGGAGGAGTTTGTCGGGTTGGTGGAGCAGATATGGGATTATGCCCCGAAGATTTTGGATGCGGGCATGACCGATGAGTTCGCGAGATTGTTTGTAGTGCGGGCAGTGGCTAGGATATCGGATCCTGAGGAGATGCGGCCAGCATTTGATGATGATGAGGAGGAGGGAGAGGGAGATGATGAGGATGATGGAGATGATGGAGGAGGAGGATGAGGGAGAGGAGTCAGAGGGAGATGGGGAGATAGAGGGAGGAGAGGAGATAGAGGTGTGGAGAGAGTAGTTAGATAGATGACGATAGACAGGGGGAGAGGTGGATTAGCTATTGGAGCCGGTGGAGAGGGGAGGGTGTGGGAGGTGCTAGTTGTAGTGGGGGGTACTGATGAGATGATGCGACTAGTGCAGAGGAGGAGGACGGATGTGCTCCCACCTCTAGCACTGAGGACAGGTAGAGTGGGAGGGGTTGCCTCGGCATCGATACCGCTACGGGTTTGGGTCCCTACCCATGTGGAGGATGCTCAGATTCGGACCCTGCAGGTGACTGTTCAGTAGTTGCAGGCACAGGTTGTGACATATTAGTGGAAGATTGCATAGTTGACCATTGAGCGGGATACAGAGATAGAGCGGAGGGGGCGAGCAGAGGAGCTTGCAGCCAGTATATAGAGAGCAGTGGCGGGTGGTCCGATGAGAGAAACCCTGAGAGAGATAGCATTGAGAGCTTAGGAGGTGGAGTACTACTAGCAGCATTATGAGGCTGTTGTACCCAGGGATCGACGAGTACAGAGCTTCACACAGTCGAGATCCAGTCAATCTCGAGATACTGGGTCGCGATCCGAGAGTTGAGGTGTGACAGGGCCATCGAGACAAGACCCTCCTGGAGATCCAGGGGCGGGCACATCTAGAGCCAAACCATCTTTGTTAGGGGATAGTCATACTTGAGAGACAAGGTCTCTGTTGTATTTTTTATCTTTGTATTCTTTGTACTGGACACAGTGATGATATATTTTGTACATTTTGATCATTTTTGAGATATATATATATATATATATATATATATATATATATATGGCACCATTTTCTTTGATCATGTGGTGTGTTTATCTAGATGCATGTTATGTGGGTTATTTCTTTACTTTATGATGATGTAATGCGTAAATATATGATATAATGTATCTTGAAAATGAGATGTATGATTTGATATGCTCTGCGATGTATCTTGAAAATGAGATGTATGATTTGATATGCTGTGCAATGTATCTTGAAAATGAGATGTATGATTTGATATGCTGTGAGATGTATCTTGAAAATGAGATGTATGATAATGAGATGTAAAATGTAAAATGATATGCAACTATGTTAAAATGATATGCAACTATGTTTAAAATGAGATGCAATTAATTTGTAAAATGATATGCAACTATGTTTTTGGTAGCATCCTCATTCTACATTTGCCATCCGATATAGCCATATTTTGTTTGCTTTCTTTGTAGGTATCATCATTGAGCATTGATTTGTTTAGGATATGTTGAAAATTTATACAAGCACAATGGTATAATTGAACCATAATGACCTGAGAAAAATTTACATGATATATGATTTTGCAAGATAGCACAAGCATCAAGGTATAATTGAACCAGGATGACCTGAGTGCGTATTGCGTATAAACAGACAAGAGTAAATCATTTGTATGCATGAAGTGGAATCAGGCCTTCAGTGATATTCGATGTATCACGTCTCAAGGCAAGTATTCACACAGGACAATTGATCGGCTCCCAGACAGAAGACTAAGAAAATATTGGAAGTTCCCCATGATCTCTAGCTGTGAAGTATTTAGTGAGAAAAGGAAGAGAATCCAATAATTGAAAAAGTTCAAAATGCAAAACTAGTCAAGATTTTTATGCAACATTCAGTACTTTAGAAAATCATCCATCCTTGGTATTATATATATATATATATATATATATATATATATATATATATATATATATATATATATATATATATATATATATATATATATATATATATATTATTATTTTTGTGAATTTTGTGTTTTGCTTTGCGATGAAGTGTAGTTTTGGTTGTTGGATGTCATGCTTCTGAGTGTTGCTGATAGTTTTGTTGTTGTAAATGCTTGCAAATTTTGACAATTTTTAATGCCCCTAGTTTTGAGTGTACCTCTTGATGTGAATATGTACAGTGATTTCCAAGCCATGGTGGAATGTGATAAGAGTATATATATATGGATAACCCAGGATAGTGACTACGCTAAGTATGTCCTGAATGGATATGTGCTAAGTGTTGGGCGATGGCCAATAGTGTTTTTATGGATAACAATGGTATGGAGATAGACAGAGGAGCCATTCTTTCACAAGAGTTCCTGTTTACCAGGTTTTCACCATTTGTTTTTATTGTTGTAGCGTCCTAAAATTGCGACACTTGCAATTTCGACTGCATTTCGGTCTTCACGATGGCGACGCAACACGCAACCTGAATGGAGACCCCAAAACTTGCTCACGACACTGAAAACTGCATTTTTCAAGCACCCTGGCCTGAACCTCCTTGCACCCTGATGTCCCGGGAGGTGGGACCAGAGCGCCCAGCGCCCTGGTCCCTCAGGACCAGGGCGCCCAGCGCCCTGGTCCCTGGGTCCTATTTTGGGCCCGGTTTCCTAAGTGATATCGGGTCTTCTTGATTGCAATTTGGAAATGTACTTCCCTGGTCGGCCTAAGGTCGGGAAAATCAGTCTATCAACCCTAATTGACAAGTATATAAACTACATTTTCCTCTTTCATTTGATATGATGGAAAAGGCGTGGAAACTATACTCAAGCATTCAAGCATTCAAGCATTCCTTCAAGCAATTGATCATTCCAAGTCTCCATTCAAGGCTAAGTGTTGCATTCAAGACAAGGATTCAACCATTGAAGAGGAGATCACTTATTACATGCTACATACTAAAACATACAACATCTAAACCTTTGCACATAAGGATACAAACATCCTTAGAACAAGGTATTAGTACTTGTTTTACAGTCATTTACATTTACAGCTCTTGCTCATTTCTTGGTTAATTCCAAAACCGGGGTTTGACCTAAAGGCAAACCCCTAATCCCTAACCCCCCAATCGTCTTCACTTTTCTGTGTGTAGGTTGTAGGTACGCGGCTGAAATTGAAGATCTGGAATCCTTGTGCAGAGACGAACAGATCCCCCTTCGTTTCGCGGATTTTTCGGAGGACCGTGGCACCGGGCGCCATCGTCCTGACAACTTTTGCTCAAATTTGCTGGACAGTGCCGTATCGACATTTTACTGCTAATTCCAGGTCCGCAGCTTCATCCTATAACCCGAACTCAGTTTATAAGCGAATCTTTATGACTTTCTATGCATCCTTAGCTTAATTTCCTTAATCAACATTCTTTACAAAAGAGGGTAGCCTTGCTTTCCTAACCCTTGAAATTCATTTAGCATCCAATCTTACATCGTGTGGGATTGAATCTTATGAGTTTCAACCCCTCTTTTGAATGTAAAGTCTTCCCCCTAAGTGAAAACCCATCGAATCCTAGCGAACCTCCCTTCTCTCTCCTTGGAGTTAGAAGAGGGGAGACCAACTAGGGTTCGACCGAGATTTTCCGCTTTACATTTTGGTGAACCCGACGTGAACATCCTTTCTGATTTTTCATGCTTAGATCTGAAAAAATTGATTACATTTCCATGTTTGATCTTTTGCAAAGTTTTAGAGGTGATTGCATTAAAACCCTAAAATTTCTTTTTAGTAATTAAACTTGCGAAATGTCTAAATGTTAATGCTTGTTTCAGATCTGTCCTTCTATTACAAATTATCAATTCATATTTGTGCTTTAATTCTGAAGATTAAGTGGTTAAAAGTCAAAACCCTAATTTTTGAAACCCTCTTGATTCAACCTTTGTCCGACGATTTGACCGATCAAAACATCTCCAAATCAGCTGTAACTTTGGATTCCGCAATAAAATCACAATATCTTTCATCCCTGAAAATTTGGAAAAAAGTTGCGAGGACCGTGTTGCACTCCGAGCGCCATCGTCCCCGACATTTTTTCCAAAATTCCGGGATCGAGATCTTGCTGTATTTTCTTGCTAAAATCCAGAATTTTGGCTGATTTTGTCAATTATAACACTTTCAAAATTACAGTCAAAGTTGGTCTTGTGATTGCTTGGTCTAAGGCTCCTAATCATTTAAAAATTATCGAAACTGAAATTTTGTGTCAAAATTGTGTTCTTACTGTCTTAGATCTGAAAATTGTATTTGCATTCATTCGAAATTTCAACGCTTTATTCAAATATTCGCATTTTGTGACTTTTGAAATTAAGTGCCTAATTACAACAACTTTGATTTCCGCTTTCAAAATTGAATTTTGCGTGAAATTGAGTCAATTTTCAAATTTCAAAATTTGCATTGCTCTTGACATTCCCTCTAAAATCATAAAATTCAAAATTTCAGTCTCCCTCTCTTTTTCAAAATTCAAATTTTGCATTTTTCGACAATCTTGATAGGGTTCAATTTTAAATTTGCAACTTTAATTTGGCCTATTTACAGATCGTAAAATCCCTCAATTTTTTCAGATTAGCTCTAAAATCATCATACCTTTCATCCCTGCAAATTTTGAAAAAAGTTGCAAGGACCGTGTTGCACTCCGAGCGCCACGGTCCCGAACATTTTTTCTGAAATTTCGGGAGACTGTTGTGATTGCATTTAACAGCTTAAATCTGGAAGATTGGCTGGTTTTACTGAAAATTGCTACCTCTAAAATCAAAATCTTCTCTCTCTCTCTAGTGCATGAGTTTTACAACAATAAGCCCTACTTACACTATTCCCGTTAGACGAAGCCGTAGAATTAAGTCTTTCCGAGGTTTAACTACTGAGGAGATGGAACCTAATTTGAGTAGTCTTTTTAACGAGGACATGGGTAATTCCTCTAATCCTCCTAATGATGAAGAAGCTCCCCATGAAGTTTCTGTTGAACAACTTTCCAAATTGGATAACCAATTTGACGATTTTCACCAATGGATGTCTCATGAGTATCCCGATAGTCAAGCTCTTCCTTTAATTGAGGGTCTAAAACGCATGCTTCAAAGTGATAAGAATGGAATTGATATTTTGCATGGTATTTCACACATTGTGAATTCGAACGTGATGCCTATGAAGAGTTGTGCTGAATCTTTAGGTTATACACAACCTCCTACACAAGACAATCATTCTATTCCTTTGACCACTCCTATTGCTAGTATACCTACCTTTACATCAAACATCATGGCTACCTCTATACAAGACATTCCTCCTGTGATTACCAGTCATGGGGGCAATCCTCCTTCTTCAATTAACCCTATTCCTTCATTTAATCCGACTTCTTCATTCATTCCTTCAATAAGTGTTCCTATTACATCTTCACAAATGAACATGACACAAGGGGGCAATTCATTTAACCATTCCATTCCTTCTTGTAGTGTTCCTCCTATCCAATCATCCCCTATGGTTGACTATCATAGGGTCCCACCACCTTACTCTTTACCTTCTTTCAATAACATCACACCTCCATCTCAATCTAACACACCTAATATGAACTCTTCGACTGAAGCTACCATTAATAATCTTGCACAAACTGTCTCTTCTTTACAGCAACAAATTGCCTCTATGAATCAATCTAAGTTTAGTGTGCCCACATTTGATGTTGCGAGCCCACTTTCTCTTGACATTGTTCGAGCTATTCCTCCTATGCATGTTGAAATCCCGCATTTGGAGCTTTATAATGGTAAAGGAGATCCTCTAACACATGTTAAGACTTTGCAAACAATATGTACTGATTTTGCTTATGACCAAAGGTTGCTTGCAAAACTATTCACCAGAACATTAAGAGACAAAGCCCTACAATGGTATTGCTCGTTGCCTTCTTATTCTATTACTTCTTTCGAACAACTTGCAAATGCTTTCATTCAACAATTTCAAAACAACATAAGTCCTAAAGTTACTTTGATTGATTTAATGCATTGTAAACAAGGTGTTAAAGAAAAAGTGACTGATTTCATTGGTAGATATAAGCATTTGTATGCTCAAATTTCTTTTCCAGTGCCTGATAATGATATTCAAAGAATCTTTATTTCTAATTTGCAAAAAGATATTCGAGACAAACTTCTATTTTCTGAGTTTACTTCTTTCCAACAGTTGTGTGCCACTCTTCACAATTATCAACTGACTGTGAGTCAAATGGAACAATCACATCCTATGGCTCCGAGTGATAAGGGTGATAGCAGTCAACAACCATTTGGGAAGTTTAAACCGAACAGAGATTCCATCAAATTCAATGAAAACATCATCAACAACAATGTGAATGCAGCATCAGGTGTGCCTCCTATTTCTAAATTTTTCAAGAAAGAAAGAAAGTATACTCCTTTGAATGAATCATTGCATGATATTATGAATAAGTTATTGGGACAAAATGTGCTTACCCTTCCTCCTATAAGACAAATTGATCCTGCAAAGATTACTTCACCTTATTTTGATCACAAATCTTTTTGTCACTTTCATCGTCAGCCTGGGCATGATACTGAAAAATGTTTTTCTCTAAAGGGTAAAATTCAAGATTTGATTGATAATAATACTATTTCTGTTTCTGGAGTGAATGATAAAGGCAACACATCTGTAGCTCCTCCTAACCAAAATCTTCAGATTTTTACTGATCCATTACCTTCTCATACTTCTCATACCTCTAATGTGATTGAGGCTAATGATTCCTCTCTCTCATCTGCTGGTCTTGTGTCTATGGCTCCGAATGTGATTAACTTTGTAGAGCAGCAAGAAAACCCTAAAGAACCTTCCATCACATTTGATTCCAGTGAAACCATTAGGGCACCTGATGGTCCTTTATACATAGTTGCAAAAGTCAAGAATATGCCTTGCCGTGGAGTGCTTATTGATCCTTCGTGCATGGTTAATGTTATTACTGAAGAATTTCTTTTTACTTTGCAATTGAATCAAGTGATCTATGACAAAACAGATGTGATTGTGAAACTATTTGATGCATTTTCTTCTCCTGCAATTGGTTCTTTTACATTGCCTATTGAGGTCCATAACAAATCTCTTGATGTGAACTTTGCTATTATTCCATCTTCCCAACAATTTCGTGTGAAGCTTGGCTATCCTTGGCTATCTTCCATGAAAGCTATTGCTTCTCCTATTCATAAGTGTTTGAAATTTCCCCATAATGGTGAAGTTGTTACTGTCAATCATAGTCTCTTTAAACTAGCTGAAAGAACCTCTAGTGTTCCTATTGATTACTTTTGGCCTAAACAATTCCAATCTCTTCCTCCGCGAAGTGATCATCTTTTCAAATCTTATCAAAAGTGGAAAACAGATATGATCCTATCTCTAAGTGAACCTAGAGCACCTAAACTTGACATTCCTATCATTCTTGAGAAGGAAATTCTTCCTTTGAAAGACAAAACTAATGTCTTTCCTCAAGAAGATTCCCAACCCATCCCCATGGATGTGACTATGTCTATGCCTGATAAATCTTCTAAGAGTAGACCTATACCTCCTCGCCACGATGGACTTGGTCTTCTCCCTAAACCAAAGATTCCTCCTTTATATGGAGCAGTTCCTCCTCCTGCCTTTTATAGAGAGAAGAGACCTTCTTCTTCTCCTATTATTCAGCCTAAGAGACCACAACCTAAACACCCAAGTGATAGGGATGAGAACATTCCTCCTCCTCTATCTTCTACACTTCCTACTAAGACTAGACGTAATCATTCTGCACGGGAACGTCGACGAAAGCGTCGTCTTAGGGCTCAAGCAGCTGCTTCTCAAACTTTACAATCTCCAAAAACACCTTCAACAAGCATTATTCCATTTTCTCCTCAGCCGGATATTGAGCCTAAATCTCCTAAACATAAGATGCATGATGGTCTTGATCCTGTGCGAGTTAAAGATCCTATTTTTATAAATCTTGATGATAATATAGATGAAAATATTACTCCTCTTGCTTCTGATAGTGAATATGAACTTGTTGATGTTGATAACCATTTATCTAATGAATTTTCTAAAGCACTTATCCTAGCTCCTAGACAAGAACAATGTGGCTTGGAACATGAACATAGCCCTTGTTTGGATCTTGTGATAGCTCCATCTGCTGTGTTGGATGTTCCTCCTCTAGCATGTTCCCTGCCTTCCCGAAACATTGATCAGCAAGATCGGGGGGTAGATGACATGCTAGACTAGTTACATTAGCATAGCAGACTCTCTCCCCCTCTCTTTTGTTACTTCTTCTATACGCTATTCTCATTCTTCTATTTGTCGTCCTTAGTGTTGTCTACTTGAGGACGATGCAAAGCATTGAGATCTCTCGATCTCTCTCATGTTGACTCAAAAGACACATGTGTTCCCTTCTTCTATGTGACCTTCCTTGATTGGGGAATGAAGAACAATTATGCATACATACATATGATATATATACATGACTTATCATACAGCATATTGACCCCAAGGAAAGCGAAGTCACCTCGTGCTTTGTGTTTTGTGTCTATTATCCTTGGGCTTATCTCACACTTGGGGGCTAAATCCTTGCGATAATGTGCTCCTTTTTCCTTTCTCATTTCTTATGTGTATCACTATGTTAAAACAATCACCCCCGTTGAGGCATGTGCGATCGCTTTAATGTAGGGGGGCATACACCCTGTCTATCCTTTCAAAGATACTTGAAAATTTCTTGGCAAACTTAGCTTTGTCTTGAAGATTTTTGGTATTTCTTTTGCATGACTCATAGCGAGGGAACCTTACTACTGACAGTCATGGTTCTTCCTCGTGATCTTCCCTTTTACTTTGTCAATCGAAGTTGTAAGATCCTTAGTCCACTGGGGGCTTGGTGTATCTTGCCTCCTTGACATGGTGAAAGTCTTTCAACGTTGTTTCCTTGTACTTTACCGGAAGTATGAGCATACATACTCCCGCTAAAGTGGGGGCTAAATGTAGCGTCCTAAAATTGCGACACTTGCAATTTCGACTGCATTTCGGTCTTCACGATGGCGACGCAACACGCAACCTGAATGGAGACCCCAAAACTTGCTCACGACACTGAAAACTGCATTTTTCAAGCACCCTGGCTTGAACCTCCTTGCACCCTGATGTCCCGGGAGGTGGGACCAGAGCGCCCAGCGCCCTGGTCCCTCAGGACCAGGGCGCCCAGTGCCCTGGTCCCTGGGTCCTATTTTGGGCCCGGTTTCCTAAGTGATATCGGGTCTTTTTGATTGCAATTTGGAAATATACTTCCCTGGTCGGCCTAAGGTCAGGAAAATCAGTCTATCAACCCTAATTGACAAGTATATAAACTACATTTTCCTCTTTCATTTGATATGATGGAAAAGGCATGGAAACTATACTCAAGCATTCAAGCATTCAAGCATTCCTTCAAGCAATTGATCATTCCAAGTCTCCATTCAAGGCTAAGTGTTGCATTCAAGACAAGGATTCAACCATTGAAGAGGAGATCACTTATTACATGCTACATACTAAAACATACAACATCTAAACCTTTGCACATAAGGATACAAACATCCTTAGAACAAGGTATTAGTACTTGTTTTACAGTCATTTACATTTACAGCTCTTGCTCATTTCTTGGTTAATTCCAAAACCGGGGTTTGACCTAAAGGCAAACCCCTAATCCCTAACCCCCCAATCATCTTCGCTTTTCTGTGTGTAGGTTGCAGGTACGTGGCTGAAATTGAAGATCTGGAATCCTTGTGCAGAGACGAACAGATCCCCCTTCGTTTCGCAGATTTTTCGGAGGACCGTGGCACCGGGCGCCATCGTCCTGACAACTTTTGCTCAAATTTGCAGGACAGCGCCATATCGACATTTTACTGCTAATTCCAGGTCCGCAGCTTCATCCTATAACCCGAACTCATTTTATAAGCGAATCTTTATGACTTTCTATGCATCCTTAGCTTAATTTCCTTAATCAACATTCTTTACAAAAGAGGGTAGCCTTGCTTTCCTAACCCTTGAAATTCATTTGGTTGTTGGATGTCATGCTTCTGAGTGTTGCTGATAGTTTTGTTGTTGTGAATGCTTGCAAATTTTGACAATTTTTAATGCCCCTAGTTTTGAGTGTACCTCTTGATGTGAATATGTATAGTGATTTCCAAGCCATGGTGGAATGTGATAAGAGTATATATATATGGATAACCCAGGATAGTGACTACGCTAAGTATGTCCTGAATGGATATGTGCTAAGTGTTGGGCGATGGCCAATAGTGTTTTTATGGATAACAATGGTATGGAGATAGACAGAGGAGCCGTTCTTTCACAAGAGTGCCTGTTTACTAGGTTTTCACCATTTGTTTTTATTGTACTTTATGTTTTTGCTTTTTCTGGATTTTTTTTTTTAGCTTTTCCGTGCACTAGGCTACTTAAGTGTAGTATTTCTTCAGATGAATATTGTTAGTTGGTTCATTGAGCACATCTCCTTCTGAAGTTGTTAGCTGATAGGCACCTGATCCATAGACTGATATGATGACATAGGGACCCAACCAGTTAGGTTCAAATTTCCCTTTCTTTTCTCGATCTTGCTGATTTCTTGGATTTTCTTTGAGGACAAAGTCACCAATTTTGAAGTTGCGAGGGATGACCTTGTGATTATAGCTCCTGCACATGCGTTGTTGATATGCTTTGAGATGAGTGTAAGCATGCTGACGTCTTTCATCTAATAGTTCGAGTTCTTGCAGTCGGTTAACTCAATACTCTTCATCTGGGATTAAACCTTTCAAAGAGACTCTAAGAGATGGGATTTCTACTTCCAGGGGTAAAATGGCTTCTGTTCCATATACCAATGAGTATGGTGTTGCTCCTGTAGGTGTGCGGATGTTGGTTCTGTATGCCCAAAGTGCTGGATTGAGTTGGACGTGCCAATCTTTGCCGGCATCATTTACTGTTTTCTTGAGGATTTTCAATATTGTCTTGTTAGATGCTTTTGCTTGACCATTTCCCTATGGGTAGTATGGTGTAGAGAACCTATGTTGGATTTTGAATTTTTCACATAGTTCTTGTACATCTTGGTATTTGAAAGGTCATCCATTATCTATGATGATTGAACTTGGAATACCATATCTGTAGATCAGATAATTTAGGATAAAAGAGGCAATTTGTTTCCCAGTCACTGTGGTCATGGGAACAACTTCAATCCATTTGGTAAAGTATTCTGTTGCTGTTATAATAAACTTGTGTCCATTTGAAGACGAAGGATGAATTTTGCCAACTAAGTCTAGTCCCCACTGACAAAAGGGCTAGGATGTTGTAAATGGCTGCAGTTCTTGTGCTGGTGCATGTATCAGATTACCATGGATCTGGCATTTAGGACATTTCTTGGCGAAGTGATATGAGTCTTTCTCCATTGTAGGCCAGTAGTATCCCATCCGTAGAAGCTTTTTAGCAAGAGTAGTACCACTTGAATGTGTTCCACAAATACCTTCGTGAAGCTTGTGTAAAGTAGAATCATAATTATTACGATCAAGGCAACGAAGAAGAGTACCATCTAGACCTCGACGATACAAAGTATCAGCGGTAAGGGTGTAACGGGCAGCTTTCTGAATAAAGTTACGTTTTTGGTGACGGGATTGGTCAATTGGCAAGATATTGTGCTTGAGGTAGTCGTATATTGGTCCATATAGCAGAGAATCCGAACCAGTCAAGGCATAGACAACATGGGATTCAGAGTGGTCATAGGCGGGAGAGAACAGTTGCTCTACCAGAAACTCATAATGACTTTGTCACTCTGGAATTTGTAGTAATGAAGTGATAGTAGCCATTGCATCGGCTGCTTTGTTGTTCAATCTTGGTATTTGCTCGAAGATGATGTGCACAAAATACTGTTTGAAGTCATCCACCATTTTCTTGTAGGGTAGTAGCTTGTCATCCTTTGTCTGATAGTTGTTGTTGATTTGATGGACGACTAGTTGTGAGTCTCCATAGACCTTTAACTCTGTGATTTTCCATTCTACGACTATTTTGATACCTATAACCAATGCCTCATATTCAGCCACATTATTTGTGCAGAGAAACATAAGCCTATATGATCTTGGTATAGTCTGTCCTTCAGGAGTGATGAATAGAATGCCAGCACCTAAACCATGTTGTGTATAGGATCCATCAAAGTATAGGGTCCATTGTTTGGTAGAAAGAGCAAGAACATCCCTGTTTGAAAATTCAATCTCCATGGTTTGTTTTCCTAGTAGCAGTGCTTCAACCAGCTGATCTGCAATTGCTTGTCCTTTGATGACTTGTCTTTCTATGTATTGAATGTTGAATTCACTAAGAATCATGACCCATTTAGCCAATCGGCCTGTAAGAGCTGCCTTACTAAGTAGATATTTGAGAGGATGAATTTTTGCGACTAGCTTAATGGTGTGTGCTAGCATATAATGTCGGAACTTCTGAGATGCAAAGACCACTATTAGGCAAGCTTTTTCAATGAATGTATAGTTGAGTTCATAGCCATTCAATGTCCTACTGATGTAATATATGGCTCTTTCCTTTCCTTGTTGATCTTCTTATGCCAATAGTGCCCCCAGTGATATGTCTGTCGTTGAGATATATAGGATAAGTGGCTTTCTAGCGACTGGTGGTACTAGAACTGGTGGATTCATCAGGTACTATTTGATTTGGTAAAAAGATTCTGCACACTTGGTCTCCCATTTGAATGGTACATTTTAGTGTAGTAAATGGTTAAATGGTAGACTTTTATCTATTAGTTGAGCAATGAATCGCCTGATTGATTGAAGTTGTCCTTGTAGAGATCTGAGTTGATTGATATTCTTTAGTGTTGGCATGTCCATAATGGCTTGTACCTTTGCTGGATCTACTTCGATACCTTTAGCTGAGACTATATAGCCTAGTAACTTGTTTGATGTAACCCCGAAGACACACTTCTTAGGGTTGAGCCCAACTTGGAATTTCTCCAATCGATCAAAGATCTTTGTTAGGATGCTGAGATGTTCTGCTCTGGTGAAGGATTTAGCTAGTAAATCATCCACATAGTCTTCCATAAATGTGTGCATCATGTCATGGAATATTGTTGTCATTGCTCTTTGATAAGTGGCCCCTGCATTCTTTAAGCCAAAAGGCATAACATTCCAATAGTATGTTCCCCAAGGACAGGTGAACGTGGTTTTATCTTGATCTTCTGGGGCTATTTTGATTTGATTATAGCCTGAGAAACCGTCCATAAGTGAGAGCATTGCATGGCCTGCTCTAAGATCTACAATTATGTCAATACTAGGCAGAGGAAAGTCATCTTTTGGACAAGCTTTGTTGACGTCTCTGAAGTTAGTGCATATTCTGATACTACCATCTAGTTTTGATACTGGAATGATGTTGGAAATCCATTTTGCATAGTCAATGGGTTGGATGAATCTGACATCTAATAGTTTCTTTAGTTTAGTTTTGACCATGAGTGCCACTTGTGGATTTATCTTTTGTAGCTTTTGCTTGACTAGTTTAACTCCTGAAGAGATGGACAAGTGATGCATGATTAAGTGTGGATCCACTCTAGGCATATCAGCATATGACCAAGCAAAGTTAATTTGCTATTCTCTAAAGAAAATGATGAATGTTGATCTTTCTTCCTTTGTCAGAGATTCTGCAAGGTGTATGTTTTTGACTACCTCTGTGGTACCAATGTTGATTGATTGAGTGGGCTCAATCAATATGGGTGATCGTTCATGAAAGTGCTCAGGAAGAGTGTCAAGTCTCCCATCATTAGGTGCCTTAAAAAGGTTTTCACCCTCAGATGCATCCTTTATTTTTACTTTTTTGTGATCTAGAGCTGCCATTGACTGGTTTTCAGCATCAGATCCTTTACTTGGTTCATTTTTGCGACTGGGAGACTTGGCACTCCTTGGTTTGCAGACATCGTTACTTTGTTCACTAGTAGAGTCTGTTTCTGGATTTACGGTACATAGGTAATGGATAATAGATTCATCATCTAGGAAAATTTGTATATCATGGATTTCAGGTCCATCCCAGTCGATGAGGTCAGGAAAGACAAGCGGTAAGGAATCGTTAGGTGGATCAAGTTCTGCTACTGTAAGTGTTAGGACAGAGTTTTCATCGTGATTGTTCTTGGTTTTAAAGAAGTCTAGGATTTCATCAAGGTCTTCGATGGTATTATCTTCCATATAGACTTGTTCATAATGTTTCTGTTCACTTTCCTTGGCGTCATAGATATTTTGTGGTCCAAATTCAAGAGGTCTATCTTCTGTGTTATATTCTTCTTGAGAAATAGATATAGAATCAGTATCATTAGGGATATCTGTAGTAGCATTGGAGCAGGTACCCCATTCATATTCATTGGAATCAATCTCTGAGGCACCATCCCAGATTCGATCAGTGCTGTAAACTGGTATGTTGTATGGTGAAAACAAATCTTTGATGATGGATACCATTTTGATAGTTTTTGTTGATTCTGTGTCAAATCCAGCTTCTATTTTCTGTATTTGTTCATAGACTATGCTTCCTCAGGGAGAAACAAAGGTATCCGGAGATGATTTTATTGGTTCTTGAGATATTGATGTTTGAATATGAGCTACTGCTACAGATATGGCCCTTTTGTGTTTTAGAAGCTTTTCCTGATGTAACTTCTGATCTTGACATTCCTGTGCCTTGCGGATTGTTTCTGTTGATTCAAAGAGTGCTTCCTGCAAGGATTCTTCTTTGTACTTCTTCTTTTCTTTCCATTGAGGTTTTGTAGTTAGGTGGGGTGGCCTTTTTAATAGGAAAGTGAGCTCACAACCCAATCCTGCTTTGTTTCCACTGGGTTGTGAAGGAAGATCTATGGGTTCAGTGACTCCTTCTCTGCATTTCCCAATAGGTCCTTTACCATCATATCCCATTTGCTGCATGATTAAATATCCTTTTCCATATAGGTGTGTAGGCAGAACAATGTCCAGATCAGTTGCTCTGTTATCTTCTTCCTCATCTTTGTATAACCAGCTAAGAATATCCTTGTCTTCTGATTCATGTGCTAGAGTGCCCAATTGGATGAAGGTACCATCAAATTTGGTGATGGGCTGAGTGACTAGATGTGTTAATGTAGTAGGCAATCCATGAGATCTAGGTGATGTTGGCAATTCAGCCAAACATAAAGGCTCCAAAGAGTATTCTCCTATGCCTTGGTCTTTGCATTTTCTATTTGAATTCTCCAAATAAGGAGTTGGGCTTTGTTGTTTGTTGATCTGATGTTAAAGATCACTACTTTTCTCTATTATGAGGAACCAAATTGTCTTGGGCTGCCCCCATTGTGTTGCAATATTGAAATGGATTGTGATCAGCAGATATGGAGATTTTGTGTCCATCATAAAGAAATTTGACAGACTGGTGATACGTAGAAGGTACTGCTTGCATTTCATGTATCCAGGGTCGCCCTAACAAAATATTGTAGGTGAGATCTATGTCTAAGACCTGACACATAGTATCTTTTTGCCCTGGTCCTACTTGAATGGGTAACATCACAGTTCCTTTAGAGGACCTTTCCTCATCATCATATGCGTTTATGGTAATCTTTTTACAAGGATCAATAGACTCTTCTGAAAAGCCTAATGCACGGATAAGCTCTAAAGTACATATATTAAGTCCAGCTCCTCCATCTATTAAGACTCTTTTTACTCAGTGTTTGCAAACAATGACTTCTATATGGAGAGGAGTGTTATGCAGATGGCTCAAGGAAGCATCGTCATGCTCTAAGAAGGTGAGGTTATGAGGTCCAGTCATATGGGCGACCATGGCTTGAAATCTATCTATATCTAGATTTTGAGGTATATTGGTTTCCAATAGCGCTTGTTCCAATATGTCTTTGTGCTTCGATGATAGTTTCAGTAATTCTAGTATAGATATCTGAGCTGGAGTTTTGTGTAGTTGGCTAACCAAGTCATATTGGATTTTGGGTGTGGTAGTTGTAGGTGACGTATGTCCTTTTAAGACATATTTCTGAGTTTGGGTTGTTACATTGACAGATTCATGATCACGCTTAGCTCGGATGGTGATGACATTTACTTGATGATCTTTAGCTGATATGTGATTTATGGTGTTGTTGTAGATATGGTTGATACGAGCTCCGCGTGTATCGTTCGAGGTTGAAGCTCCATCTTTGTTATAATTTGGAAGAGGATTTTTAAAGGCTCCATGATCACCATTTGTTTTGAGACCATCTACTTTTAAGTCACCTCGATCAATCATGTCTTGCACCATGTGTTTCAATCTCATGCAATCATTCATCTGATGACCCTTGTTACAATGGTAATCACAATAGTGTGAATCATTCCACCAAGGTGGTTTGATTTGGGGTTCATAGTTGCTGATTGGAGGCAAAGAAAAAATCTTGTGTGCCAAAAGTTTTCTGAATGCTGATTCTAGTGATTGCCCCAGTGGTGTGAAGCTATGCTTTTGGAAATTGTTCATGTTGTTAGGTTCTAGATTCATGTTTTTGCCTTGAGTATCATTGGTGTTGTTTGTGTTGAGTTGTCCTTGATTGGTGTTTGGTGCATATGTGTTAGCATTTGGATTAGCATTTTTAGGATTTTTCGTATTTTGAGGATTTCCAAATAATGCGAGCACTGGTTGCTTAGATTTGGGATCATGTGATTCATTGTTGCCTTCATTTTTATTTCGAGTCCAGAATCAAGATTTGTCTAGGTTGGTGTTGTTCTAGTTATTGTAGTTTGATGAGTTTGTTCCTTCCTTGTAGAACTTGAGTGTTCCCTTTTTGACACATGCTTCCTCTACTTGAATGCCATTTTCAATCAATTTAGCAAAAGATGGTATGCATTGAAGTTTTAGCCTGTAACTCATTTCACCATTCAAATTATCAATGAAGATTTCCATTTTTTCCTTTTCAGGAATATCTTGAGGATATCTGGATACTATACGTCACCAGCATTGAAGGAACATCATGAATGTTTCGTTGTTCTTTTGTTTGGTGTTGCAAACATCTAGCATGGTTATGGCATGTTGAATGTTATAGGAATATTGGGTTATGAATTTGTTAACCAATTTATCAAATGATCTGACAGGTGGTGTAATTTTGGATAACCATTCCATTGTTTGGTCTCCCAAGCTTCTTGGGAATAACCTCATCAAATAGGTGTCATTATGAGCAAATTCAAGACTCATTGTGCAAAATTATTGAACATGATCTTGGGGATCACTTTTCCCATCATATTTATCAAATTTGGGAACGTCTAAGTTTGGAGGAAAAGGCACCATGTTCAATCTTCTGTCAAATGGATAAGGACAGATTTCATTTAAAGAGTACCGCACTGTTGTCCCTTGTTGCATATCATGTATTTGTTGTTGTAACATTTGCATTTCTTGAGTGAGAGCAGCCAAAGGTATATTGTCTTGTCGAGGGAAGAGTTCTTCCCTTGTATTAGTTCTCAGCTGAAAAGGTGTGGTAAATGGTATATTTTGCTCTGGAGTTTCTAGCTCGGGTATATGCATTTCTGGTATGCATTGTTCTGGAATGTGTTGCTTAGGTATGTGTTGTTCAAAGTTACGAGTTTCTTCTTCTCTTTGTTGTTCTTGATATGCATATTGTCGAGATCCAGTTTTAAAGATGTTTGTGTCTAAATCTTCGGGAAGTTTAACAAGTTTTTGGAATGAGGGGTTTTCCTGACATTCTTGAAGAAGTGCTTCAGAAATTTCAGTTTCTTCTAAGTGTGGAACTTCAAAAGGATTTGACAATCTTCAATTCATACTAGACTCTGCATGTGTCTCACTTTGTTGGTTTCTTTGAGAGCGAGTAATAGACATTTTAGTAGAAACTTTCAGTGATGAAGGGAATAAAAGCCTCATTGATATGTTGCTCGGGGGTGAGTGGTTCTGGTTGAGATGTGTTATAAGTGATACACTCGTCGGGCAAGAATGTTGGATTGATTTTTCCTCCGCGGTTTATGATTTGATTAAAAGCAGACTTTTGACAGTAGGCTCTTGTTTTTAAGGGTTCTTTATCAAATTCGTTGGATTTGTTTTGGATATAACGTTTGACATGATGAAGGAATACCTGATGAGATTTGAAGAGTTGACGATTGATGTATAAAAACTTGTTTCTCTTGATGAACTTGGAAAAACTCAGTTGTTGTTTCTTCAACGTGATGTTACGATAAAGGTTCTTTCTTTTTAGAATATGAGGATTAGTCATGCATGAGTGATCAATGGTTTCCTTTGATTTATTTGGATTCGGTTGATCTTGTTTGGAAAAGTTCAAATCCTACTCTATCAAAGTGAAGGTTTAGATGCCCCTTCATGACAAAGGGTGTCAAATGATATGGATAAAAGCCTCCCGATATGGAGACTTGATTTGACAATTTAAAAATTTTAAACAAGTGTTTTTGAGATGAAATCCGTAAGATGGTAAAGGATTTTGTTGATATTGATGATGAGTTTTCTGGATTATGATAAGATAGATATGTTTTACTGTGCGATCAGTTTAGGATTTTTACAACGTTTGTTTTGACACAAATTTAGCTCAAGAAATAATTTTTAACAGTTTGTTTTTGTCACTCTGTTTTGATGAAAAATGATGTTGATGGAAAAAAATTCTAAAAATGTTTTCGAAATTTTTTAAAATTCCTCACTGTTTTGCCCTTTGTTTATATATTTTTGATCACGCGCTAAAACAGAGACAGGATGCGCTACCCAATTTACTTCACGCGCTAAAATAAGGACCACACGCGCTAGGCTGCCCCCAGACACACGCTAAAGTTTTGACTGTTCAAAAATTATTTTCTATCTGTTTAGAAAGTCATGCGCTAGCCTGGGCCTATAACGTGCTAACTTGTGAACCTAATGCGCTAATGTTTAGCTTCCACGCGCTAAGCTGATGCTTCCACGCGTTAGATTGTTTCTCTGATGCGCTAAATGTTTTCACACTATTTTATTTTGGGATAAAACGCTACTGTTTGGAACCAATGGGCTAATTTGATGGTTGGATGCGCTAACAAAAATACCTCATGCGCTAAGAAGTTGGTCTTATGTGCTAAACTACCCTGATTTTTCTTTTGGTTGATTTTTGGTAAATTTTGAATTTTTGTTGTGAATTTTTCAAGTTTGATGGATGATTTTCTGAAGTAGTAAATGCAAGCACAGCACAAAAAGTACAACCATTTTGCCTAATCTAACAAAAAGTGTATGTTCTACGAGGATGTGTTCAAATCCTCAATGTTTTAACAGGTTTGGATACGAATAATACACTTCAGAAAGACTCTTTATTCAAAGGTCATAAATAACATCATAGCCCACTAGTCTCGATACTCCATTAGCTCAAACAGCCGTGTCACCCCCTAGAGGGTGCCCATTTTTTTGCCTTTTGCCAGAAATTTACTCAAAGTGAATTGCTTCATAGTTGAGTAGTTATCTTGGGAGATATATGGTGAGTAATCTTGGGGGCGGATTCTTCCCCACCCTTTCACTATGATATTATAAATGTCTGGTTACTAACTCGGTTCAAAGTTTCTAATTCTATGGTTCATAATCAGGCTTCCCGTTCAGCCGTCAGTGATAAAATCCCTCAGGAGGCTTCCCAACCTTTAGAAAAAAGGCTTTATGTATCTCGAGGATACTGGGGGAAGGCTAATCACTGCGCGCAACCGTTGAAAATGACTTTTGTCACTTTCCACGTTTGATTATAATGGGTTGGAATTCTTGGCATCAAAGTTGTTCCCCACTTAGGTCGTTCCCTTCACACCGGCCATAAACGACTTTAAGAGTTGATTCCAACTCCTCAGTAAGGAAAGCCTGCTAAAGGTTTTATGCTTGAAATACAGAAAGCTTAAGAGTGGTGTGGCTTTTTGATCACCCAGTTAAGGGGAGAGCATATACCTTCCACTTTCGAGACAAGGCAATCAAAGTTCTTTTTAAGCCTGCAATTCAGTGATTTGCTAATCTCTACTTGGAGATGTTGCTCCAAAAAAGCATGGTGTTTGTTTTAGTTCCTCAAAGCAATGATTATTTTAATCTAGTGAAGGAACCTGGTCAACAAAGCCAAATTTTCGATATGGTCAACAAAATAAAATCGAAAAAGGGGAATAACTTCCCTCTTTTGATTGTAACAAAATTTCGTAAGTGAGGTTCTTTCCTTTGCAAAATTTGAAAATGAATCCTTTTATACACCAAAGGATGGTGAGGTTCTTTTTATATCTACTTTTGCAAAAGGAAAGTTTGTTTTGTTCATTTTAGAGCCTAAAATAAATTTTTTCTCTTATAAAAGCAAGAAAATTTTTGATAGTGGTTCTTTTTATAGTCCAAAAGAAATAAGTGAGTTCAATTTTAAGAATAAAAGATGTTTAAAAATTTAAACTAACTCAACTAAGTTAGTGAAAATCCTAACCATCTAAATATTCTAAGATTAAGCTCCTTTCTGCAACAAATTTGTTAGAATCCTACAAGAAAACTAGAGGAAAAACGTTAGATGATTTGGTGGACTTCCACAAGTCTAATTTTTAACTTTCGGTTACAAATTTTACTTTTTTTTTTTTGTCTATGATGCGCTATAGAACAAACTGTACGCGCTACAAAATCTCAGTGATGCGCTAAAAGAAACCCGTGATGCGCTATACTGTCTTCGGGATGTGCTACTTTGTGCACCAAAAGCGCTGCTTTGTTTTTCTCCCGCGCCGAGACCTACAGAAAACTGTTAGCAATATGATGCGCTAAGGAAAAGACTTTACACGCCATAGAATAGACTGCACATGCTAAACAGTGACCTGGATGCACTATCTAACAGACCCGACGCGCCAAACTATTTTTCAGATGCGCTACTCTATTTTTCTCCCGCGTTGATACCTACAGGAAAAGATTAGTGGAAGTCATGTGCTAAAGAAAGGACCTTACGTGCTAGAGTATAGACCCCACACGCTAAATAGTAAGCGGGATGTGCTAGACTGTTAACCGGATGCGCCAGGGAATGTTTCCCACGCACTGATTCCTCTTTCCCGCAGACCTACAAAAGTGGTTAATTTCAAAAACTAATTTGATATATGGGGTAATGCCCCACGGTGGGCGCCAGAAATGTATGTGAGAAAAGTGGGTCGATAGAACTCAATATGTGAAAAACAGAGCTCTATGGAGCCTTGCTCACACACCCACAGGACTTCTTGGTGCAAGCTATGGAATAATGATGTATCACTCAGCTTCCCAAGGTTGGTCCCATGGTTCTCTATCTTACACGGTCCCTCAAACCAATGTTTTTACTCTCAGATCACTAAGCAAAATGGTTTAGGGATGGCAAATGCAAGAACGAGGGATGCTTTGATAGATTTTAGAATGAAATGCATCCTAAGCTATGCATGATCTTAAAATGCAATAAACTAGATTATAAGATGACAAGGTTAGTATAAATACTATCCTAATATGATATATTAGTCTTATGATTGAGCTAAATGATAAAGAAAGTATTCTAAACATGCATATTTAGACTAAATCCTAGTTAAAAGAGAGGCTAAAATGATGAGCATATATGAAATGAAAGCTTGAATGTATTTGAGCATAAGTATGATACTACAAACTTGGATGATCTCCCAAAATGGAGGAATGAGAGCTCTATTTATAGCAAAAATAGGGCAATGGATGGTCAGGATTGAAAGAGTTAATCAAGGGTTGAGTTTGAAAGTTGGGAATCCATGTTTGCAATTTGTACCAATGAAATGGTGACAAGTGTCAACATAGGGTTGGGTTGAGAGAAGGGGTTGGAGGCATTAAATGCCTGAGAAGACCTTATGGTTATCTAGAGATAAGGGTTAAGCTTAAGTTAGGCTTACCCATTGGATTAAGAGTTAATCCAAGGATAAACCCTTGTGCAAATGATTAAGAGATAATCATGGTCAAAGCATTAAAGGCTTGATGAGACCCTTGGGTTGGATGAAGGTTAAGTTAGGCAAAAAGTCTCTAACCATGTAAGAGGGTTGAATTAACTATTAATGGTTTGGGAGACTTTGGGAAATTGAGTGGTTGAAGACTTGAAGCCTTTAATGGTTATCAAAGACTTTAAGGGTTTGAGAAGTGACTTCCCCTTGCTTAGGGATGTGACAAAGTTTATAAGATGGGTTAGGCTAATTAGAAGCGATTAGAAGAGTCTAGAAGGGATTAGAAATAGGTTTTAGAATGCAAGTGGGAGATGTAGGAGAATGCAAGTGGATGGAGGGATAATAGGACTTAATTGAAATAAAGTTAATTTAATTCAATCTGGTTGTAATTAAATAAATTAGATTTATTTAATTTAGGATAACTATTTAATTAAATTTGAATTTAATTAAAAGTGGATAGGGGGATTTAATTGAATAAAATGATTTATTCATTAAATGGGTATAGTGAATTTAATTTAAATAAATTGAGTAATTTATTTAATTAAATAGAGGAATGTGGGTAATTTAATTAAATTGGATTTAATTAAATAGAGAAATGAACATAAAATATTCATTTAGGAATATGGTCATTTTTATACGTCTACACATTTTATTCTCGATTTTGCTGAAACTACTAAATATATTGTAAATATGATGAGTGAGAAAGTAGTTTTCAAGTGGAATGAGGAAAGTAAAAAGGCTTTTGAAGAAATTAAAAGGGCAATTGCACATGCAGCTACTCTAGTTAATCCGGATTTTAGTAAAGACTTTATTATTTATTTTTATGCATTAGAGCATACTATGTCTGAAATTTTAGTGTAGAAAGGTGAAGATAATGAGGAAGTTCCAATTTCCTTCATGAGTGTACCTTTGAAGAAGCATGAGATAAAATACTCACAGATAGAAAAGAAAGCTTATGCAGTAGTGAAATTTGTGAAACAATTCAGGTATTATATACTTCATTCACATGCAACTCTTTTTATTCCCAACTCTGTAGTGAAAAGTGTTTTAACCCAGGAGGATGTTGGTATTAACAATAGAGCATCTTGGGTCTCTAAGAGTCAATAGTTCAATTTGGTCATCAAGCCCACTAAGCTGGTTAGAGGACAAGGCCTTTGTAAACTAATGGCGGAGAATAAGTTTGAAGAGGAGGAGAATCTTCCCTTAACTCTATTTGTTAGTCATTAGGATTCTTGGTTCACTGATGTTGCCTATTATCTCACTTATGGAGGCTATCTAGATCATCTTTCTCCTAGGGAGAAACAAAATTTGAAACTGAAAGCTGCAAAGTACGTTATTTTTTATAACATACTATACAAGAAAGGCTTGGATGGTACTTTTCTCAGGTGTGTAGATAAGTTGCATCAAGAGGCTTTACTGAAAACCTTTCACGATGAGGCATGCAGTGGTCATTTCTCTTCTATGGTTACTGCATATAAAATCTTGAGAAGCTATTACTATTGGCTAGGAATGATCAAAGATGCATACGCTTGGGTGACGAAGTGTGAGAAATGCAAATTGTTCACAGATAAACCCTAGTTGGTTGCCTTGCCCTTAAGACCTGTAGTAATTGAGGAGCCCTTTAAATAGTGGGGGTTAGATTTCATTGGTCCTCTGAACCCAATTTCCTATGTAGGGAATACTCACATATTAACAACGATGGATTATTTTACTAAGTGGGTGGAAGCTATTCCTATGAAAAAGACCACTACAAAGGTTGTATGCACATTCCTTAAAGACAATATTCTTGTCAGGTTTGGGGTTCCTTATAAAATAGTCATAGGTAATGCATCAAATTTGTCTTCATCCAAGTTAATTTTATTTTGCTATTATCATGGAATTTCTTTGGCACACGCTTCTAATTATTACCCACGAGGTAATGGTCACAAAGAATTAAGTAACAAAAACTTAATCAACATCATGAGGAAGCTAGTTAGTGAGAGTTTCATGGATTGGCATAAGAAGTTACATGAAGCACTATGGGTAGATCGAACTTCACCTAAATGAGCCATAGGGATGTCTTCTTTTGAGCTGGTATATGGCATTGGTGCCCAACTCTCTCTTCCTTTAGAGCTAGTGGCTTCCAGACTACAAACTATAGTAGAAGATGTGTTCTTTCAGAGCTCTTTTAAAAAAAGAATTATGTACTTAACCAAGATTGAGGAAGACAGGTAAAAACTAGTTAACAGGATTACAAAACATCAGATGAGAGTAAAAACTATTTTTGATCAGAAGGCAAGACCCAGGAAGTTCATGAAAGGTGATTTGGTGTTATTATGGGATAAAAGGAGAGAGCCGAAAGGCGCTCACAGCAAATTTGAGTCACTATGGAAAGGACCTTATGTAATTCACGAAGTAAGAGGTCCTAATTCTTTTAAACTTGCTTATTAGGATGGCTTTGAATTACTCATGTCCTACAATGGGCAAGACTTAAAATTGTATCAATTGTAAGGAGTCCCCTGTCAATTTGTACATATAGTTTTGTTGTGTTAGTATAGGTGCATGAGTTTTGTTGTGAGTTGGGCCTTTGTTTTAAGTCATTTTACAAAACCAGGGATTCTGAGGTTCATTGCTTGATACTTTACAGTTCCAGTCCCCATGCAGAGCCACTGTTGGCGGTACATATAAAAATTTCTATTCTCTCTATCACCTTATTTAGTCAAGTCCCTATCTGGTCCTTTGGTCACATTGTGTGCTTTGAATTCCCCATGTAATACAATCTTCATAGTTTTCTTTAAATTTTCACTATGTTGAACTTGAACCTTGAACTGAAACCTTTTTGGTTCAAGGTTGAATGTTCAATGGGTGTCGTATTAAAAGTTTGTCCTCCCATGTGGCCTTAAGTCTTCTTTAGTTTTTGTTGGTGTTTAGTATTGGTTGAACCTTGAACTTGACCCTTTTAGGTTCAAGGTTCAAAGTTCAATATCTATCATGTTTATGTTTTTGCATTGCAATTGTTCCTCAAGGTTCAGAGTTCGATGTTTTGATTTCTTGGAAATCATGTGAATTTACATGATGTGGCGGTGCGGATTTTAAAATATGATTGACGGTGGTAGAGAAAGGGAATATTATTTCTTTAATAATTTGAAAGTTGTCATTTTTAGCAAGTATGGCATGGAAATCCATATTTTCAGATATGAAGTGACTTGCTATTAAATGCATGCTCGATCATGATCATTTCAGAATAATGTCGCACGATTGAAGAGTAATGATGACAATTTGTGGTAATCATGGGTAAGATTTTCTCGGCTTTTTAAATTGAGCAATTATCTTGTCGAGATTGTCATTTGTGAATAAGTTTTAAGAAGAGTTTTTGAAATGAGAAGAAAATAGACTATGACAGGGGTTTTGTAGATGATAGAGGAAGGTATGTACAACGACTTTCCTAATTGCTACAGTTTTTAGAAAAAGATCTGGGCTTTTTGTTTAGTTGTTTATTTCCATTTTACCCATTTTCTTCTTTGTTTGGGTTGATTGGGGAAATATCATGAGTTAAGCATGAGGCCTACTCTACCTAAATTAATGAATTCTTCTTCCCTTGTAAGTTCCTTACTAGAGCTAGGTTATATGGCTTTAGTTAAATTAGATTTAGATGTTTTCTTAGAAAGAGTAAGGAACCATGTCGCTGATTCTATGATAAGAGACATTGCACAGACTGGTTTATTGGAAGCAGTCGTATTTCCCATAGTTGCCCCTTGTCCTAAGTTGGTTTTAGAGTGTATGAATAACTATGATAAAGCTAAAAGATGCATTAGGAAAAATAATGGTGAGGTTTTGTTGTCCATTGATAGACAAACATTAATGGCTACCATGGGTATACCGTTATTGCACGAAATTAGCTTTTGAAGTTTCAAAAGGGCGGTTCAAGGTTGCCAAGTCTATTAACCCGAGAGCATTTGATTCTTGGAATCAGGGATTTGGTAATAATGTTGAGTAGGGTTAGGGAAAATTCACACTCCTTCTATTGGGAAGACTGGATGTATTTCTTCATCCAAGTCACTCTCGACAAAAACTAGTTCATTGACTGGGGAACTGTTATTGCAGAAAGGTTGCATGAGGGTTTGAGTAATTACCTTGTAATGTCGAATTTCTATATGTCTTCATATATGTTATGTATGCTAGCTTGTGTGAGGGAGTGGCCTGGACTGTTCCATGCAAAAAGGGTTCGGGGTATTAAAATTTATGAGTATCACCCCATTTGACCCAAAAAGGACATGTTGATAATTACCTTCGCTGGAATGACATTTTTGCTGGGAGGTTGAATTTTGAGTTACAAGATAACTTCCATAGGAGAATGTTTGCAGAAGTCATTGAACTAACTAACATCTATGGTAGTTTCTTTAGTCAATTTAATCACTTCACTTACATAAGGGTTGGAGGTTTTAAAGGTGAACCCTTTAGGCTACCTAGATATTTTTCAGACTCTTGTGTTTTGATTGAAGTTTCTAGGCAGTTAGCCTATGTTGCAAAGGATTATCATGAAGATTTTGGCACAAGTGGAATTTTTCCTATCGATTTAGGCCATTACAGTTGTAGGTCTATATTCGATGCACTAAATCTTGAGTTAGAATTTAAGAGATTTCATTTGAAAACCTTTGGGAAAAGAGATAATTTTGACACTAAAGGTTTTATTGCCCAGTATGTGAAAAAGATAATGCTTGATCAAAATGTGCCCCAGTTGGAGGATTATTGGGAAGACTGCCCAAATGAGTTTGAAGTGAGAAAAAGGAGTTAGTCCAGGTTAACTCTAAAACAAATTCTTGACATGAAATTTCAAATGGATACATCTGGTGTCACTATTGATAATGAAGATGTATTGGATCCAGAATTCATGAGACGGGTACACAATGAACCCCTTTGAGAAGTTTACTGGAGTAGAAAGATGGAAGATAGAATAAAGGCACACACTTTCAGTATAGTTTGTAGAATAGAGAATTGGCTTAGGAGTTGTAGATTTCATCAGGCAAAGGCAACTAGTTCAAGAAACAAAAATAGAAAAAGGAAGATTGTAAGAAAAACCACTGTTGTAACTAACATCCTTGTTTCTATTGCAGGAATGAAGTAGGCTAAGATTAATGAAGAAAAACTTGACTCTGAAGCTACACATTCCATTGGTGGCCAAATAACTAGGTCAAGATATAAGAGGAATTTTCAGCCACCTGCCGCTCATCTCATTCTTGATTTGGATGCTGAAGAAGTTGTTGGGTCTCAAATCAACAAATTGGATAGGTTCTAAGGAAATGCCAACTCCTATGATCAAACCCTCCAATTGACTTGGCCAACTTATAGAGTGAACCTATTTGGTTACTAACTCTCTCACTTTAGGCTCTGCAGGACCTAGGTGGGTATACCTACTCACTAGTTGTTCCTTCAACTAATGCTTTTTAGAGCAGATTTAGTGTCTTAATCTGATATCTCCTAGTCTCAGAATGGCATAAGTTTCTTAAATAGACTAATTTTAGATGTGTGTATTGATCTATGTATCTTACAAAAGTATATATGTTACACTTTGGCTAAATTACCTACTATACCTACTCTACTAATCCTAATGCTTAAAGGTAAAGGGTAACTGGTATGGTTAAAGGGTTTGTTTACAAATGATCAGTGCCTTTCCTCCTATTTGGGCTACAGAGTCTTATATTTCTTCAGGACTTATTGTGTAAACTTATGAGACAATTTTTAATCCCACCACCTCTCGATGAGTCTGTCAGTTACTGTTTCTTATGAGCTCTACTTCAATGTCTATATTGTAAACTGCTTGAATGAATTTAACCCTAACTTTAAAGAGACCATCCAAGGAAGAAATACAAGGAACAATTACAATTCGCAAGTAAATCTTTTTGATCCAAATCTACAATATAAAACACAAAATTTTACTGGAAGAACTTGAATAACCTTATCCACTTTTAGATAATATCATAAGCAACTGCCTTCTAAAAATATGTTAACTCTCAACACATATGAGAAAGAAAATGCAACTGGTTATTTTTGATAAAAAGTTTAAAAGTACAAAATTGCCTCCACCTCTTCTATCTCTATTCTCTCCTATTTACATTTTACATCACACATATATATGTGGTTGAATGGTTTTCATACCCATTTGGGTGAAAAGACAACCCCTTTTTAAATAAAAATAATTCCAAATCCCAAAATTGCCTTAGTTTATGTAATTAATTGTCACTTTACAAGTTGTTTAGGCATATTAGAGGTGTTTTAAGGCTATTTTATGGGTATATAATGGATAAATGGTCTTTAAATGATGTAAATACCCCCTTTGGTGCTTCACAATCTATTTTTTATGCCCATTATTGTGTTTATGTTATGGTATCATATTGTGCAACAAATATAAAACATATTACTTGTTCATTGTCTTGGAATCTAGAATTCTAATTTAGGTTTCCAACAGAAGTACAGGGAAATATGGAAACCCCTATTTCTGATGCTAACAAGGTCTTAACTGGTTCAGATGCTACTATCCAGGATTCACAGGTGCTTGATATTCGGTCTAACATAGACAATGCTACACTGTCAGCTTCAAGAGGGCCTTCCCCCATGCAATATAAGGAACTGACTATGTCTCCTAAATGGTTAAGTGATTCAATTACTAGGAAAAGAAATGTGGTGCCTATTTCAGTGTCGATGGAAGATGCTTTGAGTAAATGTCTAGGAAGATCCACAAAGCCTAAGCAACTAAAAATGGAGACCATGATTGGTTTTGATGAAGGCACAAAACATTGGACCACAGACATTGCCAAACCTACATCTGACAAGGATGCTGCCACCGCTTAAGAGGTTGTTTATACTATTGATCGAGTTGATTTAGGGGTAGGAACTAGAGCAGTGGATGTGAAACATTTGGCGACTTCAACCAAAAAGATTATCTCCCACACTTAGAAGGACAAAAAGGATAAAGCAGAGTTGGAGTAGAATTTAATGCAAATGGCTCAATACATTCATGCTCTATAGAACAGTCCGCTGCCATTGTCCCAAAGCTCTGTTCCCTTTAGTTCAAAATCCCCTGGTAATTAGAATTTTTTTGATCAGGTTCAATGAAACAAGATGATTGCAGAGATTTTCTTTGAGTGGCTCACATCAATTGTGCATCAAGAAACTAATTATATATCTGATTTAGTTCAATTTTTTAAAGATGATAACAAAGTAACCAAGTAATTGGATGCCGACTTAATCTCATGGCATAAAGAAAAGACTAAATGGGCGGTGATTTCAAAGAAAACACATGACATTCAACTCTATGGCTTGATGAATTTTCTTGCCGAAAGACAAGTGCCAGGGTTAAATGAAGATATAATGTTTATATGCAAAGAAAGCATAGAGTGGCGTAACCAAATCATCGAACAAGGTCATAGTGAATCTTCTAGTCTATGAGGCAAGCTATCAACCCTGAGAACAACCATGCAAAAGGATTTGCACTGCGTAGATGTCCAGTTGCTTAAGGAGGATAGCCAGACTTTGGAAGATACAACATAAGTGATTAATCAATTCAGCAACCACATTAAACAAATTAAAGTGGAGAAATCCCTAGCTGTGGAAGAGTTTACAAAGATTTCCAAAGTGGAGTCAATGCTCACAGTTTTCCTAGATCACTTGGATTCACACAGGGACAAAGTACAGATGGTGAAGATGAAGAAAGAACTCTAGAAGAAAAGGGTAGTACACATCAGCCTACTGCATGTAACAATAATTCAAGAGTTCTTGAAGGTTCATCAAGAGTGGAGTGTGGCAAAAGCGGTTATGGTGTCTATCCAGAATAACAACCTGGACAATCCAACTGAGACGGAATCAACAACATGACTAGCACTACTGGCAGTTGTTTGCCACCGAGTCTAGTTGTTTCTTATTTTCAGTTATACAGTTAGGGTAGTCTCTTATTAACTCTTTCGAGTTAATTTTACCTTTGGTTAAAACTATTGGTCTGGTGACCTATTATAGGTTTTGTAATGACTTTGATGGGGTTCACTAAGTTTTTGAAAAACTATCTCTTTAATTTTAGCTGAAAAACTTTGTGTATGTGGAAGGTTGATGATTGTTTATGAATGAAAATCAAATGACAGTTATCTTTGACATTGAATCTGTGTGTTTGATGTTAGGAATTTGATTTATGTGAGAATCTATTTCAAGAAAGGATCTGGTATAGCTTTCTATGTGCGCAGAAAATTATCCGTGGAATTCATCTTTTAAGCTTTTCATTTTGTTTTAGTGTACATGTGAAGTCTGTCGGCTTTATACAAAGAATTATATTTGAATCAGTGCTTGTGTTCATTTGGTGTTGACTGGTGAATGCAATTACCTTTCTGTGCTTTCTGGTGAAATGTATAATATTGGTTGTGTGTAATTTGGAGTTGATTGAATATCTATTAAAGGGAGTTGTACCTTAATTCAAAGGTTAATAAATATAATGATTTTCCAACTGTATGGTTAAATTTGTCTTTCATTTCTTGAGTTAGAGAGTATATAAATTAAATAAATTATGAGAGACAAATCTGTTTACCAATAATGACACAAGGGGGCAATTCCTTCAACAACTTTATTCCTCCTTTAAGTGTCCCTTTTCCTACCCAATCATCACCAATGCCTACTTATCATAATATCCCACCACCTTATTTCAGTCCATGCCTACTTTCAATAATATCACACCACCTTCTCAATCACCTATGTCTAACATCAATTCTTCTACTGAAATGACAATTAACAATCTTGCTCAAACCATGTCTTTCTCACAAAAACAAATTGCTTTCATGAATCAATCCATGTTTAGTGTGCCCACCTTTGACGTTGCAAGCCCACTTTCTCTTGATATTGTTAAACTCATGCCACCTAAACATGTTGAGATCCCTCAATTGGAACTCTATAATGGAAAAGGTGATCCTCTTACGCATGTCAGAACATTTCAAACCTTGTGTATTGATTTTCTTATAATCAAAGATTGCTTGCAAAACTGTTTACAATAACACTAAGAGATAAGGCTTTACAATGGTATTGCTCTTTGCCTTCTTATTCCATCACTTATTTTCAGCAACTAGAAAATGCTTTCATCCAACAATTTCAAAACAACATTGGTCCTAAAATCACTTTGATTGATTTAATACATTGTAAACAAGGTGTTAAAGAAAAAGTGATTAATTTCATTGGTAGATATAAGCATTTGTGTGATCAAATTTCTTTTCATGTACCTGATAATGATATTCAAATAATTTTCATTTCTAATTTACAAAAAGATATCAGGGAAAAACTTCTTTTGTCCGATTTTACATTCTTTCCATAGTTGTGCGTAATACTCCATAATTATCAATTGGTTGTGAGTCAAATGGAGCAATCCATTCCTACGGCTCCGAGTGATAAGGGGGAGAGTGTTTAACAACCATTTGTAAAGTTCAAACCAACAAAAATCTTCATGAAGTTCAATGATCCAATCAACAACAACCATGTGAATTCTACAATAGGTGTGCCTTCGATTTCTAAATTTTTCCAAAGAGAAAGACAATTTAGTCCTTTGAATGAATCTTTACATAGTATTGTGTCTCAGTTGTTGCACATAAATATTATCAAACTTCCTCCTATAAAACAAATTGATCCTTCCAAACTTGCATCTCCTTATTTTGATAACAATTCCTTTTGTTAATTTCATCATCGACCTGGTCATCATACTGATAAATCTTTTGCATTGAAAAATAAGATTCAAGACTTGATTGATAATAATACTATATCTGTGGTAGGTCTGAATGATAAAGGGTTAATATGGTAGAGACACATTTTCCTAAGGATCTTTGTCTTACATTTGACCCTAGTGAGACCATTAGAGCACCCAATGGCCATTTATACATAGTTGTGAAGGTTAAGGATATCCCTTGCCCTGGTGCGTTGATTGATCCCTCTTGCATGGTTAATGTCATAACTAAGGAGTATCTTTTCACTTTATGATTGCATAAACCACTATATGATGTTTCTAATGTAGTTGTGAAGTTATTTGATGCCTTCTCTTGTCCTACCATTGTCTCTATCACCCTTCTTGTTGAAGTTCATGCTAAATCCATGGATGCTGACTTTGTTATCATACCTTCTTCTGAGCAATTCTGTGTGAAGTTGGGCTATCCTTGGCTATCTTCCATGAGGACTATTGCTTCTCCAATATAAAAATATCTTAAATTTCCTCACAATAAAAAAATCATAACCATGAACCATAGCTTATTTCGTCCATCCAAAAGAAGCCCTGGTGTTCCTATTGATCTCTTTTGGCCTAAACAATTCCAAACTCTTTCATCAAGGAACAATGCACTTTTCCAATCTTATAAAAATGGAAGAATGATATGATTGTATACTTAAGTCAACTTAGATCTCCAACACTTGACATTCCTATTGTTCAACCAAAAAGACCTCAACCTAAACCTTCAACTATCAAGGAGAGAAACATTCTTACTTTTCTAAGTGTTCCTCCTCCTTCTCAACCTTCCACTAAGACTCCACGAAATCATTGTGCGAGAGAACTCCAATGAAGATGTTGTGTTCAAGCTTGTGAAGTTATCTATAAAAACACTCAATCTCCTCATACTCCAACACTTGACATGATTTCCTTTTCTCCTAAGCAATATGTTCCACCTACATCTCCAAATCATAAGTTGCATAAAAAATGTGATGGTTTTGTTGGCATATTTTTTATGATGATGTTGTAATTGTCATTGATGGACACAAACTTGCTTTGAGATCACTTTTTGTATGTATTTGTTATGCTCAACCGGTATTTGTTCCAACCGGTATTATATATTATAGTCTTTAGACTATCGTTGTTTTGCAGAAAGTGTTTACCGATCCAAGGCGGTATGAAGACCCAAAGTGATATGAAGACCTAAAGCGGTATGAAGAACCAAAGCGGTATGAAGACCTTAAGTGGTTCATGGATATAAAGTGGTACGAAGGAAATAAAGCGGCAGTTATCATTTTCCCTTTGAAAATTGGTAATCGGTTAAATCTATAAACTGGTATTACTCTGTGATGAGTTACCAACCAATATTTTTGTGATGAGTTATCATCCACCGACACTTTGGCAGTGATTTTGTGCCATGTTACCAAATGTGTCTAGATGCACTGAACCTAGGAACTTGCAATGTAATCCTATTGGACCGACATGAAATCAGATTCCTTTATAAGGACATCATGTCTAGGGTTTTAGTATGTATGAGTGAGGGTTTTAGAAGTGTATGAGGTTTTTGCATGTCTGATCACAAAAGAGAAGATTAGGTCTATTTGTAAATAGAGTATTGATATATTGAAGACTGAAGTAATGCTGAAATGCATTAAGAATGAGTTATCATGGATCCAACCAAGCAATCTGTGCTATTTGTTAGATCACTCACTTGTTGATTACTCACATCTTCGGCAAGTCTGAAACCCTTAACCGGTTAGGCCCAGAAAAGCCTTTGTACATCCTCTAACAAGGTGGTTTACAACTATGGATCTGAAATCCTCTCACAAGGTAGTCTTTAATCGGACTTATCTCCTAACAAAGATTGAGATTCCTAACAGGATCTATTCTGGTGAAGAACATTGTATGACCTTAATCGGTCTGACCTTAACCGATCTGGTTTCTATTATGCAGATAGTTACTTGTGAGTTTTAGTTCACCATGGTTTTTCCCATTTGGGTTTCCACATCAAAACCTCTAGCGTTATGGTGATTGTGCTCCTATGGGTGAATGCCTTATTTTCTCTTTGGTTTGTATTTGTATTAACCGATTTGTTAGTAAATGTGTTATATCAGTTTACTGCTAAGTTGTTTAAGTGTTTGAGTTCAGTATTTTTTGGTACACTAATTCACCCCCCTCTTAGTATTCATCAATTGGTATCAGAGCCAACCTTTCTATAAGTCTAACCACTTGGAAGGAGATATGGGGGAATACACTATGAGGGAACTTACTCATCGGCTCACTCAAACTAAGAAAGTCTATGATAAACTCAAAGTCAAATATAAAGCCTCTCTAGCAAAAAGAAGAGAGCATGTTGAGAAATTGATGGAGTTTACTGAAAATAGTTCTTCTGACAAAGTAGACATGGAAACCCTAGTTGAATAAGTTGAAAAACTGAATGAGTCTAATGCTAGCCAGAGAAGGGAACTAGAAGGACTGACTATCAGAATGTGTCAAGAGCTTGAGAACCGGAGGAAAGTTGAAGATCTGGTAAAAGACAAAGATCATGAGATCTCCAAGCTAAAGCAAGAAATCAGTGCCCTTACCACTCATCTCCAAGAGAGTAAAGTGAAAAAAGAAGAAATGTAAGGTGAACTAAGCATGGCTATTTCTAAGAAAGCAACCTTAAAGTAATCCAATGCTGCTATTTCCAAGGAACTCACTGAGTCAAAGGAAATACTTGCCAAATTCAATCAGAGTGCTGCTAAGTTAGAGAAAAAGCTTGAATCAACAAAATCAGTAAAGAGCACTAATGGACTTGGTTTCTCTGGTTATGATGAAGGTGAGACCTCTAGAGAAAAATATGTTGCATCAAAGAAGCAACCAACATCAAATGATAAAGGTAAGAAAAAGTTCAAACCTGTTTGCTTTAATTATCTCAAGCAAGGACACACTGCCAATGTATGTAGAAGTAAGGCTTACAATAATTTTCCTTATTTTTTAAACAATAAGCCTAGATCCAATAGATTCAATGGTAACTGCTATGCATGTAACAAGTTTGGGAATAGAGCATTTGAATGCAGGTCTGTCATGCACAACACTGGAAGATATCCTCAAAGGAGTCAAGGAATTTTTCTTGAATCCTGCATGAACCGGAATCCAAACCGGTATAATGCCTATAATCATCAGTCAGGTAGTGGTGGATATCAAGCAGCAACTGGATGGAGAACAACCTATTTGATTTGTCATGGTAGCGGTCACACTACTTCAACATGCATGAGCAAGAATGGTAGAATGAACAATGGACCATGGAGAACACCTGGAATGGTATGCTATCATTGCAACAAACCAAGACACCCTACTAGAATCTACAGAATGAGAAAGAACATATCGAATGACATACCGATCACTTCGGAAGGAAAGATTGATGTTGAAACTATTCAAGCGGACATGAAGAAAACCTGGAAAAAGAAACCAGAAGAAGTATCACAAGAAGAACTGGTTTCTGCACCTAGTGTGGAAATCTCTAAACCAGCAAACTAAGCTACAGAAAGGCTTAGGGGGAAAAAATCGGTGAAATATTTTGAGCCCCCAGTTTACACTGATAAAAGACCTTAACTGGTGTGTGTTACCTGTCAATCGGTAGAAGAGTAAAAATGGTAAAAGTCAAAATTAGGGTTTATGCCCTAATGGTGGAGCATTTATTGTGGTAGGTGAAGAATTCATTTAAATGGGATTTTCAAGTCATTTTCACTTACCAATTTGCGAGCAAAGAAATTTTCAAAGTGCAGAGCGACCAAAGGCGATTTATCTTGCGATTCAAAGTGAATTGAGATCCAGCAGAAGAATTCTGAGACATTTGCAACCTGTTAGTGAAGAACAACTAAGCGATTTTCCAAGTGACCGAAGTGGTGTGCTGATAGCCATAGTATCAAAGCCCTAAATCTCTATTTGTGAAGGTATTTTTCAAGTTTCTTTGTTTATTATGGCTTCTACTTTGCACTCTAGTTCAAGTGCACCTATTGATTTAGCAGATTTTATAGAAAGAAAGATGAAATAAAATGCCCTATCCCAGATACCCGCTAGTGTTATAGTTGAGAAAGGTATTTCAGATTATATTGATTGCAAATTTGAAGACCTAGGATCCCTAGTGATCCATTCTCAGTTAGGTTTATTTTGGGGGATTACAAGAAGATCAAGCTTGGATACAACATCCTGGAAAGGAAGAAACTTCACAATGCGGTCTATTTTCTTGAAGAATTCAAGGAAGATCACATCCGTATCATCCTAAGCAGAGTGCATAGTGAAAAAATGTGTCTTGAGTGGACACATGACATCACACTAGAAGCAATTCATGCCATCACCAGTTTTTGTAACATTGGGGAAGTGCCAGCCCTAAGGAAAGTCATTAAGACAGAAATGACGAAGCTCACCAGTTTTGTGAGTGACCAATGAGGAATCACCATCAACACAATCAAGGATGATCTGTTCAAGTATGCCTATATGGTGATTGGATACTAGACATTCTATGCTAGCAGAATTAACTTTGTCTCTGCTGTTGCGGTTAATGCTGCCTATAGAATGATCATGGAAGATGCATCATTTGATCTATGCACCTGTATGCAGAGGCAACTCCTGGTAAACCTAAAATCTATCAAACAGGGCAATGCCTTAAGATTTAAATTTGGGCAACTATTGGTAGGATTGTTTTTCTACTTTCAAGGCTATTTTCTAGGACTAATGGTCTGCTGACCAACTGGTTACCAAATAGATTAAAGAAAGTCTTCAAGTGGTAGGAACCGGTTATCCTGAAGTCCTAAACAAATACTTTGATGAGTTCAGATAGAAGATGAGCCAGAGGATGAGGATATCTTGCGATATTGTCAAGAAGTATGAAGAAGACATCTTCTTTACCATCAGAGTAGATGAGTGCATAATGGAGGCAGTTGAGCCCAGAAAGGAAGAAGTGGAGCCCATGGGATATGAGGTGATGTATGACATGCTCAATGGGTATGCATCTACCCTACTTGCCTCACCTCTTGATCCAAAGAAGAAGAGAACTGACACCTACTTGGAAAGGGTAACACCGATTGAAGAGCCCTCAGTGAAGAAAGGAAAGGTAGTGCCATCGGTATCGGCATCAGTTACTTTAGCAAGTCCTAAAGTGACCAAGTGGTCATCGACCAAGAAGAAATCGAAAGTTGCACCTGCCAAGGTTTTTGAAAGAAAGAGGAAAACTAAGAGCATCTCACTAGATTTTGAGGATACTAAACCTGAAGTGCAGCCTAAAAAGACTAGGCAAACAAGGAAGAAAACAAAGACAACCGGCAATGAACTGGCATCGTCAGCACCAGTAAATATAGACATTTCCTCTCACAAACCATTGACACATTGTCAAATAACTATCAAGAATATTAGGAGAAAAGTGCTAAGTGATTTAATAGATCATTTTGATGAATTTAATGACAATGAAAAGGAGGAAGTTGAATAGGAAGTTATTCAATATTTATGTATTAATGATTGGTCGCCATCATAAATTAGATCTGTGACCCCAGATTCTTTATATAATTCTTTAGATAACAAATGTTGCATTGCCATAGAAAAGGAATAGGAAATAAGAAAAGAATTTTCTACATAATATTTTCTTGATGTGTCAAATTTAGAGCTATATGAAGTTATGGATAAATACAAAGGCCTCTTCTTCATGAGAAGAAGAAGACTCTTGTTACTAGAAGGGAAAGTTCCTAAAGTAGTGAAAGATACACACTCACATGCCCAAGCTGCTCTGAAGTTGCAACAAGTGTCTGAAGCCAACAAAAAGGCTGAACAAGAACTGGAAACTAGAAAACCAGATGAGGTATATGACAGTGAAGGAGAACCGGTTACTGAATAGAGGGACACAATTGATGTTGATGCCTTAGATGTTGAAAATGTCACTTCAAATGCATCAAAGAAAAAAGTTGATAAAGAGAGAGTGGGCAAGGAAACAGAGGACAAAGAAAAGGCTGACAAAGTGCAAGTGGAGAAAGAGAAAAGAAAGATGAAGAGAAGAGGAAGAAAGAAAAAGAGGAGAAGAAGAAATAGGAAGAGGAGAAGAGAAAAGAAGAAGAGAAAAGGAAATAGGAAGAGGAAAAGAGAAAACAGGAAGAAGAAAAGAAGAAAAAGGAAGAGGAGATGAGGAAACAAGAAGAGGAGAAGAAAAAGGAAGAGGAGAAGAGGAAACAGGAAGAGGAGAAGAAGAAACAAGAAGAGAAGCAGAAGGAAGAAGAAAGGAAGAAGGATGAAGAGAAGAAAAAGAAAGAAGCAGAGGAACAAAAGAAGGTGGAAGAGGACAAGCAAAGAACCAAAGTGGAAAAGGAAGTGACAAAGAGCACACATGTGGAGACACCAAAGGCAATCGGGAGTCAAGCCAAACTGGCTGACATTGCTAGTCCTATTGACCTCCAATATTCAAATGAATTGGAGTTGCTCCAAAGCATTAAGCTTGCTCAAGAGCAACTAGAATCTTTAAGGAGGAAAAAGGAGAAAGACGTTATTCAAACTGTGGTGGATACACTTACCAATTTGATTCCCGATACCAACCTCCCCAGTACTGATTCTTCTTTAGCCCAGCTAAAACTTCTATTCATAGTTGTGGAGGACCAAGTACAAATCCTGGAAGAGTTTGTTGAAGCTAATGCACAGAAGAAGCATCAAAAGGCACTAAACACTGCCTTAGTGAATAAATGAACAAGCTCCACTATGAACTTCAGAAAGAGCAGAAAGACATAAAATATGCTATGGATGCGGGGAAATTACTGCTCAGTAAGATAAGCCAACCCCATCTATTATATGATGATGTGCTTGCTCAGAAGGAAAAAATGCAATCTAATTTGCAGGCATATATAAGCACCTTTAAGATGCCCTATGATTCCTTCACTACATATGGGCAAACTATTAACTGGTTTCAGCTCCAATTTTCCAGAATTGAGTTAGAGATCAACAATCAGACCAGAGATTTGCAGGAACTTCAACTGGTTCTACTACCCAGACTGCAAATACTTCAAAAGTGCTATCTTAATCTGGATACCTTAACGGTCACTCAAGAGATGAGCACAATAGATGCCATGGAGGAACAAGTATCCCAAATGCAAAGAGAAAGTGAGGTGGCTACCTCATTAATTGAATCATGGTTTTTATCCATGAAGACCTTTATGTAGGATTTTAAATCAGTTTTTGATAAGTTTCACTTATTGTTGTCATAAACTTATATTATATTAATGATAATGAGAAACAGGGGTTATTCTACAATACTTTGTCATTGTTGCCAAAGGGGGAGTAGTATTTTGTATTCTAAAATTTTGATGAATGTATACTTTCATGTTATCTCATTAAGGGCATAGTATACATTGTATTTTCTGCAAAAAGGGATAGTGTATATGCTTAGGGGGAGTAATTTTGATTATGGCATATTTTTGTTGTAAAACACTTAGATGTCAAAATTTTTCCTAAGTGTTGCCATCAATGCCAAAGGGAGAGATTGTTGGCATATTTTTGATGATGACGTTGTGATTGTCATTGATGGACACACACTTGATTTGAGATCACTTTTTGTATGTATAAGTTATGTTCAACCAGTATTTGTTCCAACCAGTATTATATATTATAGTCTTTAGACTATCGGTGTTTTACAGAAAGTGTTTACCGTTCCAAAGTGATATGAAGACCCAAAGCGGTATGAAGACCCAAAGCAGTATGAAGACCTCAAGTGGTTCAAGGAACTCAAGCGGTACGAAGGAACTAAAGAGGCAGTTATCATTTTCCCTTTGACAACCGGTAATCAGTTAAATGTATGAACTGGTATTACTCTGTGATCAGTTACCAACTGGCATTTTTGTGATGACTTATCATCCACCGATACTTTGGCGATGATTTTGTACCATGTTACCAAATGTGTCTAGATGCACTGAACCTAGGAACTTGCAATGTAATCCTATTGGACCGACATGAAATCAAATTCCTTTATAAGGACATCATGTCTAGGGTTTTAATATGTATGAGTGAGGGTTTTAGAAGTGTATGAGGTTTTTGCATGTGCGATCATAGAAGAGAAGATTAGGTCTGTGTAAAAATAGTGTGTTGATATATTGAAGACTGAAGTAATGCTAAAATGCATTAAGAATGAGCTATCATGGATCTAACCAAGCAATTTGTGCTATTTTCTAGATCACTCACTTGTTGATTACTCACATCTTCGGCAAGTCTGAAACCCTTAACTGGGTAGGCCCAGAAAAGCCTTTGTAAATCCTCTAACAAGGTGGTTCACAGCTGTGGATCTGAAATCCTCTCACAAGGTAGTCTTTAATCGGACTTATCTCCTAATAGAGATTGAGATTCCTAATAGGATATGTTCTGGTGAAGAACATTGTATGACCTTAACCGATCTGGTTTCTATTCTGCAGATAGCTACTTGTGAGTTTCAGCTCACTGTGGTTTTTCCCATTTGGGTTTCCACGTCAAAACCTCTTGTGTTATGGTGATTGTGTTCCTATGGGTGAATGCCTTATTTGCTATTTGGTTTGCATTTGTATTAATTGTTTTGTTAGTAAATGTGTTATATCGGTTTACAGCTAAACTATTTATGTGTTTGAGTTAAGTATTTTTTGGTATACTAATTCACCCCCCCTCTTAGTATTCATCAAGTTTTACTCCTACTCATGTTCATTCTCCTCTTTCTCTAAACTTTGATGAAGAAATGGGTGAAAATGTTATTCATAATGGAAATACAACTCCTAATGCTTCTGATAGTGAGTACGAGTATGTTTATGTGGACAAGCATTTATTGGATGAGTTTTCACAAAGCCTAATCCTAGCTCTTGGAATTAAAAAAAAGTGACTTACAACATGAGCATAGTCCTTGTTTGGGTCTTTTGATAGTTCCATCTGGTATGCTCAATGTCACTCCTTTGGCATATTTATTGCCTTCCCAAAATAGTGATCAACAAGATTGAGAGGCGGATATCATGCTAGACTAGCAATATTAACACTGCAGATCTTTCTGTCTCTCCTTTCTTTCTCTTTTGTGACCATTCTTCTATGTGTATCCCTATTCTTCTATTTTTCCCTTAATGTCTACTTGGGGATGATGCAAAGCATTGAGACCTTTTCTTGGTCTCTTTTATGTTGACTCAAAATACATCCTCTCTTCCCTTTCTTATAATGTAGTGTCCTTCTTTGGGGAATGACGATTATTATATACATATACATACATGATATACATGAGTTATCATACAACATACTGACCCCGAGAAAAGTGACACTACCTCATGTTTTGTGTTCATTATCCTTGGGTCTATTCCTCGATTGTGGGATAAATTCTTGAGATAATGTGCTCCCTCTTTCTCTCTCTTGGGTGTATCCTACCTTAAAGAAATTGCTCCTGATAAGGCGTGTGCAATCTCTTTAATGTGGGGGCATACACTTCGCTCATACTTTCCCTCTTGTGATACTTAGAATTACTTAGTGAACTTTGTTTTGCTTTGTAATATTTTGTATCCTTTCTTTCATGACTCATAGTGAAGGGAACTTTTCTACTTGTAGTCATGGTTCTCCCCTTCTTGATCTTCCCTTTTACTTTATCAATTGAATTCGTAAGATCCTAAGTCCACTTGGGGCTTGGCACATCTTGTCTCCTTGACATGGTAAAAGTCTTTCAATCTTGTTTCCTTGAAATTTACCAACAGTATTGGCATAGGCTTATACTCCCGCTAAAGTGGGGGCTAAATGTAGTGTCATAAAATTGTGACCCTAGCACTTTTCTACTGCATTAGTGTCCTTGCGCATGTGATTTCGAATCCTCTAGCCTGATCGAGACTGGAAATTACTCAGTTTGCATAAACAACTTCTTCCTTGGCCTTTGCATCACCCTATTCACACTTTGCCTTGGAGAAAGGGGTAGGATAGGGGCATGGCACAACTATCCTCCCAAGATAGGGGCATGGAACCCCTTTCCGTGCCCTATTTTGGGGAAGGACCCTTCCTAGGGTTACATTGTTGGTTGTGAATCGAGAGAGAAACTCCCCGATGTTGGCCCGTGATGAAAATCAAATCCACTATCATGTATTTAAGGGACACTCCTCCTCTCATTTGCATAAGTTTGATAAGTTGGAGAAGTCAAAGTTGGATAGATTCAAGTTGCATAAGTGATCAAGCATTCAAGCATTCTTTTCCATCATTGAGCATTCTCAAGTCTCCCTTCAAGGCTAGGTGTTGCATTCAAGTCAAGGATTCAACCATTGAAAAGGAGATTGATTCCAACATACGATTCCACATAAGCACTTCTATCAACATTGCTATCACAACCTCTCTTGAGGTGATTTACAATTAAGTCTTTCATTTACATCTACTTGCAAGTACTTTCTTTTTTTACTTGGTCAATTCCAAAACTAGGGTTTGGCCTAAAGGTAAACCCCCAATCCCAGCCCATTTTCCACTCTTTTCTGTGCGGAGGCTGCAGGTGCGCAACTATACTTTTGGATTTGGGCTTCATTTGTAGAGGTGGAAAAACCTTTTTTGTTTCATGGATTTTTGGGAGGACCATGTACATTCCCGCCACAGTCTGGGTAACTTTTCCTCAAATTCACAGGGCAACTTTGTCTCAACATATTACTGCCAGATCCAGGTGCACATCTTCATCCCATATTCTGATCTCAAGTTATAATCAGTTCTTTGTCACTTTTTCACTACATAATTCAATCAATTTCCTTTTCATTTGAAACAAGGAAGAGGGGATCAACTTATCATTCCCATTTCATTCAGAATTCAATCTACCATCTTCGTGTGGAGAGATTGAATCTAGTGAATTATCCTCTCCTCTTCTTAATGTAACATCATGAAAAGTGCTTGAATGGTAATCAATAGCGAAACTCTCATCTCTCTCCGAGGGAAAGGGTGGTTTCCTTCTTGATCTATCATTCACTATTTTTTCACAATTACACAAATATTAAGTACTTTACATTAAGAAGGTTTCAAATACTATATTTAGTAGTAAAGTAAAAGTGTACAATCTCACAACGCTTTGATCTTCAAATTTTATAGCAATATAGAATAGGACATGAGGTTCAAATGTTATTTATAGAAAATCTTAAAATCCATCATAATGCTATAATATAGTTTTTATTGATTTTCTAGATTTATAACTTTATACTAAGATTCTTTATATATTTACAATTCGTATATTTTTGTTAGGTTCTTTTGTTTATGAAAGTTTCATGAAAATATAATTTCTTAAGTAAAAGAATTATATATTAATTTATAGAAAAATAATGAAATACCTAATATAAGAACTTCATTTGAAGTTTGGTAGGAAGAATAAAACTTCACAAAAGACTTATGCATAAAAAATGTGATATTGGGAAGGAATACTATCTTTTAGATTTGAAATTGTAATGTCTAGAAGATGAGAAAAAGTCAATGATATTTTATCTTTTTTTCTAATTGTTAGAATTTGTAGAAATTTGGCGCAAGATGGGAGGACTTATTTATAAATATACTTCTACTATGTGTAGTTTCAAAAAACAAATTCTTTTGAGAAATTCTTCACCTTTAAAAAAATTGTTACAAATTTGAGAGGTCATTGCAAAAGATGGAAATTTGTGTTGGATATTGGATGATATTATGTCATCAACATATGTGACATATATAGAGATTGTTGATGAGGAGATTGTTGGAAAGTTTTCTATGTATTCCAGTGTTGTAGTTTGATTGGATGAGTTGGTTGAGCTTGTGTATTGCAGATGAGTTGATACAATTTAAAGGGTTTCTGGCATGTTGTTTGTAGATGGTTCACTCCCATTTGCAGAGGTTTGCATGATGATTTGATTGAGTTATGAGATCTGGTATTGAGGATGTTATGCAGTTGTTCATGTTATTCGGTATTCTAGTTTGTGCTCTGTATTGCTCTAGGATTACTATATCTTTAGTTGCAAATGTCTGGAATATGTTATGGATGTTGATGTGTGTCCTTAGTTAGCTTGGTTCATGATTTGGATATCCATAAATGAATCTTTGAGGTTGACAATCAGTTATGTTGGTGTTTTTGAGCTCTGGTAAAGAAATGATGATGATTCTGATGATGCGAGTAGTTGCGGTTGTTGTGATGCAATTCATGTTGCTTGTGAATGTATTTTGATTTTTTTCTATGTGTATTGATGGTCTACATTGTTTATTATGTGCATTATTAAAGATTTTCCTTGTCCGATGATGTTTTTTGTGTTATGCGATATTCTTGGTGGTTGTAGCGTGTTGTTGATGATCGAGGCATAATTGTTAGAGGTGTTGTGTATTTGCGGTATTGGTTTGGGTCCAGACTATGTCTTAGCCGATATTGTTTTGGTCTACGTGTATTGTTGTGTCATGTGAGGATATTATTTAATAATTGTTATTGCGAGTTTACTTGACCTTGAAATATAGGTTGAAGGGTTTGTATAAATATATGCAATAATCTTGTAAGATGTATGTTTGCGAGTGTATGTACTGTATATGCGAGTGAATGATCAAGTTGGATGTGTTGACAACTTATTTGATCTTTCAGAAGTGTGGAGAAGAGGAGTGTTCCAGAATAGATTGTGTGCTTAACCAGAAGTATACTCAAGCATATGCAGATGTTATATTCACAATTCAAATAATCTGGATTGTAACTCGAATGTTTTTGTAAGTTAGTGAGACTTCATGTAAGGTAGCGAGCCTTCCCTAAAGGTTGTAGCCTTTTTGGGTTTCTTATTTTGAGTAGTGAGCTATAGGTAGTGTGCCAGAATGCATGTGCATTCCCATTGTAATATTCACATTTGCTCTTGATAGGGTATTATCTCATTGTGGGTAGGTTCCCAGCATGGTTTTTTCCTTAATCGGGATTTGTACGTCAAAATTCCTTGTGTTATGTGTTTTATTTCATGCTTTAATTTTTAATCATGAGATATGTTTTGTGGTTTAAGTTGCTAAAATTTTGGTGCAAACTGATTCACCCCCCTCCCCAGTTGGTTGCATTGTTGCCAACAATTGGTATTAGAGATAGATCCTCCAGAAGATGCTTGACCACTTGAGGACATTCGAGATTTGGTGGAATGAACTACACTCTTTGGAAAATCCATATGCAATTTCATTTGAGATGCACTGGAGAAGAGTATTGGAAGGTCACTAAGATTGTCTATAATGTCCCTCAGAATGGTCCTTCTACTTCGGATGAGATGAAGGAAACAAAATTCAATATTAGAGCCAAAGAAGCATTGTTGAGTGCCTTGTCAGATTCTGAAATGAGTAATGTGATGGATCTTGAAACTACTCATGAGATTTGGGTAAAGTTGGAGACCTTGCATGAAGGTGACAGTAATGTGAAAGTTGCTAAGTTGCACAACTTGAAAAGAAAGTATGAGAACCTGAAGATGGGTGAAAATGACAATATTACTTCTTTTGTGTGCAGAATCAAATTTTCTAGTGGAATCCTTGAAGAGTCTAAGATTGTTGCTAAAGTGTTGAGATCATTGCCTCCTACTTACAAACATAAATTTGTTGCTATTGATGAGATCTAGAATATGACAAATGTGGCAAAATATATGTTGGTCGATAAACTTGTTTCTTTTGAGATGAGTGATTTTGGAGACCCTCTTCCTAAGAATGAATTTGTATTCAAAGCTATTGTTTTTGGGAAGAAGAGATGATCTAAGAGAAATTTCTATAGGAGTATCTAGATATAAGAAAGAGATGAAAGATATCGAAGATGAAGAAAGAGAGCTTGAGGATCTTGAAGCACTTATTGCTAGGAGATTGCCTAAAGGTGTTGGTAAGTATGAATGAAAGTTACTCTTAAATATTTTTCATGTAATAAGATAGGGAATTTCGCATCAAGATTTCCAAAAAGTGATATAAATCCTAAGAAGATATTTAAGCCATATAAGCCTAAATATCAGAAGAAGTGTTATTATGTTGCTGATGAAGGTGTGATAGATGATGAGTCAGATAAGGGTAATTCAAGAGATGAATTTGTGTTCATTTCTATCAAGGAAGATGATCCTGTATAACTATAGATTCTACAAGTTTCACTAATGAAGAGAAAGCTTTAGCTTCTAAAGTTGAGGAGAAAGATGAATGGGTAATTGACAGTGGTTTCTCTAATCATATGACAAGTGATAAGAGTAAATTTGTGAACTTGGAAAGGTATGATGGTGGTATAGTAAGATTTGGAGATAACAAAGCTTGTGTAATCCATGGTAGAGTTTCTATTTCTCTTGATGGTAAGCATAATATTGCTAATGTGTTGTATGTCGAAGGTTTAAAGCATAATCTTTTGACTATTGGTTAGATGGTTGATAAGGGATATAACTTGCAATTCAATAATGACAAATGTGAGATTTTGAATAGCTTTGGAACTGAGATTCCATCAGGTACAAAGACTAAAGGTAGTATCTTTCACTTGAATGTTGGTGGTAAAATTTGTTTGATTGCTCAAACTGATGAAAGTTGGTAATGGCATTAAAGGATGTGTCATGTAAAATTTGACTACATGGTTAAGATAAGCTCTACTCAGGTGGTAAGAGATCTACCAAAGTTAATAAATCCCTCTAATACAGTATCTAAGGAATGCCAATTAGGGAAGTAGACAAGAGCTACTTATAAGAAAAATCAGTACAATTCTAATGGATTGTTGGATCTTGTGCATATTGATCTATATGGTCCTTCTAGAGTGAGAATCGTGTAGGGTGACAGGTATTTCATTTTGTTGATTCATGATTACTCAAGAATGATGTGGGTTGGCTTCTTAAGGGAGAAGTCTTAAGCATTGGAGAAGCTCAAGATTTTTAAAGCTAGAGTTGAAAATGAGACTAGAATGAAGGTGAAGTGTCTGAGATCCAATAGAGGTGGAGAATTCACTTTCAGTGAGTTTAATGCAACTGTGAAGACCATGGAGTTCTAAGAATTAGTTATATGCTCCTATGACACTACAGTAGAATGGTGTTGCGGAGAGGAAGAATATAACAGTTTAAGAAGATACTAGAACCATGATGATTGAAGTAAATGTTCTACATATATTTTGGAGAGAATCTGTGAGTACTAATGTATACACTCTTAATTGAGTGAATGTCAAAGGTGATACTAGTAAGACTCGTTATGAGTGATGGTTTTGTCACGATCCTACTATTAGATATTTTTAAAAAATTGGTAGTAAATGTGATGTAGTCACTGGTGAGGAGGGACCTCAAAGAGATCAATCTATACTAGCCAGCAAGAGTAAACACTATTAAAACATAAAGACATGATGGAAGAAATGCAAAACATATAATTTTATTGCATGAAATTTGATTACATCAAACCGGTAATAACTGGGTTACAACATACCGACACTCAAGACTAGTAGAATAGGTCACAACCGAGACCTTGAATTGAAAGATCTATGTTTTAAGCATAGTCTAGCTATCTGATTCTCTGATTGATTACATCCTAAAGTATAATTACAAATTGTAGACACCCAAAAATGGTCAACGCTTGCAAGGTCATACTTTAACATTTGCGCATTGCCTCATTTTAGGTTTTTGCGTCACATTAACATTTCTCCTATGTCACGCACTTGGTCTTTATCATTTGCGAACATCGAGTCATTCTTCTATATTCTTCAATCATCTCATCCTTGAATTTGATCTTGTCGACAACAATATTCAGTCATGATTTTGATCGATTTTACCCTGTCGCATCAATGTGCGTATTCATTTGTCATCATTTTGGACATCGTCAATCCTAATTAGGGTTTTGTCCTCCTATCAATCTTATCATTTTGGACATCGTCAATCCTAATTAGGGTCTTGTCCTGTTTTCAAACTTATCATTTGGCGATCGGTTTATCAATCTTGTCGATTTATCATCAATCCTTCAATCTTGTCATTATGCGATCGATTTGTCATCGATCGTGGTCATTTTCAATCTTGTCGTCTTGCAATCTATTTTGTCATCGATTCTTGTCCTTTTGTTAATTTTGTCATTTTTCAACCGATTTGTCATCGATCGTTATCTATCTCAATTATGTCAATTTGGATCAATTTGTCATTGTTCCTCGTCAATTGGCACATTTTCTCAATCATTTTGTCGCATTGGTCATTTATCAAATCAAATCATGATCAAGTCAATTATAGACCTAATTATCATCCTCGCATTTCTAATTCGTCTTCTAGGGTTTCATGATTCAATCATTTAACCTAATTTGTCATTTCTTCCTTTAGGATTAAATAAATTACTTATTTATCCTAAGTTTCCTTATTACAATTAAATCTTCATTTAATTGTCTAATTATTCCTCTTTGTGAATTGATTAATAAATGAAAAATTATTAATTAATTCACTAAATCCTAATTTCTAATTTCTTTCAATTTCTAATTTCCTATTTTCATTATTCCTAATTTCCACCTATTTTTCTAATTTTCCAATTCAAATTCCACCTAATTAACTTGTCTCTAGTTCTCCCTATTTGTGTGCTTCATGTGTCATACTCTTGACATAGAAATTTGTCATAAAATGTCATAAATTATCATAAAATTCTTGACATAGAAATGTGTCATAGAATTTGTCATGAAAATGTCATAAAATGTCATAAATTCTTAACATAGAAATTTGTCATGAATTGTCATAAGCCTTGCATAGCAATTTGTCATAGATATGCTATTATTGATTTGAATTTCTATTCAAATCTCTTTCATACTAATTGGCTCATTTATCCAATTCTTCTATAAATTGGATGTTTTCTTCAATCAATTCCTTCATGAATCTCGAATTTTTACCGAACTTTCGTTTCTAGTACTCTTGAGCCTTTTTGCTTTCAATTGTGTGAGCACTTGTAGGTGAGATCCACAAAATTATTGAAGAGGAAAGAACAACAATGGAGCCGCATGGAAGAAGCATATGGTTTGCATAATTTTACTTTTGAATGCTTTGTTTCCATACCTCTATTGAATGTGCTTTGGAATTAGGTTCATTTGCATTGAGTATTCTTTTGATTAAGTTATCATGTCTTGTGTTTTGTTTTGATCTACTTGTTTTGATGAATCCTAATTTCTACGCTACATTAATTGGTGAACCTGACGTGAATACTAACCTTCTAACCATCTTACTGTGTTTTTGAGTGCTTCTAAGTTGATTTGCAGGTCAAAAACTCAAAAACAGGGCCGTGCAGGGTATTCTGGAGACTTCTGCGCTTGTGTGAAGCATCTTGCGCCTGTGTTGAAGAGTCTTGCGCCTGTGTCAAGACATTCTGCGCTTGTGTTAGACATCTTGCGCCTATGTCCTAACTTCTGCGCTTGTGTAAAGTCCAGAACAGAGGTAAAAAATGCAGTTTTTACTTGAAAAATTTTCTATGTTTTAGTAAATTGCAATTTTGAGGGTCTTCAGTGCATTTTTGGACAAATGTTGTGCCCAGAAACATGAAGAGATATCTTCGATGTTTCTGAAATTTGGTTCTAGATTATTTGAATACCTTTCTCACGCATTAAACGGTTTGTAATTTGGAGCTAGGATGAGAAAGTTATGCCTTCTCAAAGTGGACTGAAATTTTGATAGTTTTTATAAATCAGATCATTTGTGTTTTGGATTTTGGTACTAATTGTTGGTGCAGGATCTTGGCTTACGCATGACAAAGACTAAAAATCAAATTACTAACGTGTGTTATGCAGATTCAATGGTCAAAGACTACAAATCAAACTTCTGACATGTGTTTTGCAGGTTGCCTTGGAGAAACAACCAAATTGTGTGTTTGAGTTTTTAATTAGGCACTTAGTGATTTTTAAATAGGTTGGAATAAACTCTTGTTTGCTTTGTTTGTCAAGTATGACATTGGAGTAGGAGAGTATGCTCTCATCCTTTATAGGGTGATCAGAAATCCAGATCTTCAATACCATGCTTGTGTTGTTGATTGTTTGTCTTCATTAGAGGGCCTGCCTTCCCAACCACTTTGCTTTAGCAAGCAAGTGATAATCGTGAGAAGGGAACGACCCAAAGTGAGTATGGCTAGAATTCCTAGGCATTCTAACTCACTATAAACAAATACCTGATGAGCGAAAGCTTTGAAGGAAGTGTTACGTGGGAATTGTAGTTACTTGGGAAGTGATGCCCCTTGAAACTCTTTCTCATATCAACATCTAAGTAGGGCCTCTTGGTCTAAATCGCGCTTGCGCGACTACATTTGTTTGGTATCTTGATGGGCTTAATGTCTCAATCATGCTTGCATGACATCAAGGAGTAATGCTTAACAGAAATCCTTACTACATACCTTGTTTTTAGAGGCCAAAAACCCTTCTAGTTGCTTGAGAAGGACAAATTCGGATACTTGGAAGAGATACTAAGTTCGCCATGGGGAGATTCCATGGGGACTGATGCTTGGCTGCCCTGAGAAGTGAGTGCCGTGGAGGGGAGCCCGTGGGGTCAAGCATCTATGTATCCTCCTTGAATCCCATAATGAGTCTACCTCTCAAGTACCTAATGTCTTTGCCTACCATAAGGAATGTGGAAATGAGCATGATTGTCTTGAGTCTAAGTTGTAACATCTTGTATTCTTTGATTGTCAAAAGTTGAATCCATTTCAAGAACAAACACATTAATATAACATAAGATCAAACACAAGAGACATTCATCCAACAAATATTCAACAAGATTCAAAGATCATCTTCCTAAAACATGGTTGTCAAACATTTGTCAAAAACTTGTCTCAACATTTATGTCACTTACATTTAGGTTCATCCTATGTTGCATTTTGCAAAGTCATTGTCAAATATCAAGGTTAGGTTTCACCTAAGTCATACTCCTTTGCATATCAATAGAAGTCATTCATTTGCATATGTCCTCTTGCATTAAAGTCATACCATTGTCATACATTCATATTTCCATACCCCAAGTCTCTTCATTAAGCCTAAGTCATTGTCATATCATATTAAGATCATTTGCATAGCAATTGTCCCTTTGCATATAGTGTCAAAGTTAGGTCTTGTCATACTTGAGTAATCCAAATCTTTGATAAACCCTAAGTCATTGTTAAGAAGTCTAGACCTTATCAAGTCTTTTGTCCTTTTTGTCATCAATATCATTTCGTCAAACCTAGCTTAGTATCCAAGCATATAGGGGAGACATTGTCATCTTGTCCTTTGTCTGTTAAGTCCTTTTGTCCTTTGAGGTCTAGACATCATTCCAATTTCCCAAGGGTCCATCTCTTAGATTTGCATTTCAAAAAGTTTGTCAAAATCTTCAAAAGCACCAAAAACATAGATTGCATCTTCATCTATTTAGTTTGCATTTAGTTGCATATCATACATTATCCTTGAAAAATTCCAAAAATATTGCATTTGCATAGTGACATGTCTATTGAAACAAGGTTCCAAGCACCAATGATGCAACAAAGTTTGACATATCAACCGACAATGCAATCACAATTCTATCCAACCCACCAACAAAGCAACATTGGTCAAACTTATCATGATGATTTAAATGTCCAAATACAAAAACTAGAGGAGAAACTAGCTCAAGAAAAGGAGATATTGGAGCAAAAAGTGATAAACAGTGAGAAGATAAGATCTCAAATGTCCAAAATGTTTCGAAAATTTCCAGGTCAAAATTTTGAGCCAATTAATGTAAGATCTCTTCTTGAACGATCAGACATACCAGCTCTCCTCTCCCAAATAGAGATGATGCGATCTGAGAGATAGAAATATTATCAATTTTTCAAGTATAATCCAACTCCCCAAGATTTGGTGAGCCAAAACCAGGACACACAGAAAGGAAATTTGAAATTGCAAACAAAAAACAAAACAAAAAGGAAAATGTTTTTGGTTGATGCAAGATTTTTGTGAACCGAGGATGCTCCTACATCAAATATCTGAGGTTAATGAAAAGTGAGCCTCTCACTTTTTTTGGGTTAGAGGGAAACCAAGTCAGTCTACCTCTACCTAAGAAATCCAAGATGAATCTTCAACTACCCTTCCCTTCTACTTCACAAGATATTCCTTATACTGACTGTTATAGGTACTACGCCCAATCCTACTATCTAAAATCTCTTCAACCTGAACTGGTTCCTTCTGGGGAAATTGTTCCTCCAAGTCTGCAACACTATCCTCACTGAATTTTGCTTCATGGTACTCATGAAGATCCGCAATGTTGAATATAGGTGAAATACATAGACTATCTGATAGCTCCACTTCATATGCATTTCCAGAACTGAACTTATAATAAGTTCCAATCGAGAATCTCTCTTTTCTCAGATATACCATCACTTCATTGCTAACTTCAAACTCTATATGTATCCTCTTCTCATCTACCTTCTCCTTATATTTTTTGTTCATGTCTTCCAAAAGTTGTTTAATTTGAATATGCAATGTTGCCATGTGATCTGCAAAATCTTCTACTTTTGAAATCTTTGGGTCTTAAATATTGTCTTCCACTCATCACCTTCTTTGATCCTAATCTAATGATATCCACTCTTCAAATCTATCTTTGTAAAGTATTTTGCTCCACTCAAATAGTCCATTATGTCATCCATCCTAGGCAAAGGAAACTAGTATTTTACTGTGATCTTGTTTATTGCTCTTGAATCTGTACACATTATCCACTCTCCATTCTTATTATGTGATAATAATGTTGGTACTGCACAAGGGCTCAAACTCTCCCTAATCAAACCTTTCTTCAACATCTCCTACACTTGTCTATTCAGTTCTTCATTCTTTGTCAGTGTCAACCGTGTGTAGCTTTATTAGGCAAACTAGCTCCGGGAACCAAGTCCATGCATTGACTAATACTTCTTATAGGTGGCAATCCATCAGGTACATTATCTAAAATGATGTTCTCATATTATGTTAGCAAATCTCTTATCTATTTTGGGTGCTCTCCTTTCAATTCCAGTCTCTCAGTTTTCTTAGGAATTAAGGAAAAACACACATTCTCATGTCTCAGTCCATCCATGAATTTCCTTCTGTCTACTAAATGGATTATGGCATTCATATAGACTTCATTATTCAAAGGTTCCTCCAAAGGTAACAAGGTTTATTTCATTCCATTGGCCACAATAGTGTATGTATTCTTCCTCCCATCATGTATTACCTATCTACCAACTACCAAGGTCTACCCAACAAAAGATGATATATATCCATAGGAATAATATCACACAAAACTTCATCATGATAATTCCCAATTTTTAATTTCACCAAACATTGTTCACTTACGAACAACTTATGATCATTCGGAATTCATGCTATCTGATAAGGCTTAGGGTGTTTCAATCTCTCCAATTTCAACTTATTCACCATCTCTTCTGAAACAAGATTATCTGAACTACCACTATTAATAATAGCTTTACAACACTTAATGAATACCTTACATCTGGTCTTGAATAGATTCTTCCTCTGCAAGGGCTCTTCATCTCCTTTGATATGACACAAATATCTCCTCATCATCAACAGTTCTCCATCTTCTAGTTTATTGTCTGATCCGATGGGATTTTCTTCCACCACTGCTGCTCTTTTGGTAGCCTCTGTCTTCTTACAGTCAAATGCATAGTGTCCTTCTCCTCCACACTTAAAGAAAGTTTCTCTAAATTCCCTCTTGTCATGTCTTCAAAATTTCTCATTTCGGTAACCATCTAGTTCTCTCCTTTGATAGAAATTTCTATCATCCTTCCAGTATGAATTACCTTCTTTTCTCACTTCCTTGTCCTTGTTCTGATATGTATCGGTTCCTCTTCCTCATTGAAATTTTCCTCTAATAAACTTTCCACCTCTACCTCTCAGTCTCTACTCATGTTTTTTGTTCAATATCCTTTCAGCCTTTAGGGAATACTGGTAAGCCTCTTCAACACTCTCTAATTTGATCATACTAAGTTCATCTTGTATAGACATCTAAAATCCATTCAAACATCTCACAATTTTTACAACCTCATCATCAACATGTCTAGATCTCATGTTCAACTTATAAAATGCTTTGGTGTACTCCTTCACACTAGATTCCTTATGTCTCAGATTTTTCAACTTTCAGAACAAATCCATTTGATAATTTGCCAGCACAAACTTTGATCTCAATTTATCAATTGTCTGATCCCATGTTTTGATCTTTTCTTTACCTCTTCTTTGTCTACCAACTTGTAAATTCTCCCACCAAAGAGATGCATGGACTTTCAACTGGGTACAGGCATATTTCACCTTCCTCTCTTTTGTAGTGTTTTCAAAATTGAAATATTTCTCCATCTCCAAGATCCAATCCATCATTTCATCTGAATCTAACTTCCCATCATATTCCGGTGGGGTAAAATGAGGTTTAGTGTTCGCCCTACTCAAAACCCTTAAAAACCTTTCTTCATCTGGATCAACCACCGATAGGTTTACTTGTTCTGCCGAGGATTCTTCTCTTTCATCTTCACTTACATCTTCAATATGTCAGCCTCTTCTTTGGGTTGTCTCCACGACTTCTAACCCATCTATTATTCCTTGCAATGTTTCCATTAGAAGAGGGTCTTCATTCCCACACACTCCACAATTCCTAGTTCCTCTTCACACCATTGATTCACACAAGTCCTCCACAATTGTAGCTTAGATCCACAATCCACCACCCTACAACAAAATTCAGGACACACAACCTTTGGAATGAAACTTCACTTTGATACCACTTGAAGAAGTCACCGGTGAGGAGGGACCTCAAATAGATCAATCTATACTAGTTAGCAAGAGTAAACACAACAGAAACACAAAGACATGATGGAGGTAATGCAGAACAGATAGTTTTATTAGATGAAATTTGATTACATCCAATCGGTAACAACCAGGTTACAACATACCAGTACTCGAGCCTAGTAGAATAGGTCACAACCAGGACATTGAATCAAAATATCTATCTTTTAAGAATAGTCTATCTATCTAATTCTCTGATTGATTACATTCTAAAGCATAATTACAAATATATATATATCGATCCAAAGGATCCAGTTGGCTCAAAAGGGATCAAAACCCGAAGAACAAGACCTAACATGAAAAATAACAAGGTTAACCTCTGCCAAGAGATTCCTCTAGAAAATCCAAAGGATGAAATGTAGAAGGTTGGCCACACGCCAAGGAACATCAAAATCAGTGCCCAGGGCTCCACAAGCTTTGGAATGGGTTCCGGTAGATCACCAAAATATGTCTCAGGCAACTAGTAAAAAAGGAACAACCAGTAACAAGAAACTATCATGGAAACCGGTAGCGATATCTTAGTGGAAAGAGATCTAAATGTGATGCAGTCTTAAAGAAAGAAAGATGATCAAGTCTTCAAGTATAATCCAACTCCATAGGATCCGGTGAGCCAAAATTGGGACATACAGAAAGCAAAACTAAAACTCCAAAAAACAAAACAAAACAAAAAGGAAAATGTTTTTTGTTGATGCAATATTTTTGTGAACTAGGGATGCTCTTGCATCAGAATGCTATATCAAAAGAGATGAAGATCTTGGAAAATTGGATGCCAGATGTGATGAAGGAATCTTTCTTGGTTATTCTACTAAAAGTAAGGCCTATCGGTGTTATAATAAAATATTGAGAAAGATGGTTGAAAGTGTTGGCAATTGACACTCACCAGATTTATTTTTTTGTCACTGATGGTAAGAAGATTAGATGGAAGTCATATATCAACATTAGGAGGCACATACTGGTAGACACTAGCTTTGGAGAATTCAGGGCTACACTAACACTGGCATAAGTACTTGAAGGAAGCCAACATCAAGGGAGATTTATTTAGTAAATCATTTTGTAATTATTGTCAAGGTCGACATTGAATATCTTTTATAATGCATTGTAAGATGACATAAGGCATATTATTTGTAATGGGTATATAGGTCAATCTACTAGGTCATTTTTAAGTGTGATAATGATATGACATAGGATGTGACATAGGAGAATATAACAGAGTTGTATAATGTGAAGTATATATATGTAGATAATTTGTATGCAGGTGTTATATCATGCAATGATCTGTAGATAGCTTGGAAATCATTTTGGAGGAGAAGAGATACCGATAGTAGTGTTCAGGGTCTATCAACCGGTATAGTGTGGAGCTAGAACCAAAACTCTATTTGGCATAGTAGATGCATTTTTTAGTTCAATTTTATTGTTTTAATTCAGCAACAACTTGTAGTCAGTGAGCCTCTTTAGTGATGAGCAGTATGCTCTTGGAAATGTACCTTCTTGCATGTGCAGACCCCCATTATATGTAATATCCTTTCATATATCGGCCTTAGAGTACTGGTTCCAATTTTGCCTTTTGTTGGCTTATAACCATATTACAAAAAATAAGACACATGTTGGGCCAAACAAAATCAATCTCCTATGTCAGTCTTAGAGTACTGGTTCCAAGTTTTTCGGTTACATGCCTATCGGTTCCCTGAATGCTGGTGAAGTGAATGTTAGTTACCTTGATTGTCGGATCTCCCATGAAGTGTGTTGCCAGTAATGAAAACACTTTTAACTTGGATGAGTGTCAATTTCCAACAATCTCCCCCTTTGGCATTGATGGAAACACTCATGTGAAAAATGGATCATTGAATTGTTGTACCGATTCCTATCCAAAAAATGATCTCAGAAGACTTCTCCCCTTGAGCTATACATTACTTCTTATGTCCCTTGACCTTTTTCACATCCACCTCTCCCCCTTTGACAACAATGCCAAAGACTAGGGCAAAAAAATAAGAAATGAAATTATATACAAAGAAAAATTGGGAATACTAGATCTAAATGTACTTGAAAATATCTAGATAAGAACCCTCCAAAAATGCCAAATAAGTATCCCAGTCGGATTTTAGAGTTCCCAAAATTGATACAAACTTGTCCAGGATGTAAGAATGCATTTCTTCTTCTATTAGGGTTGCCGATGTGGGCATATTCATCCGGTCCATACATTCTTGCTTATGGAGTAACAAAGTATTAAGCTGGGGACTTACCAAACCTCTCAATTCTCTGGCCTGCTCGATTAATTTGTCCTTTTCCTTCTGCAAGGCTGAAATTTTAGACTTTAAAAGCAAAATTTGACCATCAACAAAACTATTCAATGATTCGGTACCATCAAAAGTGACTACAAGTTATTCCAACTTATCGTTATCCACCTTAACTTTATTATCTAGGTCCATTGTTAGTTTTGTTGTGTTAGTGCAAGACCATTATATGTGACTATATTGATGAAGAGATTTATCAATCCTTGTCATCTCTTCTGTTAGCTTAGCCTTTTCAGATGTGATCATATTATCACAAGTGACCTTTCTAGCTATATTATACCTTTCCACCAACTATTGGTTTGACACTTGTTGAAGAGTTTTATACTCTTTTGCAATGTGCTCAGTCAAACCTTTCAACTTACCGAATGGACTAGCAACCTGATCTATCTTGCATTCTGATGCAAGTTGCTACAAAATTGGAATAGCCTACTCAATAAGATGTTTATCCTTTGATCATTTCGTCCTCGATTTTTGGGCCGCAACAAACATCAATTCAAAAATTCTCAGTTGCTCAATGTTCTTATTCCCAAAATGACCAAAATCTTCTTGACTAGATGAGACAAGTATGAACAATGAGGGACCAACAATTGGTGAAGGTGTTGATACCCTAACTTCAGTCTGTTCATCCTGACCTTTCTCCTCTACCTTCTATTCAACTGCATCCTTTATCTTCTCCTCGGCACTGGTGGCTTCACCACTTGGTGCAGTTATTTCTATAACCTCTACCTCATGAATTTCAATTGTATCAATATCAATTACTAGAGGAGGATTATCTTCTACTAGTATGTTGATCTCTACATCTTGTACATTTGTTACTACTAGAGGAATATCCTCAGTTAGTTTATGTTCCAAAACCAATGGATCTCCACCTAGTATACCTTTACCCTTAGCATCAATTGGGATGTCTAGAATGTCAGACTTAGGTGGTGTATCTGGTGATGTAAAGAAACCTGGTTTATCAACAAATAACTTAACCCAAGCCTCATGAATTTCCTTGACAATCTCATTTACTCTGCCCACCATAAGACTTGTATGTCAGTGTTTACCATGGAAAATTATTTTGATAGAAAAATCTAGACACTGTCGCATCTCTTCATCACTTATAGCACCACAAACAATTAGTAATTCTTGAACCTTTATATGTTTGTCTCCCTCAATCATAGATAATCTCCTAGCATCTAACTTGATCTATAGATCTATCGATATTTCCTTCTCAATCTCAAGTAAAGATTTCTTATCTATATCTAAGTACAACAAAACTGATTCTTCTATCTCCTTTTTCTTATTATCATTCGTATCACCATAATAATGTTGTATGTTACTCAAAATGCCATCCTTGTTTATTTGATCAATTAGCTCAGCAACACAAAGAGGACCAATAATGTTAACACTTTTACTCGATTCAAGAGTTTTATCTAGGTCTGATTTCTTCTTCTTACCAGGGGTGGGAACAGATCCTTGGCTGATTTTCTTTTCTCAGTAGGCTTCCTCTCCTTCAAAATTTTCTTCTATGTTTTCGGAGGAGTCACTTTGGTTTTCTATAGCTTCCCTTCCTTGGGCTTCTTCCTCTAAAATCTTCATGTAGATATTAGGAATCTTCAGGGTTTCTTCCTTAGTCTCAGAACCAGATTCAATAGGAGCAATAAAGGTCTCTAGTTTCTTCCTCTTTGATATGCCCTTGCCAGTTCCTACTTCTGAAGAATCTTTTATAGTTGTTGGAGTAGATTTCTCTGCCAAACCAATGATTTGTTTGATCTCAGAAGACATCTTTTGGATAGCCTATCCAACCTTCTTTATTTGTCTTTCCCTTTTCTTCTTACTGAAACCGATTTTCAGTTCACATTCCTTCTACTTTTTAGTACCAAAATTTTTCTCCTTCTCATCAACTAGGGCATCTATAAGCATATTGGCATAGAGTTCCAAGATCTATGCATCAGCCTCATATCCCATTTCACTAACCCAGATAGTTTGAGGTTGCACTTCCTCCATTAAAGTTTCATCCTTCTTCACCATGAAGCATATGTCGGTAGAGTATTTGTCAACTATATGCTTAGGTATCCTTTCCCTCTTCTTCATTTCTTTCTGAAATGATTTGAAATAACCCCACATAATGGACTCTTTGTCCTATCCCAAATTCCTCAAGACATCCTTAATCTATTTTCCTACTAGTATATCAAAGGCCCATTGCCTCTTACCGGATCCCGATATCTCATTCAAAAAGAAAAGCATAAAATAGATAATGAGATTCCCATACCAGAATGTACCTTTCAATTTTCCCTTAAATCTTTCCCAAATTTGAAATCAATTCATCGCACATCTACTGACATAGATCATATTTCACATTTTCTTTTACCATCTTGTGTGTATAGTAGATATAGGAACTAGAAACAAATTTCAATCGGTTGAATTGGGTTACCTTGTATCCGATCACCATGCTTGCAAATTGAACATCTTTATCCCTGATGGTGCTAATCCACATCAACCGATTGTCAAAGGTGGCACCAATTATCTTGTTCACTTGATTGTTAGGAATCTTCCTCTTGCCAGGTTCATGTTTGACTTAAGGTAAATCGGTGATAGCACAAATTGCCTCCTTGGTGATTTTGTAGGGTTGGTCAATCCATATGAACTCACCATGGACTCAGCTCAGCACGTACTAAATCATCACATCCTCAAACTTGGGCATCTCCAAAATATTAGTGAAACCCTGATCCTTCAAAATTTGAAATTTTGATTTGATCAATCCATCCTTGTTAAACAAAGTGGAAAAGTACATTGATTTAATCTCCAATGATCCCAGATCCTCTAGAGTACAATGAATATATTCTCTTGCATCTTCTACATAAAGAAATCCATTAGGAACCCTAGAAAATTCACCGATTGAGTCATCGACCTTTGTAATTTGAGGAAATTGATTAAATTTTGAACATGGATGATCCTTAATGTCCAGCACAATAAGGGTAGCCACATCTGCTAGAGTGAGAGCAGATCTAGAAGCCATCATGATTCAAAAAAGTAGCATGAAAAATAGAGAAAATACCTCTCAATCTAAGTCAGTGAAAAACTTTGAAAATCCTCTCAGAAAATACTGGAAATCATTGGAAAAATGCTCTTAATCGCCTTGATTGCCTTAAACTCATTTTGCTTCACTCTGAGTGTTGTGTGATCACAAATGAAGAAAATTATCCTTTTTATAATGTAAAACCCTAATTCCTTATTGACATTAATGCATGTCGACATATCATACCGGATTCAAAATCCATTATCTCAACACCGGTTATCCTTCAAATTGACTTCACCAAGATTTGAAACAAGCTTTCAGACCTCTACCGATGGTGATGCATAATTTTGTCATTCATTTGCCTCCCCCTAAGGCTAATGCCTTAGTTACCAGATGTGTTTCCTTTTGCTGCAGGAACATTCTTCTCTACCGATTGAGTAACTGGTGAATTTGCCTCTGTCGGTTGATCATCAGATTTTCTAACCCACTATAAATCATGATCTTTCTGGATTTAATCAACCTTTTTCTTTCCTTTCTTATTAGATGTGTCATTCCCTTCTGGTGTATTCCTACTTCTGCAATATTTTGCATTGTGTCTTTTTTTTTGCACGCATAGCAAGTAACATTGTTCTTCTGAATTGCCTTGTTGAGTCCTTGACCATTATTTTACCTACATTGATTAGCCATATGTGCAAACTTTCAGCATGCATGACATCTCACATTCATTCTAAAATCTTTTGTCTTATGACCATACTTCTTACAATTTGTACACTAACCAGAACTGCATTATTATTCTGATTTGCTCTATTCCTCCATTGACTTTCTCTATGACCAAACTTAAAAAAAAAAACCATCTAACATTAAATTTGTGTGCATTGGGTTGCCTTATCGGTGATTTCAAATTTCATTTTTTTGGTAGATTCTGCTAATTTGCAGTACCTGAGCTTTCTCCATGCTCAAGTCCAAGACCTCTAGTGTCTCCAGTGTCTCTTTGATCTTTTAATAATTCATGAAGCCTTGCAGAACTAACCCTAAACTCTTTTTTGTATTCATTTACAACATCCAAATCACTTCTTAGGACTGTCACCATTCTTTCCAACTCTTTCTCATTGTTCTATGATTGCACCAACTTAGTTCTTAACACATCATTCTCATGCGCCAGCCTAATGGATTCCTCAGATCTATCTTTCAAAGATATAGAAAGATTTTCTTCATTCTTATTCATGTCTTTAATTTCCTTGAAGATCCTCATGGTCATGGCTTGCATCCCATTCTTCATAACTTTATTCTCCTAACTCAGTTTATAACATAATTCCTTAAGGGCATTCTTCTCTTCATCATCCAAATTTTTTAGAAGTTCCTTCCTTTTAGCTTGAGCAGATGATAACTCCCCTAAAGGGAAAGGATGAATTCCTTGGCAAAATTCAACTCATCTTGTAGCTTCAAGTTCTTCAACCTTTTAGCATCATAATCTTCAAGTGCTACTTCAAGTTCCTTCTATCGACTCATCTCCATGGATTCTGGATACAAGATCTTCCTCAAGTTGTTAGACTTATTCCTAGGCACTAAGATTTGATACCAATTGTTAGAATCCAAGAACACTGAGAGGGGGGAGTGAATCAGTGTTCTACCAGATATAATAATTTTAACCTTATTAACAAATCCACTTAATAACCGGTATGCATAAAAGACAGTAACAACAAGTAATATTAATGCAACCACATGAATCTACACCATAAAAAAAATATTTATATGTGGAAAACCTCAAAGAGGAAAAACAATGGCGGGATTGGAGACCCATAATATCTATGCACTAGACAACTGAATAAATATTACAAGAGGGTCCTGCACATGCAGGAAGGCCCACTTCCTAGAGCACACTTCTCATCACAAAAGGAGCCTCATTGACTACAGATCCAAAGTACTAGATTACAAACAAAAAATGAACTTGGAATGAGCATCTGCTATGCTAGACAAGTTCCAGTTAAAGTATTGTTTGTACCAATTATACTGTAGCCTCCCTTACCGGTTGTAATGACCGCCAAAATACCCTAGAGAAATATAGCTAAAAACACACTAATTTAATTTTTTTTAACAATACAACACATAACATCACTTAAGCAATGTAGCGAGCACACAACAACATTTAAGTCTTATGAACATAGAATAATTCACTCAAGCTATTCAAACAATTATGCAAGTAGAATACAATAAATCATTACTACTGCCTCCCTAGGGTATCTCAACAACATTACTTAATCTACTACATAAGAAATAAGCATTTACTTTCTTCCAGTTCAATACCTCATAATCTTAATCACTATACACACATAGGTGCAACATAGAAATACCTAACACTCATGAAATGCAACCTTCTTAATCTTTCATTTAATATGAGATTCTATCTTTTAGTGCACCACTATTTCCTTTTTCACTTAGATTCATTTTATACACCAAGTCCAAATGTTCCTATTATCATTAACCAACCTCTAACTATAAACATCACCATACACATACCAAGGTTAATCCCTTACATTGCATTAACATGATTTTCATTTACAATTAACTTCTACATAGTCATTTTTAATTCTATGCTCCTAGCATACTTATTACTTCATCATGATTCCAAAAGTACATAATGCAATACTCACAAAGTCTCCTTAAAAATTTAACCCATAGCTCGTTTAATAATCATAAAATCTCTTGCACTATATCTCATTACAAATCAGGTAACTACATGAATTCATCTCAACACAAACTATGATACAATATCCTAATTCCATAACCACTAATAACATCCACCAAATGGAGATATAACCTTAAATCATAACACATGATACATTATAATCCTTTCCTAAAGACAAGCATTCATTTTACCATCTACCCATACACTTACTAGTAATTTCTATTTATAAGATTAGCAATTCATTCACTAAGGACATCCATACAATGTTTTCATAAGGAACATTCAACTGCATCCCAAACATTATAAGACTTTCAATCCTACCATTAGATCACTAACTACGAAGTATGATACTATAATTTCAAATTCTTTAATCACAACTCATAAACATGTTCTAAGATATCTTCCAACATTACTCAAACTCACACATCCTATCAAGACATAACATTTCTTCTACTTAAATCATTAGTTAAAGACATCATTTCAAATCTAATACCATTATCATAACATTTAACCGATTTACTTTTAACATGGCTCATCTAGAATACAAAATACATCATTTTGTTTTAAACAGCAATACTTATCCACATCTCATGCATCCATTTGATTTAATATAAATATGTTACAATACAACTCAAGGTTCATCATTACAATCACATACCATAACCAAAAGCTATCACTATAACTAGAACAACATAATCATTTCTCATAAGCATATTCCTTTTACAACCATTACATAAATTACACCTTCATTTACATTCTTGCTGCAATTATTATCTGTGAACTATCTAAAGAAGCATCCTCATCCATGCAAGAAGAATCCAAAGACAAGAACATCCCAATGGTTTAAAAGCACCAACCACCCAACCATGTGGAACCAAAGGAACCCCTCGCCCCCCTCCCCCCCCGTGCTAGGAGATGACACAAGGTCCCAACACACACTCTACATCTAGGATGACACTCAAAACCAAAGAGACTCACCAACAAGAACTCTCAAGCAAGAACTCACACAGAGCCACAAGAATAAACTCTCAGAGGTGTAAAACTCATCAGGACATAAAGGCATCCAATAAGCATAATCATAAATCATAAAGAGGGAACACATGTAGGAGTGGAGTGTCATCACATGCCATCCTCATAACATAATAACACAAGGCACTAGCCTGATGGACATGTGGAGCCATCTCAACCTATGAGAGACCAAGGGAGATTAGCTTACCATCTTCACGACCTTCTCATGCTTATCTTAAAACATCCTCCCTAGGACATAAGTCATGAAGCTCAAAACTATTCATTATCTTGTTTAAATGAGTTATAATTTTCCCATCCCAATTAATTCATTATCAATGTTATCACTTGCTTACAAATCATAGAAAACTTCAATGTGCCCTGGTGGTCTAGACTGCATGCATCCTTATAAGGAACCTCATGCCAGTCTATCTCTCATGACCCTGGTCATCACAAGGAATCCCACTCCTCCTAACATGGCCCAACAATAAATCACAAGAGGCTCTAAAATAAAATACCAATCTGCAACATAACACTCATATGCATCCAATGGCTTACTCCCCAAAACAAGGATATTCAAGTAGCCAAAATCACAATGAACCTCTTGGCAATACCACATCAAAAAAACTATAATTAACCATCAATGAAAAGCATCATAAATATCATAAAAGCCTTTTAATTTAAATCTGATTTAAATTTGAGACAAAACTGAAAACAAAACAGCAACCAAACTCATATTCATAAAGCCTTATGACAAGGAAACTTGACACGGTCAAAACTACAACAACATAAAAAAAATGAGCCTCTTGGCCAACAATAAACATAGGCATATCAAGCCATAAAATTTGTTTTCATTAATGAAAGTAAAACCACAACAAGTCCAACTCACTTGCTGCCCCAAAACAACAACACTTCCAACTCACCAACCATAGCACATCAATATGGATGAAAGCACAATTCTTTCCCCAATAACATAGGAAGGTAAATATTCTTCAAACCAACAAAATACATCAAATAAAATCAGATATAAAACTAGAAAACTCACCAACACCCTTAACAATGCCTCTGGTACAAGAATTAATTTGAAAAGTACCACAAAATCAAGCAACTAGCAAATTAACCTATAGGAAAAACTAGTCCAAGCCTTTAAACCAATTTAAATCCAACCACAAGAAATCTCTAAATTAATCTTAGAAATTCATTCACCAAAGATGCCAACCCCCATGAATGCACAGGAAGGCCTATTTATCAAAAATAAAAATAAAAAACAAAACAAAACCGAGCAAAACCATGCTCCAATCAAAATATTTCAAAAATATTATATTCCATACCTACCTTCCCAAAGTTCAAGAAAATAAAATATATTTTCTACCTACCATAAACTTCTAGCCAATCAATTCCAAGGGTAGGTAAAATAAATCAAACCAAACCATTGACCTGGGGTGAAAATGACTTTTAAATAAAAGAATACAAATTAACCCCTTTTAAATTACTTAATGGATAAAATAATATTACCCAATAAATAAAATTCACTTCAACATTAAATAAATAATAAACACTTGAAGGCCAACATTAAATCAAAACTCCATGCACGACACAGACTCAAAAGACACAGAAGGCTTTCAGCAAACCCAGAAATACAAATATTTCCCACAAACTATAGAATAAAACCTTCCAAAAAAAATTATGCCTTCATATATTTCCTTCCTCACTATACAAATTTTAGATTCATTTCCCCAAGCTCACACATTCAATTTGTAGACACGGAGCTATAAAATAAAATATAAAAAGGTAGAATAAATCTCCAACCTCCAACCAGTGTTATGGAAGAAGCTAAAGAAGAGATTCCACCAGCCAAACCAAATCCAACCCAAGCTCCAACCAAAATCCAAGAGAGAAGAAAACCAAAACCAAGAAAAAAACTTGCTGGAGAAAATTTTCCAAGAGGAACCAACCCCCGAAAACTTTACGAGAAAGAAAATAAAAAGACAAACATTAACCAAAAACCCTAGCCTCAATCTCAGCCAATCAAAATATTCCAATCTATAATATATTTTACCAACCCCACCATATAATATAATTTTACCTCCGTTTTTAAATTCAACCAATAAGAGAAGAGGGTAGGTAAGGTAAATATAAATCATGTTTTTTTACAATTTGGTGGGAATGTTTTATCATTTTATTATTTATACAACCCACTTAATATAAAAGTCAAACTAATAAATAAAACATGAGCCACAATTAAATAAATCAAATGGGGAAATTAAATTAAATAAACCAAAGGCTCATAAATGAATTAATGAACCAGATAAACATTAAAAGCCAAATAAATATTAAACCATAGGTGATTAAATAAATAAATAAATACCAATAAAGGTCAAATCACAAATAAATATAAAACGCATCATAAGCTAAACAATAAAAATTAAATAAATATTAAATCATCATTAAAATAAATAAACATTTAAATATCAAATAATCAAATAACCAAAAAGGCAAGAATCCAATAAATTAAATTAAACACTAGATAACCAAATAATCAAATCGTTATTAATCAAAATAATTAAAATAAACATCATTAATTATTTAATCTCGCATCAATAATCAAATAGTCAATCTCAACATAAAAGGAATAATCAGCCAATACTAACATACTCACAACACAGAAGAAACCCAACTTACTAACTATCATGATGATTTGCGCCAAGACACTGATGACTCACAGTGAACAACTTAGATCTAGAGTATGTGAGGGGAAATTGTGCCAACTCCAAACCACATACCATTGGGATTTAAAGACACGCTCAGACCTATGGAGCCAGGTGGAGTCGATGTCTGGTACCTGTAAATCCTGCATCCATAAAGAATGATACAACATATGCATATATATATTATAACAGACAAGGGTTAGAGAGTCACAACAACACATCCCGCTCGCAATGAGTGATGTGGCATTGTCTCTATCCCAAAGACAGTCAGACAACAATCAAACACAGCATACGATCAACTCATCATAGATAATCATTAAATATGGTTAGTACATAAAAACATCATCAAGTGCATGATTAGTATAGTTCATGATTATAGTAAGGCATGTAAAATTCATCAACACTTATGATCATCAAAACACATGATCAATATAATCTTTCGATAATTAATCACATAATAAGTATATAGTGACTAATAAATCACACAATCAATAATGATAGTATCAACATCATATAAATCTTTTGAAACAGCCTATGCCCAATAATGCCTATCATCCATGAATTAAAATTCAACTCTAGTCAAAACAAGTCAAGTTGAGGGTGGACACTACATCCTCCCCCCTTAGACTCGACTTACTCCTGGAAGTTGTAAGAGATAGGGTTTCAACTAGCACACATAAATGAAAAACTTCCTTTAAACACAAACATATTATAATACTTTCGAACTCCAAGGAAGATAATGACAGCTAAATTTTCTCCTTATGCTTCAATTATTTGAAATAAACACGTTACACAAGAGGTAAATGAAGCACCAACTGCTATTAATTATGATAGGTACACTAAATTGTTAAAATATTTACAAGGGAACTTCATATTAAGCACACTTGCAAATACAAAACTGTAACTTTAGTCACTGAGTTAAGCATCAATAAGAAGAAATCACTATATTTCACATCAATATTCATAGTAACACTCCTTCAACATCTAGTTGCATGCAAATAGAGAGAGAGAGAGAGAGAGAGAGAGAGAGAGAGAGAGAGAGAGAGAGAGATACATTTATACAATATCTTACACATATGCGCTTATTATATTATTGAACAAATCATGTCATAAGCCTAAATGAGGGAAAAATTCCCAAAAATAAGCTTCCTTAAGTTAAATATGTTCTAGACATCACATGATAATCAAGCATATATAACCTATTTATTTTAAACAACAAATTTCATGGCATTCAAATTTCCTAATTTCCACCATGCTTACTTTACTCTATACTTTATAAAACATTAGCTGCAATCCTTATCCAATCAAATCATTCAAAGGGCATTCTTAATCCATTATGTGTACACAAAGATTTTGAAGGCAAGAAATCAACAACTGCTTTTTATTTAACTATTCCATAAATTTCAAACTTCACAATTCCAAGGCACTTCTATCTACTATAAACTTTAGAAAGTTACCAATAAATTTCATCTTATTAACACTTTTCATTTATTCAGTTAATAACAACATTATCTAATTGTTTTTCTTAGTCTAGTGCACTTTTCTGCGATGTCCTCCCTCGCACACACTATCAGCGGTCCAGAATGAACATGATAGAGACAACACTGGCTCAAGATTTGGGCCCACAATACATCAACACCTAAAATGACCACCATAGACAACAAAAGAGGAGGTTGAAGGAAATATCCTCAAATAAATTAATTAAATTAAAAGAGAAGAAAAGTTGTTGGCGAAATCAATCAAGAAATTTAAGTGACAAGGGCCACCACAAGGGAAAAATAAAAGAAAGAAGAAATCAATGGTCATCCAAAAGTAAATAAATCTAAAAAATACACATTAATCCTTACGACACGTCACATAAATAAAAAATTAACTCAAGGCAAAATAAATGATTCATCCAACTCACATCACGAGGTGACCAACATTAGTCACACTAAAGGGAGTAATCGCTATACAACATCCAAGGGTGAAATGCCTTTAATGTGTTAGAGAGTGCACACCATATTTAAGACTTCTATTTTATCCATATGTCCGTATTACTTTCATTATTTTTTAAAGCAATTCAAATTTTCAAAAATATAGGCAATTATCCTTTATGAAAGTTGACATAGGTAGGAAGAGATAAAGAAATTATGCGCTCACACATGCACACGGAATATACTCATACCATCACTAATGATCAAGATATCTTATCTCTACCATGATCATACTCACCAAGTTATAATAGAAACAAAGGTTAGAGATTCAATTACTCACTTGATAGTAAACTACAACACACATTATTTCCATTAATGCACAACTAATAACCTATAGAAGATTAGAAATTCCTTCATAAGGTCTTTAAGCAATTTAGTCAATAATATATTTAAACAAGGAAAATAGGTCTCATTACAAAATCCAAAGTTTAATATCAATTTCTACTCTTACCAATAATATCTTCTGACATACTTCTAGTTATCTAAGTTAAGAATATTTCAGTCCCACTTCCATAACTTAGTTTTCTTTTCATCTAATACCACTTGAATTACAAGAACACACACATCATTCTATTTAAAATTACTTCCTATTATTACTTGATTACTATCATTCATAGACTATGTATTTTCAACATTTCAAGAAAAATTGGCATTTAGAATCCCAACACAATTTCATATAACTAATTATTATTTTATATCATTAGAATTCTCTAAGGAAGCACTTCTTAAAATTCAAATAAGGCAATGATATAGTAACCTTTCTTAATTTATCCATCTAGTTAAGAGAAATATTTATTCAATACCACACAATTCCTACACAAAGCTAAAAATTTTATCTTGCCAAACCAAATAAAGACACAATGGTATCATTTTGATTTCTACATATGCGATGCACCAATCCTTGCTTCAGTAAACATATATATCTCCCTTTATTTTCCTGATACATTTCCTATTTAAATGATGGAATATTATATTTAATCAATTCTTCCCTTAAATAACAAGGATCATGAATGCAATACCTAAATTTCAGTCTCCAATGCAAATTAACTTCATCTAATCTTCCCTTTAACATTTACGAGTCATATTCATAAATCATTATCCAATCCTTCTACTTAATATCAATAACCCCCAAGCATTTGAATCTTTTACCACAAGGAGAGAAGAGAAAGGAAGGGATATTGCCACACAAATCAAGACATGCAAATTTATGTAAACTTAGTTTGAATTTCCAAGTCATGCCAAATACAGCTACCAATTTTAAAGATATGCAATTTGAATTTCCTTAAAATCTCCTAACAATACACGTGCAACTAGCAATCCCAATTCCTTTGATAGCTATGATTTCCTCAAACAATCTTTTATTACATACAAAATCACACATATACCAAAACAACCAATAGTTCTATGGGGTAATCATTACATTACCAACTAACTTCCTTACATTTCACATAAGAGATTAAAATAAGGAAAAAGGCATTCCAACTACTTCTATAAAGAACCACATACAATTCCTTTGATTTTCACATCATGATCTATACTAAATTCTTCCTAAATGTATAATACAAACACTTCATCCTTCTATTCATAGAAAGATCAACATAACATACTAATTTTATGATCATCGCATTAGTTAAGAGGATACACACATTCTTTTCTCAATCTACCACAAAATTAATTATGTATAAGGAAAACAACCCTAATCATCCAAGTAAGCACTCGAAATTTACAGAGCAAGTAAGAACATATAGACATTTATCTTATTCTAAAGACATGCATATGGAATAAATACACCCTTTACTTAAAGTTATGATTCCTAAAAGGAATTAGAGAGAAACACAAGGCATAGATATATAAGATTCCAAAAATTCCAATAACAATTCTTCTAACACAAATTGCAAAGAGTAACTTAATTCAAGGAACATCAAGGCACATTCACTAGACTAATAACAATATCCTTAACAAGAGATCCCAGCGTTGCAACATGGGCTCTAATACCAAATGTAATGCCCGCCAAAATACCCTAGAGAAATATAGCTAAAAACACACTAGTTTAATTTTTTTAACAATACAACACATAACATCACTTAAGCAATGCAGCGAGCACACAACAACATTTAAGTGTTATGAACATAGAATAATTCACTCAAGCTATTCAAACAATTACGCAAGTAGAATACAATAAATCATTACTACTGCCTCCCTAGGGTATCTCAACAACATTACTTAATCTACCTACATAAGGAATAAGCACTTACTTTCTTCCAATTCAATACCTCATAATCTTAATCATTATACACACATAGGTGCAATATAGAAATACCTAACACTCATGATATGCAACCTTCTTAATCTTTCATTTAATATGAGATTCTATCTTTCAATGCACCACTATTTCCTTTTTCACTTAGATTCATTTTATACACCAACTCCAAATGTTCCTATTATCATTAACCAACCTCTAACTATAAACATCACCATACACATACCAAGATTAATCCCTTACATTGCACTAACATGATTTCCGTTTATAATTAACTTCTACATAGTCATTTTTAATTCTATGCTCCTAGCATACTTATTACTTCATCATGATTCCAAAAGTACATAATGCAATACTCACAAAGTCTCCTTAAAAATTTAACCCATAGCTCGTTTAATAATCATAGAATCTCTTGCACTATGTCTCATTACAAATCAGGTAACTACAAGAATTCATCTCAACACAAACTATGATACAATATCCTAATTCCATAACCACCAATAGCATCCACCAAATGGAGATATAACCTTAAACCATAACACATGATACATTATAATCCTTTCCTACTTTGACAAGCATTCATTTTACCATCTACCCATACACTTACTAGTAATTTCTATTTATAAGATTAGCAATTCATTCACTAAGGACATCCATACAATATTTTCATAAGGAACATTGAACTGCATCCCAAACATTATAAGGCTTTCAATCCTACCATTAGATCACTAACTACAAAGTATGATACTATGATTTCAAATTCTTTAATCACAACTCATAAACATGTTCTAAGATATCTTCCAACATTACTCAAACTCACACATCCTATCAAGATATAACATTTCTTCTACTTAAATCATTAGTTAAAGACATCATTTCAAATCTAATACCATTATCATAACATTTACCTGATTTACTTTTAACATGGCTCATCAAGAATACAAAATACATCATTTTGTTTTAAACAACAATACTTATCCACATCTCATGCATCCATTTGATTTAATATAAATATGTTACAATACAACTCAAGGTTCATCATTACAATCACATACCATAACCAAAAGCTATCACTATAACTAGAACAACATAATCATTTCTCATAAGCATATTCCTTTTACAACCATTACATAAATCACACCATCATTTACATTCTTGCTGCAATTATTATCCATGAACTATCTAAAGAAGCATCCTCATCCACGCAAGAAGAATCTAAAGATAGGAACATCCCAATGGTTTAAAAGTGCCAACCAACTGACCATGTGGAACCAAAGGAACCCCCCCCCCCCCCCCTAGACATTGGATCTCCTCAAGCTGTTAAACTTTTGCAAAAGAGGAGTAAGCTCTGATACCAATTGTTAGGTCCCGGAGACAACTGCGAGGGGGGGGGGGGGGTGAATCAGTTGTCTAATAATTTAAATCAAAAACAACTTAACCAACTTGATGCTTAATACCGGTAAACCAATTAAGTATGCCGATAGACAGTTATAGCATTTAATTGCTATACCGGTAAGGATTAGTACATGAAACATAAACACAAAGTCATCCACAACACACAACACAAATATTTTTACGTGGAAACCCTGTAAGGGAAAAAACCACGATGGGAAACCTCACCCACAATTAGATGATACTACTGCAGATAGTAAGTGTACATAAATGGGGTATATAAATGCAGAAAGGCCAATAGCCTAGAGCTCACTGCTCAATCACAAAATGGGAGTCACACTGACTATAGTTGGATGGTTAAATCCAATAAGAATGTACTACACAAAATAGGATCTTCATATGCTGGATTCAGTACTGGTGTAATGTTGATATGCTTTCACAAAAACCTAGCTTAACCTTCAAATGATGTCTTCATGTATAGCTCTTCTTAAACTTGCATATACCTTCACACAATCCTTTTTTGCATTCTACTCTTGATCTTACAAATAAGATCTTACATTTATACCATAACCTAAGACCAATTTTAGTAGGTTGGCTCTACAAGATATTACAATAAAAACATTTTACAAACATTATAATATCCGATGCAATAACTAATTGAACATGTTAGCTTAATGCATTTACAACAATAATTAATCATCTCCACAACGTGCCATGTTGATCTAGAAAAGATAAACCTATCGTTGTAACCCTAGACCTATTTTACGGTAATAGCAAATATGCAACTATGAATATACCAATGAACAAAAGTCCAGGACAAGATGTCCAAACAATGTCTTCGACATAACCATGTGTCTTCTATGCCATTCCAAGTGTCAGTGATCATTATATCTTGCCAGTGTGCCATATACTAGTAACTGTGCAATAGTTACTTGCTTGCCAGTGAATGCTGCTAGATCTCCAAAGTGCTAGTGTTTTAGTAGGTGTTGACATCAATGACAAAACCATACCAAAATACCAACACCTACCTACCCTTGTTTCTTATTGAGCCACATGTCATGTTTGTGTGCTCACATATCCATTAGCCTTGCCTATATAAGAAGGCTCATCTACATTGTTTGTATGGGAAATCATTGAAACATGATTGATGATCCAGTTGATTAGTATTTTCATCTTTATAGATTACAGTTTATTTCTATCATCTATTTTGTCTCTCTTATTTGTGCTTTCCATATGCCTCTTGATCTTGGCAAAATCTCACACCATTCAAGTAGTCCACAATAAGTTTGTAGCCACATTCCAAGATGAAAGTTTGACAATTTGAATTATTGAGGTGCCTAAGCCCTTGCCAAGCAGTAATTGCCTTTGCCCTATTATTAGATCATCTTCCCAGATTCACACAGTAACCTTCTAACAAATATCCTCTATTATTTCTAATAATGCCTTCTACTCTAGATAAACTAGGGTTTCCGTTAGAGGAGCCATCAAAATTGCAGTTGATCCATCCATCATCTGTAGAGTTCCAATGGCAATCTTTTCTTAATATCAACTTGTTCTAGTTTAGGTTCAAGAGATTATAGGTTATGCCCCATTGTTCTTTTATTCTTAAGTCCAGTAGGCTCAGCATAACCTTAGAAGGGTTGAAGCAAGTAGCATTCACATTCTCTTTAATCTTTTATTTTATGATATGGAACAACACTTTATTGTTTCGAGCTTCCTCTCTAAAAATCTTATTGTTACACTCCTTTCAAATATGCCATGCAATAAAGGGGGGAATTTGAGACCATGGATTTCTAATAATTGGATGTGTAAAAGGATTGTGATTCCACTACTCCATTAATTCCCTCATTCTCTCCAAAAAGGTCCACACTATCCTAAAATCAACCAACAACTCCTCTCAAATCTCCTTTGTGAATTGGCAGTGTAGAAAAATATGATCTATACTTTCAAGGTCCTTGCAACAAAGAGTGCACTTGTTGAAAAAAGAGAAGCCTCTTTTATTCAGATTATCAATTTTTAGAATTTTACCATGGGCAGTAACCCACAAGAAATGGTTATTTTGGATTAGGCCTTTAACCCATATCATGTTCCAATTGAATTTCTCCTTTGGATCTTCCTTAATAAACATGTAAGAAGATTTAATTGAGAATGTACTTGGGGAATCATGACATCATATCCATTCATTCTCTCTATCAAGAGAAAAAAAGGAGCAGTCACCTGGGATAGCTACTAAGGACTGAGCCTCCTCCATCAACTGTCTTATGCTATCATCAGAGATATTTTTCTATTCCTGATTTGATGCAAAAAGTTTCTCCAACTTCCCTAATCCCCCTGCCATGAAAGATAACCATGAATAGAGTTGCCAAAACATTGGATTAGGACCTTTTTAATCATCCTGAATTGGTTGAAGTCAATAAGAGCTTTATATTTTAACTAGATGTCATCCCAAAACCTGGTGCACCTTCCATTTCCAACTAGATTTTTCCCTCCCTTTCATACTGTTGATCCTTAAAATTTCTTTTAAAGGAAAAAACCTTATGGGAAATTCATTGAGTGGGGGACTTATTGTACCTCAAAGAACGACCTCCCAGATTTTAGAAGCCAACTCTTCAATATTGATAAGAAAGGGGGAAAAGAGAGTAAACAAGCATTAAAATGAAAGGCGATATGCCATTATTTTAGATGCAACTTTGTAGCATAGTAAATCACACATCTATATGCATAATTCAAATGCTAAAAATATTTCGTAAACCTATGTATTCACTTTTGATTCACAAAACAACATAATACATCCTGAATATAATAACAAGTTTCAAATGAAAGAGTTTCAAAACATGATTCATTTCAAAATATTTATATTCAAAATGATAAAAAATTAACACAAATGTAAAATCTAAGTCTATTCATATTGACATAAAGCATATGATAAACTTATAAGGCACTGAGAGTGAGGGGGGTGGGGGCAGTGTGAATCGGTGTAATAAAAAACAATAACACAAATATGATCACCACTTTAAATAACTTAAAACTTAATAAATATAAGAGAAAAATCACCACATAAGCTAACACCCAATATATCAAGCTCCACATAACACAAATATTTATATATGGAAATCCAAAAGGGAGAAACCACAATGGGAGTTAATAACCACAAGATTCACTATCTGCAAATTAGAAATCTTTGACTAGTTAAGGTCTTACAAATATGCTCGATTAGGATTAGACCCTGTTAGGAGTCACCTGATTAAGGGATTTACCTCAGACCTATTAAAATTTTTTCCCTATTATGAGTAACCTCACAAGAGGATTTAGAATCAATTTAATGAGCTACCTATTAAGGGATTTACAATTTTAGGCCTCTTAGGACCTTCCCAATTAAGGGATTTTACTACTGCAATTGTTAGGTAAACAACAATAAAATGATCTGCATGTAGCACCTCTGTTCTTGATAAGATACACTTCATTTATACTCAGTACATCAACAACATATGCATACAAAGCTTCTCAAATTACTGCACAATCAAACTCTCAATATTCACTCTCGATCTCATACTCCATCTCATAACTCATCACACTTTTTATAATCATCAACTTAGTCAGCTAACAACCTTGGAACAATTTCTTAGGTTCAATGAATCTAGACAATCTTACAATACATGCTTTACTTATGTCAGCCACTGACATAATAACTCAAAAATAAAACATTGTGTGTACCGGTTTACCAATCTTAGTGACTTTGTTCTACCGGTTAGTTGTTCTTCATGATTGACTACTCTATTCAACACAACTCTCTCATCCTATTGAATATATTTTTGCAGTGTGAAAAATAGCTACTTGATATAATCTCCAACACTCTTGTAAAACCACATCACCTAACTCTTCATTGATTGTTCATACTAATTGCTTGAGTACAACTTTGTTCCTGTTTTCCAGTTGAAGTCCTATTTGTCAGTTCACTGGTAAACTATCTCTTGTACTGGTTGGCCTAAAAGACTTAGATGATTATCAAAACATATTTTCCATCGATGATAACATAAAATAAGTCATCAGTCAACCTATTACATCAAAACATCATCATCAAGCTAATAATCTCCCCCTTTGGCATTGATGACAACACTTAGGAAAAAAATTGTCTAAGTATGCAATACAAAAATTGACTCAACTCATGACACATACTCGCCCTTAGCAATTGCATACTATTACAAAATTTATAAACATATATACTACTACTCCCCATTACAATTTAAATTTTGACTTCATTCTACTACTTCACCTTTGACAACAATGAAAAAGGTAAGCAAATACATGAAAGATAAACACAATATAAAGAAAAATATGCATTATCATATATAGATATAAAAGTTCAAAATGTTTTACAATGCCATCATAGAAAATGCATCTCCAAAATGAAACTTTAACTACTTCAAATCATTGTGCCAAGTTTCCAAAATAGTGTCGATTATCTCAACATGTGTCCTTATGTGACAAGTCAGCTCCTCCATGGCATCAATTGTACTCATCTCAAGTGTAGCTAGAATAGATTTAGTTTCCTTGTAGCCTTTCTGCGAAATTTCAACCTTAGGGATCAAAAGTGTTTGTAGCTCCTACAGTGACTTAGTCCTTTTGACCTATTCATCCTCATAATCTTTTAGCTTATGTTGAATTTCAACAACCGATCTACCATAAGTTATAGAAGAATCATTTAGGGGGCTAAATGATTCACTTAAAACTTCAAGTTCCATTTCAGCTTCATGTTTCATTTTTGTCAAATCATCAAAAAATAATGAAAACTTTGTAACAATGGATATGATTTTACCTCTGGTTTCAATTGCATCTTTAATATGATCTTTATTAGCCATTAGAGAAAATTTGTCTTTATCAATATCATTCATCAAATTCTCTATTCTTTTCTTCTTATATTATTTTTCCAAACTAAAAAATGTTGCATCTTCAAAACTTTTCATATGTTCACTAGCATTGGCAATCAATTGACCTAACTTATCAATCGGTGTAGATAGTGTATTTGTGTATGTCTCTGGTAATAGACTAGACAAAATCTCAACTACACATTGTATTGATTGACCTTCCTTTTGTTGTTCCTTCATTATTTTCTTCTTAGTTCTAGATTCCATGGAAAATGCAATCTCCATTGGTACTATAGAACTTAATGCATCCATATTGATGGGTCCTTGTATACTTAATGTTACTATTTACTAATTTGTCATTAGTTTTATGTCCAAAGTCATTCTATATACTCTAATCGGTTATTACTACTAAAATATTCAGTCGGTAAGCACAGAATAGTCAGTTATAGAAGAAAGGAGTCACAAAGCTTAGTATACATTGAGCTGTCTATCGAGTAACGTTCTATGACTACCAAGCACCAAAGATGGTATACGGAGTTGATACACACTGAGTGAAACATGTTACCAAATTCATTGAACCTAGACACATATGGGAAACGTGTTACAAAGATCGAGGAACAAGAAACCGTTAACACATTGGAAATTGCATCTTAAGATTTTGTATGATTCTGAGGTCATCTATCAATGAAATATTTTGTATGGTTATTCATTTAATGAATCATGTTTGTAAGATCAAAGCATGAACAAGATCACCATTATAAGAGATCTATTTAAACAACATGAATTGAGGTTCAATATGTGAGTGTGAAGCAAGACATATGTGAAAAGCAAAATCATGGGAAACCACTGAGTGTTATGACTGTTACGATTGACAGAGATACATAGAGGTCACTGAGAAGGATTTAAGAGAACAGTCAAGGAACAGAGTAAACAGAAAGGTTTACCGAGTTAATTTATGAGTTACCGAGGTATGCTATAAGCAAGGTAATTTCATTTTGAGCACATAGAATCTGCTATAACATTTCAGATGTGAAGTTGCAGATATTTTGTAAGATTTTGATTGTAATATTTTGAGTTGTAAGAGAAACCTTTAACAGGGTAAAAGACTCTAACAAAGTCTATAAATTGTAAAGCCTTTAACCAGGTGCAACATCTAGAATATGTGTTGTAAAATCCTTTAACAAGGTAGATCTAAAGATCTTGATACTCCTAACAGGGTAAGCTATCAGAAATAGCTAAACATGTAGCTCTAACCGAGCAACCTTTATTATTACAGTAGTAAAGTTGTGAGTGTCATCCCCACCATAGTTTTTCTCTCTAATAAGGAGTTTGTGCATAACCAAAATATATGTGTTATGGAGTGAATCATGTATGATTGTTATTTATTTGTTTTAGCATTATATTATGTTTCAGAAATATTCAGTTTATGCTTAACAGTGAAGTTATTATTGAGGATATGTTTTGAAGTACTGATTCACCCCTCCCCTCTTAGTACATTAGCTTTCCATATTGGGCCTAACAATTGGTATCAGAGCTTGAATCTTGGAAAAGGGTTTAACTGCCTAAAGAGAAAGATCTTATCAATGGAAGGCTACAAACAATCTTGGAGAATTGTGAATCTTCAAAATGAATTGGATCATGCTAATCAAATGATTGCTGACATACAGAAACAAATGCAAAAATCTCTGAAAGTTAGAAGAAGATTGTCTAATGATTTGCAAGACTCTCAAGAGCTGGTGGAACAAATTGAGACATCATCTGAGAACAATATATTTCAAGAGATTGAAGAAATTATTGGAGCATTGAAAGAAAAGAACAGAGCACTGACTGATCAACTAAAAGCAATGAAAACAAAAAATGAGTATTTTAGCACATAAATGACTGAAAATCTTGATGCATTGAGGACAACCAAGGATAAATTAAGAGATATGGAAAGGGAAAAACAATAGCTAGAAGCATTGATGTCTGAAAAGAATGATGAAATCACAAGGATGATTGGAATTCAAAGTAATCTATCAGATCAATTGGGCTATGCACAACATGAATCAAATCTGAAAGATGAGGAGAATCAAGCATTGAAACTTGAAGTATCAAGGTTGATCGATGAACTTGAAACAGAAAAGAAGTCAAAGGAAACACTGAAGAAGAGTTATGAAGCATCAAAGATGTTGGATGAGCAACTAAATATAAGAAGACCCAACAAAGATGCAAGACTCGGTTACAAAGGAAAAGACTCTACCAAGAAGGGAATCCACACTACCAAGAGAGGAGAATCATCAAAGCATGTTGGAGACAAGAAGAACATCAAATGAAAGAAGCCTATTTGCAACTACTATGGAAAACAAGGACATACTGCCAACATGTGCCAAATCAGAAAAGGTAAGCAACTGAATGTCACTAGGTCTAATGGTTATTGCTACAATTGCAATAAGTATGGTCATCCATCGAATCAATGTAGGACTAAGTCGGATAACAATTATCAGAAGGCAAAATTCAAGGGGTTTTGTAAAAACTGTAATAGATATGGACACAGTATCAAGAAGTGTTGGTTTAAGAAGAAAAACTATATGTGGTCCTCACACCGAGCAAATGCTAGAAGTTACCAAACTCACACAGATATCAACTGACAGTATACTGCAGTACCATGGGATTATAATACAAGGATATGGTGTGAATGCTATGGAAGATATGGACATATAAGTGCCAACTGCTTTATAAGGTTTGGATTGAACAACCAAAGATCATGGAGAAATCCTGGTATGGCATGTTTTCATTGTCACAAAGTTGGACACTTGGCTAGAGATTGCAGAGATCAACCTAGAGGAGATATTGAAGTAATAAAAAGAAAATTCTAGATGATTTGGAAAAAGAAGGAAATTGTGTCAAATGAAGAAAGGACCTTACCTACTGAGTTAGGTGCATCTATTCCAAATTAATTGGTAAAGGTAGGAAGGGACTGCATTCTCTCAAGGTTAAATCTTAACAGTTCCTATCTTATCATGTACTTAATTCAAAATCTGCATAGCTAAGATGCATTAGCAAGTTTGAAATTTTATCAAGTCTTATGGAGCACTAGTCAGGTCGGTAAATGTAGGAAGCCTGTCAAGTCAGTAAATGTAGGAAGTCTGGCTACTCGATAAAAACATAAAAAGGAAGGAACCGAGTGCATTTAATGTTTTCTGACCTAACTGCATGGAGCTCGATGTGGTATAATGTGTACTTAAAGCTTTTGCACAGTCATTTTACACTTACCAAGTTTTCAGAAAGTAGAGCGAAGTGATTCAAGGCGATCAAATCTCTTCCAAAGTGAAATTCAAGGTATTTATGTCAATCACAATGCATTGTCAAGCAAGTCAACCGATCATATCAGTTGTGAATATTTGTTTTATATTTACTAAGTGGAAAGTGTCTGCTGGCTAAAAGTTTTCAAACCCTAGGGCTATTTTGTTAGTGATTATCCAAAGTTTGAAATGGCTCCTAAGATTCAGAAACCTATTGTTGTTGAGAAGATTGAGAAGCCCTCACTGAAATACTCACTACCTCCCAAAGTAGCATCTGAACCAGATGATAAAACTACATTTTCACTCATTCCGGATAGGTTTTTATTAGTTGAGGATGTTAGATTCTTCACTAAGTGTTGTGTTGAGGAACTAGGTCACACAGAGATCAAGGACACATATGATGAATTGTGTACTGATGGAAAATTGGATATCAAGTTTGAGCATATTAAAATCAAGGGATTGACCAAAGCCCTAACCTACCCGTGAGTCTTCAAACCCCAATGGGTTAAATTTGTTTTGAGCAGAGTTCATGATGAATTTATGTGGCTAGAGGAGTAACCATTCAAGATCACCAAGGAAATCATCCAGTTGATCACTGGTTACCCTATTTTTGACCATGCCCGAGCTCAGAAAATGATTTCACATAAATAATTAATTACTTTAACCGGAGTTGAATCTGATTGCAGAGGTCTAAAACTAAACAATGTCATAGATGCAGAGCTAAAGTTTGCAGTTAGAGTCATAGGTTATTGTTTCTTTCAATCGGCAAGGGAAAACAATGTACCCTATGCTGCTGTTGATTTAGCCTATAAAATTATGAAGAAAGGTATGAAGATTGATCTATGCGAAGTGTTGTTGAAAAATCTATTTGAAAATCTCAACACCATAAGGAAGCCGAAGAAGAACAACTTGGCAAACACACTGAAGTTTGGATCACTTTTGGTATGCATGTTTTTCTATTTTGAGAAATTCTTTCCATTAGTCGGTAATATAGTTTGGGAGCTACACCGACCAATCACCCATCAAATTAATGACTTCATCAAACAACTAGGTGATAACTTCAATGAGATTATGGATGATTATTTTAGCAAGTTTCAGGAAAAGATGCATAACAGGCACAGAATACCACCCCAGTTAGTGGAAACATATAAGGATAGTATATGTTTTGAAGTGGACACCGACTACTACTATGTCAATGCGATAGAACCAAGAATTCAATCTTTGCCACCTATGGGTTATGAGATTGATTTTGACATTACATAGCAGTAGATAGATTCTTTTCTTGCACTGCCAAGGCATGCTACCGAGATCAGATACGATACATATGAAGAAGTTAATGAAAAATTCAAAATGAGCATTGTAGTACCAAAGGCTACAAGGAAAGCAACAAAAATGATTAAAGCATTAATGGAGAAATTTGGAGAAGGTTCTTCCTCCACTCCTGTCAAGAGTGTTCAAGTCATCACCGAGGAGGAATCTGAAGCCCAAGAAGCAGCTATTACATTGAGCACCGAGTTGCCAAAATGGAAAATTTTGAAAAGGAAAAAATAGGATATATCACAGGTATCACCAACTCCTTCAGTAAAGCACCCAAACACTAGATCATTTGCAGTGTCATCGAGCAAGAAATAGAAAAATGTTGCAGTTCCAAAGGTAACAAAAACTTATAAGAAATCTACTTGGAGACTCATTTTGAATAAAGAGTCTAGTGACACCGAATCTGAAGACGTAAGTAAATTTCAGATTGTTAAGAGTAAAAAGGAAGATGTACATAGTGTTGATAATTTTTGTCCCAATCTGAAATAATATGGTGGTGTAGACATCTAAAAATGGTCAACACTTGCGGAGTCATACTTTAACATTTGCACATTGCCTTATTTTAAGGTTTTTGCATCGCATTAACATTTCTTCTATGTTGTGCACTTGGTCTTTATCATTTGTGAGCATCGAGTCCTTCTTCTGCATTCTTCATTTGTCTTGCTTTCGAATTTGGTCTTGTCAATAACAATCTTCAGTCATGATTTTGGTCGATTTTATCCTGTCACATCAATGTGCGTGCTCATTTTGGCATATTTTGACATCGTCAATTCGATTTCATTTTGGACATCGTCAATCCTAACCGATGATAGAATTAGGGTTTTGTCCTCTTTTCAATCTTGTCATCTTGCAATTGATTTCTCATCGATCATTGTCATTTTCAATCTTGTCATTTTGCGATCGATTTGTCATCGATCGTGGTCATTTTCAATCTTATCATTTTGTGATCGATTTCTCATCGATCATTGTCATTTTTAATCTTGTCATTTTGTGATCGATTTGTCATCAATCGTCGTCCTTCTCAATCATGTCAATTTGGATCAATTAGTCATTGTTCCTTGCCAATTGGTGCATTTATCAGCATTGGTCCTTTGTCAGTCAGAATCATGATCAAATCGAATTGGCATCAATTATTTTTTGTCGAGACCTAATTGTCGTCCTTGCATTTCTAATTCATCTTCTATGGTTTTATTCATTTAATCTTGTTTGTCATTTTCCCTCTAGGATTAATAATTTATTTATTTATCCTAAGTGTTCTTGTCACAATTAAATATTAATTTAATTGGCTAATTAATTCCTCCTCTTTTTGTAAATTAATTAATGAATGAAAAATTATTAATTAATTTACCTAATTTTCATCAATTTTCTAATTTCCAAGTCATTATTTCTAACCTAATTTTCTAATTTCTCCTAAATTCCTAAATGTCTATTTCTATTTCAAATTCTTGTCATAACATCCTTGCATAGCAATTTGTCATAATTTGTCATAAATTGTCATAACTTCTTGCATAGCAATTTGTCATACACTTGTCATAATTTCATTATTCTTGGTTTGAATTTCCATTCAAATCAAATTCATGCTAATCTTGTCTTTTCTCCAATTTATCTAGAAATTGGATGAATTTCTTCAATCATGGCCCCCGATCGATTCCCGAATCAATCATGCTTCTAGTATTCTTGCGCTACCGTCTTGTCAATCTTGCTTTTACATTATGCTTAAGCACTTGAAGGTGAGATCCACAAAACAAAGCAATTTGAAGGAGAAATAAGGACAATGGAGAATCATGGAGAAGACATTCACGTTTGCAATGGTTTGCATTTGAATTGAATGTCTTATTTTCAGTATCTCTATTGAGTGTTTTTAGGATTCTTGTCATTGCATTTTAGTTTTCGTGATTGAGCTAGTCTAATTTTCTACTTGCTTTGATGATCCTCAAATTCCCATCTACATTAATTGGTGAACCCGACATGAACTAACCATCTAACCATGTTTTGAGTGCCTTTTGAGCTGATTTGCAGGTGAAAAACCCAAGAAACAGGGCAACTCAGGGCTTTCTAGGCACTTCTGCGCCTGTGTCAAAGGGATCTGCGCCTGTGTCAGAGGGATCTGTGCCTATGTCAATGCATTTTGTGGCTATGTCAATGCATTCTGCACCTGTGTCAAGACATTCTGCGCCTGTGTAAGGTCAAAAATAGAGGTGAAAATCAGTCTTTTTGCTTGCAAATTACTTTGTTTGGCATTCTGTTCTTGCATTTTGGTTTTCTTTGGTACTGATTCTCTATGCAGAACCTTGGCATTACGTGTGATGAAGACTGAGAATGAAACTACTAACAAATCTTATGCAGGTTCGCTAGTCAAAGACCAAACAAAACCAAATTCCTAACTTAGTGATTTTGTAGGTTGCCTTATATTCCAACTAAACTTTGTGTTTGTGATTCATAATTAGGCACCTAGTATGTTTTCTAAGTAGGATGGAATGAATATGTGTTTACTTTTCTTGTTGAGTTTGACATTGGAGTAGGAGAGTATGCTCTCATCCTTCTTAGGGTGATCAGAAATCCAGATCTTTGATACCATTCTCATGTTTTGGATTGTTTGTTACCTTTAGAGGGCCTACCTTTCCGACCATTTGCTTTCTTTTGCAAGCAAGTGACAATCATGAGAAGGGAATGACCCAAAGTGAGCACAGCTAGAGTACCTTGGCATTCTAACTCACTATAAATAAATACCTGATGGGCGAAAGCTTTGAAGGAAGGGTTACGTGGGAATTGTAGTTACTTGGGAAGTGATGACCCTTGGACTCTTTCTCATATCAACATCTAAGTAGGGCCTCACGGTCTAAATCATGCTTGTGCGACTATATTTGTTTGGTATCTTGGTGGGCTTATGTCTCAATCACGCTTGCGTGACACCAAGGAGTAACGCTTAACAAAAATCCTTATTAAACACCTTGTATTTAGAGGCCAAAAATCCTTCTAGTTGCTTGAGATGGAGGAGTTCGGATACTTGGAATAGATACTAAGTTTGCCATGGGGAGATTTCCATGGGGACTGATGCTTGGCTGCCCTGAGAAGTGAGTGTTGTGGAGGGGAGCCCATGGGGTCAAGCATCTATGTATTCTCCTTGAATCTCATAATGAGTCTACCTCTCAAGTACCTACTGTCCTTACCTACCATAACAATGTGTGAATGAGCATGATTGTCTTGAGTCTAAGTTAAAATATCTTGTCTCCTTTTCTTGTCAAAAGTTAAGTTGTGCCTCATTTCAAAAACAAGACAAATTGATTCAAAACAAGGTTAAACACAAGAGTATTTCATTCAACAAAGTTCAAAACACCTTCAAACATGGTTGTCAAGCATTTTTCAAAATCTTGTCTCAACATTCATGTCACTTAGCTTTAGGTTCATCCTAGGTTTGCATTTTGCAAATTCATTGTCAACTACCAAGGTTAGGTTTCACCTAGGTCATACTCCTTTACATATCAATAAGGGTCATCCATTTGCATGTGTGCTCTTGCATTAGAGTAATATCATTTCATAATTCAACCTTAGGTTTTGTCTTAGGTTGACACTATCATACATTTGCATTTGCATCCTTGTCCTCATAACATTAGGTCACATTTGCATACCCTAGGTTTCTTCATTAAGCTTAGGTCATTATCATATCATATTAGGGTCATTTGCATAGTAATTGTCCCTTTGCATATAGTGTCAAAACTAGGTTTTGTCATACTTGAGTAATGCAAATCTTTGATAAACCCTAAGTTATTGTTAGGAAGTCTAGACCTTATCAAACTTTTGTCTTTTTGTCATGAATGTCATTTGTTCAAACCTAGCTTAGTATCCAAGCATATAGGGGAGACATTGTCATTTTGTCCTTTTGTCACTTGGTCCTTTTGTCCTTTGAGGTCTAGACATCATTTCAATTTCCTAAGGGTCTCATTTTTAGAATTGCATTCATGAGTTTGTCAAAATCTTGAAAAACAACAAAAACATTAAGTTGCATTGTCATCCTTTAGGTTGCATTTGTCAATCCCATTAGTTGCATTGCATAGTGACATGTTTGTTGAAATGAGGTCTCAACCTTCTTACGAAGCCATGTCATCACAATTGAGCAATCAATCATGTCAATCCAATCTCTACATGTCTCAGAACTTGGATCAAACTTATCATGATGATGTAAATGTCCAAATACAAAAACTAGAGGAGAAACTAGCTCAAGAAAATGAGATTTTGGAACAAAGAGTGAAAAACATTGAGAAGAATAGATCACAAATGTCCAAAATGTTTCAAAAATTTCTAGGTTGAAATCCAAAGATTGAGCCAATTGATGTAGATCTCTTCTTGAATGATCAGACATACCAACTCTCCTCTCCCAAATAGAGATGATGAAACAATTTCAAGAAAAGAGACAACATCAATTTCAATATTATGTGCCTCCACAAAAAGAACAAGAAGGTGTTTACTATCAATCAGATTTTCAATTAATACAACCAATAGTTCAACCAATTCTTTAACATATACAACCAATACAACCAATGGTCCAATTTCAATAATATGTCCAACCAACTATACAATGTCCACAAATGGTTCAACCAATGGTGAAATATCAATGTCAACAACCACAACCAAACATTCAAAAACAAAGGTTGCAGCACACACCAACCCGAGCTTCAAACATGTCAGAGCAATTGAACCAAGTCCAATATCAAAACATGACATCAGATCAAAACCAACTCCTTGCCAAACAAGTTCAAATTCCAGATACAACTATGTCAAAACCTCGAAAGAAAGGTGGCTTTATTGCAATGATCTTAAGGAAACTACCAAGTGAGCTCTTTGAGGAAGATCAAGATAATACAATTATGTCTAGCAATGCCTCATCCGCCCACAAACAAATTGACTCTCCAGTGGCATCTATCCCTACACCTTTAGAAGTTTCACAAGAACCTTCCATATTGTCCTCATCAAACAATACACCCAAGGATGAAATTATCCAAGGGCTATCCATAATTGGTTGCCACGATAATCCAATTCATGATGCACATCCTTGTCATGTTTCAGAAATACAAGACCCAATGCCGCCATGCACTTTATTGCCATTACCTATTTTAGAGGACCCCATTCGAAGTCCCTCTTCCTCATGTTCAAGCATTGATTCCTTGCCAGAATCCATCACAAATGTTCAAAGTGCATTTCCTTCATGCCAAAGCATTAATCCCTTGCTAGAATTCCCCATCCATATCCAAAGTCCAACCTCATGTCAAGAGGATAGTTTAGAGCATGAAGAAACGTCTCTTGAAACATATCAAGATCAAGATTTTGAAACCTTATCATCCCATCCAATTGTTGACTAGGACCCCATGTTCCCAGACACTCACGATGATTCCCCTATTCTTGTCCATCCTATCCAAAGTCCTATTGACACTCCATTCCCTGAGCAAGATCAAGATATCCCAATCCATCCAATCCCAAACGATCCCCTTCCATTTCATGAAAAAAATGTCCTTTCAAATCCCATTGACATTCCACTTCCTAAGAAAGATCAAGATATCCCTTCCATCCTTTCCGATGATCCCATTAAAAGTCAAGAGCAAAGCACCTTTAAAGAGGATTCCAATGATCTTCCTCCTTGTCAAGATCAAATTATTTCTTTAAATCCACCACAAGATCCTTTTGTTCCTCCATCTCCTTGTCTTAATCCTCCATATACACTCCAAGATTGCATTTCTTTTGATGATCCCATTATTTCTCCCATTCCATCTCTTGAAGAGCCTGTCATTGAACCATGTCCACCACACAATCCTAGTCCCCCTCACAATCCTATTCCCCCTCATGATCCTAATCCCCCTCATGATTCTAACATGTCAGTGTAAGATGTTCATGAACCCTCGACATGCATAATGGGTTCTTCCACTTTGGTGCAATCTGATCCACTTCAAGATCTCATTATTTCTCTCATATCATATCCACCTCATAATGGACTCGCGTCTTCTTCCCAAAGGAAAAAGTATCCTACAAGTCAAGATATTCATAAAGGCAAAGGAGTAGATCTCCATAAGAAAGCATCCCTTCATGTTAAAGAAAATATTAAGGGTCATGGCCTCAGTGAAATTCCTCAAGACGTGGGTACCCCTACTAAATCCAACATCCCTTCAAAATCCAAACATATCCCTTCCCCATCATACTTTCCATCCATCTTAGGTCCTTATATTCCTTTGTCCTCTATGCAAGGTCAGCAAAGGCACAAATCCTTGAGTAAATTTCATCCATCCAAAAGAACTCCATTTCATTCATATCCATCCATGAATTCCTTTCCCCCTCCAAGCAATTTGGATGTTAAGTATAAAAGACATAAGTCTAGCAATCCACATGTATTCAAGGATCAACATGTCCAATACAATCGACATGTCAAAACAAAGAACAATATGATCTATAAAGAAAATGAAATATCCGAAAGGCCACAAAGGCCCACTAAGAAAAATAAAGCAAAGTCAAAATATATATGGGTTCCTAAATCCCTTATGCAAGCAATGCACTCCAAGGAACCACAAAAGCATGAAAAATCAAAAACCATGTGGATCCCTAAGCAGCTCCTTGAAGCACAAAAGCCTAAAGAAACATCAAAATTGGCATCTAAAATTGCTATTCCTCCATCCAAACCTTCCAAGTCTATTCCTTCATCACCTTCTTCATCCATTTTGGGCCCTTATGTCCCAAAATCCCAAGCTATTCCTCCATCCAAATCTCACAATCTTAGATCCATTTTTCCTCTATCAATCCACCACCCGTCAAGGTGTGCTCCAATGTTGATCTTGCCTTCATTTCCATCCACTCAAGCCCAATTCTTCCAATACCCTATTCATTATCCAATGCATATTTTTCATCCTTCGATCCCTTTGATCCAATCCTTTACATAAATCCTTGCCTTAGTTTCATCTCATTTTCCATGTCCTTATCCTACCAACGTCTTTGAGCATGCTTTTAAAGGTCATGGTCCATTTTTTTTCAAGGCTACTATCCAAACAAAAAGATGTTTGAGTCCTTCTTCCATCCCCTATCATGTGTCCATCTTCTATTGAAAAAGTCAAAAATACAAAAAAAAAAAAAGAAAAGTGAAAATAAAAAAAAGACAAAAGAAAAAAAGTAAAGCAAAAATAATTCGTCCACTGGTGAAAACCTGGCAAACAAGCACCTTGGGCAAGTACCATGATGAAAAACTAGCAAATAGGAATCATGCATAATCTATGAACTTTTTGCATACCATACTTGGGGGCAGGTTTCCTCCTTCATATCCTTTTGTCCTTCATTGTTCCATTATCCTATCATACCATGTCATACTCCTCCATTATCCTATCATACCATGTCATACTCCTCCATTATCCTATCATCCCTCATCTCCAGTTTTCATTTCCACATTTGATCTTGACAAGGCTAAGGATCATCATGAGCATCATGCATCTTGTTTGCAGCTTTTAGTCTATCATAGCTTTTGTTCTTTATCCATTTGCTTATTATAACCTTTCATCCATATTCCCAAGCTTATTGCAACTTTCTTCCGCTATCCCGTATCCTACCCCGACCTTCAGTCCACGTCCCTTATCCATTCTTGGTCTTGCTTATCCTATCCATATCTTATCACTATCCATATGCTCTTTTTCATTCCTTGATCTTGATCTGACATAAGGATGCAACATTTAAACATAGTTTCAAAAACCTCTTGACATGTCCCTCATGCCATCTTCCTGCTTTACATTGTCATATCCAGTCTCTTGTCCTATCACACAATAGCCCTTGAAAATTGCATCTGTATTGTCTCCATGATAAAAGGCCTTTGTCTTCCCTCTATCCACCATCATTTCAGCAAGCCTATTTATCTACCTGTCATATTCCTTGCCTTGCTAGACACTGGGGGCAAAATCATAAAAAATCATAAAAATGGAAAAATGTCCTGAAAAAATCATAAAAAATTGAAAATGTCCTGAAAAAAATCATAAAAAAATTGAAAAATGTCCTAAACAAATCAAAAAAATTGAAAAATGTCCTGAAATAAACCCCTAAAAAGTCAAATAAAGTCCTAACAAAACAAAACAAAAATATCCCCTTTGTGCATAGATAGATCGCTAAGCATACATCCAACGACAATCAATCAAACATTGTGCTTTAATGAAATTACGCATTAACAGATGAGTTGTTTGACCAAGGAAGCATTCAACCTGATCATAGTTGTCACATCAATCAAAATAGAATCAACATTACCATTGGTCCTTGTCAACATTATCATGGGTCTTATACAGGGTGTGGTATACTCGAAACCAGACTGTGTCCTGTCTTCGACAGCCTACCGCATTCCCTGAAACCAGACAGCATGATCATTCCTATTTTCCACCTTTGACAATGACAATCAGACTGTTTGTTTGACTTGGTCAAATTTGTGCATCATATCTTTTTATTGGTTTATCTTTGGCTTCAATCATGTTCCTATGTTGCTCGATGATGTCACTGAGTGATTTAGAGTAACCGGGATGGTTCATGGTCCCTTTCCTTTTTTGTTGTGTTTGCTGTTTGTGGAATGTTTGTCACAAACTGGGGCAACTATATCATTGGGTGTCTGTGATAAGTACGTTCGCTTTGTGAACGCCACACATACCTCGACCCTTGATGTATGCACCCTAGGATGATTCACTCATTCCTTGTGTGCGATGTGTTTGTCTTTTGCAAAAGGGGTTGTGAGCGCTTTGCTACATCAAATAAAGGTTCTCACCTACTTATGTGCATATGTGAAAGCAAGTTTTCCTTCATCTCTAACTATCCTCTGTCTAATTTTTACTTACTAACATTTCTTCCATCAGTCTTGGCAGTCCATTCGAACCTATCATCTTCTATCATTCTTATCGATCAAATGGCCTCTTTTCTGGATGTTTTCGGCCAATTCCTCGAGGGGGCATGCATATGTCATTGTTATTATCTAGGGCATTTTCATTATTGTTCTTTGAAACAACACTTGAAATCACATTGTCTCAAAGGGGCAAAATGTAGACGTCTAAAAATGGTCAACGCTTGCGGAGTCATACTTCAACATTTGCACATTGCCTTATTTTAGGGTTTTTGCATCGTATTAACATTTCTTCTATGTTGCGCACTTGGTCTTTATCATTTGTGAGCATCGAGACCTTCTTCTGCATTCTTCATTTGTCTCACTTTTGAATTTGGTCTTGTCGATAACAATCTTCAATCATGATTTTGGTCGATTTTATCCTGTCGCATCAACATGCGTGCTCATTTTGGCATATTTTGACATCATCAATTCGATTTCATTTTGGACATCGTCAATCCTAACTGATGATAGAATTAGGGTTTTGTCCTCTTTTCAATCTTGTCATCTTGTGATCGATTTCTCATCGATCATTGTCATTTTCAATCTTGTCGTTTTGCAATCGATTTGTCATCGATCGTGGTCATTTTCAATCTTGTCGTTTTGAGATCGATTTCTCATCGATCATTGTCATTTTCAATCTTTCCATTTTGTGATTGATTTGTCATCGATGGTCGTCCTTCTCAATCATGTCAATTTGGATCAATTAGTCATTGTTCCTTGTCAATTGGTGCATTTATCAGCATTGGTCCTTTGTCAGTCAGAATCATGATCAAATCGAATCGGCATCAATTATCTTTTGTCGAGACTTAATTGTCGTCCTTGCATTTCTAATTCATCTTCTAGGGTTTTGTTCATTTAATCTTGTTTGTCATTTTCCCTCTAGGATTAATAATTTATTTATTTATCCTAAGTCTTCTTGTCACAATTAAATATTTATTTAATTAGCTAATTAATGAATGAAAAATTATTAATTAATTTACCTAATTTTCATCAATTTTCTAATTTCCAAGTCATTATTTCTAACCTAATTTTCTAAATTCTCCTAAATTCCTAAATGTCTATTTCTATTTCAAATTCTTGTCATAACATCCTTGCATAGCAATTTGTCATAATTTGTCATAAATTGTCATAACTTCTTGCATAGCAATTTGTCATACACTTGTCATAATTTCGCTATTCTTGGTTTGAATTTCCACTCGAATCAAATTCATGCTAATCTTGTCTTTTCTCCAATTTATCTATAAATTGGATGAATTTCTTCAATCATGGCCCCCGATCGATCCCTGAATCAATCACGCATCGAGTATTCTTGCGCTACCGTCTTGTCAATCTTGCTTTCACATTATGCTTATGCACTTGAAGGTGAGATCCACAAAACAAAGCAATTTGAAGGAGAAATAAGGACAATGGAGAATCATGGAGAAGACATTCACGTTTGCGATGGTTTTCATTTGAATTGAATGTCTTATTTTCAGTATCTCTATTGAGTGTTTTTAGGATTCTTGTCATTGCATTTTAGTTTTCGTGATTGAGCTAGTCTAATTTTCTACTTGCTTTGATGATCCTCAAATTCCTATCTACAGGTGGATTTGGAGCATTCAGATATGTAAAATATGACTCTAGATCTGATGTAGAAAAGAGACAAATTGAAGAAGCTCTAATTTGCACACTTCTTAAATTCTGATTAGTCCCATTGGAAGTAACTAATTCTCTTCCAAAAGCATTGTACTTACACATTGATAACAGGTGGAAATATGCCATAGACTCGGAAAAGAAGATGAGAGAAAGAAGTCTGGTACATCTCTTTCCAGACATGTCAGTAGATGAGATAAGTGAACATCTGAAAAACTACCACACAAACTCCCTGGTCAAGAAAAGAGCCTTGAAACTGATGAATGGCCTTTATCTTCAAGTAGAGAAAGAGACAAAAGAAAAATGGCAAGAAACCTTTCGAATCAAGAGTACTGATGAGCAAGGTGAAGTTGAAATAGTGGATATCACCAAGCAAGATCCCGCTGAAACTATACAACCTGATGAGGATGTCATGGACACCGAGGAACAGGAACAAGAAATGATAGAAGGGAATGCTTATGCCAAACTGGTATCGAGTGAATCAGTTTTGGAACAAGTCAAGTCCTATCCTTCGGTAAGTCAACATGTTTCAACTGAGACACCTTAGGCTATTGAAAAAGGACAAGAGGGTCAACAGTCTACCAAAGGAGAAGCTACTTCTTAGGCCACCGGGGTACAGATTCTCAAGCACCTTCAAGTACTGACAATGTTACAACTGAGACACTGAGCAAGGATTCACCAAAGGCTACATTTGAGGCTAAAGAAATTGACAAAAGTGTTGCCTCTACAGAGCAACCTACCAAGGGTGAACAAGCCTCCCAAGCCATTGTATTAGTTCAACCAGTGAAAGCCTCCTCCTCTAAAGAAAAGAAAATGAAAAAGCATAGTTTCAAGTTAGATTTGTCAAAACCAATTGTGTTGCCAAATGTAGACATATCCAAATTAAAAGGGGAAGCACTTATTGAATTCGGTGAACTATGCAAAGCCAAAGCCAAACAAGAGAAACAAATGGCTATACAAAAGAAAAACAAAGTACTTCAGAAGGTCAAAGAACTATTAATAGAAATGCTACCTAAAGCTACAGTGACAAAAGATGCAGCCATCCATATTCAACTGGATGAACTCCTCACTAAAATAGAAGCATCTAGAGTAGACGCATCTGAATACTTGAGCAAATTGAAGGACAAAGAGCTCACTGCAAAAATGATTGAAGAGGTCCAGAAAGCCATTGCTACCAGTAATGTAAAACTTGTCAAATTTATTGCTGAGTTGTCCCCTCAACTCAAGCACATTATTTATTTATTTCAGAAACTCTGTACATTTTCTTTATTCATTAAAGATATCATGAATAAAATAGAAGTGATTGAGAAAGATCACTGATCTCTCCAATAAATTGACCACTGAGCCAAATTCTATTTAGAATTTCTATACCAAGCTACAAATGCTCATGGCTCAACAATTGGAACTTAGGAATGAAGAGAATAAAATAAGGATGGACATTATGACTCTTCAAACCTTATTCATTCCATACTTGTCCTCCGTCCAAGAACAGATCAACAAGGCTACCTCCTTATCAACTCAGCTCAAGGGAAGCACTTTAGATGGTCTGATTTCCCTACTAGCTGATATTACAACTCAAAATTCACTCATGGATAGTGTCAAGGATGCACTCTTTGCTGCTCTCACCGAAGCAAAAACAAAATATAAATCCATTTTTGACCAGTTGCCTCCACTGAATGGTAACTAGTTTTGATGTTTGTCAAAAAGGGGGAGTATAGTGTATTACAAAAGAAGTATACCGAGTAGATCAGCATATTCGAGTATACAGATAATTTTGATAGGGGGAGTAGTGAACCGAGAAATGAATACAAAATATTGATCACAGTGCATGCATAATCAAAGTTATGTACAGTATATTGATAAGGGGAGTATATCTGAGTATACTATTTATTGACAATTGTATATACTGTCAGTTTAGTCAAATTTTGTAAGTATATATAATTTTTTAAGTTATGACTTTGAAAGAAGTTTTGTCAAACATTTCAAAACTAATGTCAAAAGGGGAGATTGTTACTATTTACTAAGTTGTCATTAGTTTTATGTCCAAAGTTATTCTATATACTCTAATCGGTTATTACTACCAAAATATTCAGTCGGTAAGCACAGAGTAGTTGGTTATAGAAGAAAGGAGTCACAGAGCTTAGTATACACCGAGTTGTCTACCAAGTAACATTCTATGACTACCGAGCAGCAAAGATGTTATACCAAGTTGATACACACCAAGTGAAACTTGTTACCAGATTCATTGAACCTAGACACATGGGAAACATGTTACAAAGATCGAGGAACAAGAAACCATTAACACATTGGAAATTGCACCTTAAGATTTTCTATGATTTTGAGGTCATCTATCCAATGAAATATTTTGTATGGTTATTCATTTAGTGAATCATGTTTGTAAGATTGAAGCATGAACAAGATCATCGTTACAAGAAATCTATTTATACAACATGAATTGAGGTTCAATATGTGAGTGTGAAGCAAGACATATGTGAAAAGAAAAATCATGGGAAAGCATTGAGTGTTATGACTGTTACGATTGACAGAGATACACAGAGGTCACTGAGAAGGATTTAAGAGAACAGTCAAGGAACAGAGTAAACAGAAACGTTTACCGAGTTAATTTATGAGTTACCAAGGTATGCTATAAGCAAGGTAATTTCATTTTGAGCACATAGAAGTTGCAGATATTTTGTAAGATTTTGATTGTAATATTTTGAGTTGTAAGAGACACCTTTAATAGGGTAAAAGACTCTAACAAAATCTATAAATTATAAAGCCTTTAACTAGGTGCAGCATTTAGAATATGTGTTGTAAAATCCTTTAGCAAGATAGATCTAAAGATCTTGATACTCCTAATAGGGTAAGCTATCAAAAATAGCTAAACAAGTAGTAGTGAAGTTGTGGGTCTCATCCCCACCGCAGTTTTTCTCTGTAACAAGGAGTTTCTACGTAACCAAAATATATGTGTTATGGAGTGAATCATGTATGATTGTTATTTATTTGTTTTAGCATTATATTATGTTTCAGCAATATTCAGTTTATGCTTAACAATGAAGTTATTATTGAGGATATGTTTTGAAGTACAGATTCACCCCTCCCCTCTCAGTACATTAGCTTTCCATATTGGGCCTAATACTTAATACATCATCGTCTTCATCATCATCAATTCTATTCTTAGAAGTAAATGATAGGGGTGTCACTTTAGGTTCTAGTTTCAATTCTTCCTCTTCTTTCCTCTCTCTTGTCTTCTCATCTTCCTTCTCTTCCTTTACTAGTGGTGTTTGTGTATCAACTATTTAAGTGATTACCAGTGGCTCTTTCTCAATCTGCTTTTCTTCTCTTCTGTTCGGGTTTATGTTCCTGTTGTTTAGTCATCTGAACACCTTCATCTTGTATATCCTCAATTTGATCATTCTTTTTGTCCTTAGTACTAGTATTATCATATGAAATTATAATAGTTTCAGTTTATACATTAACCGGTTTGTCATCTTCCAGTTGATTAGTAAAATGAATCTCATTAGGTGTAAAATCACTGATATTAATATTATTTGAAATATATTCTTCTTTGAACTTCTCTAGTTTCTCTTCTTCCTCACTAGGAATCAAACCCATTAACTTCTTCAATAGCTTCTCAGTTTCCATATGAACTAATTGGGTCTCACCAATTAATAGTCTTGTCAACCTTTTCTTAGATCTAAAAGATGATTTACCCTTTACAATAATTCCATCTATCTCCTCCTTTGTGGCTTCAAGTTGCAAGTTTTTTAGAATAAATGGTTGCCTGCCATCTAGCATCAAGCTTATCATATAAAGAATATGAAATCTTCCATTGCAGTTCAATTAGGGCTTTACTATATTTATTCATAATAAAAACAACTGCATCCTCTATCTGCCTTTGTTCATCCTCACTAAACTTATCATAGAGTTTCTCCAAACCCTTAAGAACACCATATACTTTAATCTGCATTAACATCTTTTCAAAAATTGTAAGTTTAGTTATTGGTTTCTTGATGGATTTGATAGTAGATGCTCCTACAACCATTGAATTTTTGCCACTAGCTCTCAGAGCTTTCTTCTCACCTTGGGATTCAGTTTCTTCTTCATCATCAGTTGTCAGTTTCTTTGCTTACTCCTTTTCCCTCTTCCTATACACTTCTTTCACCTTAAGTGATTTAGGTGTAGGGGGCTCAATAACTTTACCTTTTCTCTTGAATTGTATTTGTTGTTCTCAAAATATGATTCCCCTTCAAACTTCTTATAATAAAAGAATAACTCTGTGTGTGAGAGAGAAGACAAGGAGAAGGAAATTCCAGAACAACATATGACAAGGTTTGATTAACCTTCTACACTTTGAACTTGTCCAAAGTTCAAGTGGGTATACCTTTTGTGAGCTGAGTTCACACTTTAGAAACACAAATCCACAGTAAGATCTTATCACCTTAAAATCAACTGAAACAAAGAAATAAAACTTGTACTCATGTTCAGTATTGACCTACAAGATGTGTAAGAAAGATAACCACAATAGATGCCAGTGCCTTATCCAGGACACATAGTCATCTAAGTTTAAACAATACTCTCACAATCAAATATCTCCACACATCCTATCAGCTTGGCTTCTACAGATCCCCACATATGCCTGACATACGTAAGAATTTTACTAATACCAAACTAAACTGCATTTATCAAATTCAAAGTATCCCACAAAGAATTTATTGATAGAAATGATTCTCACGTATTTAATTACCCTCCTAAAGAGAAAAGCTAAGAAGCACATCTACTTGAAATCACCTTACAACCCATATTCAAAAGGAATAACCCTAGATTACTCAGAATGAAATAGTAAATATTTGCAAACATACTTGAAGACAAAACAAAGTCTAAGCTCAAAACCGATGGTCTGTGTATTGATATTATTTCAAAAAGTGTTATAAAAACATTTGAATGTTCTCCATTAAGACTTAGAAAAAAGCTCAAATAAATTTCTGCAATGTTTCCTTATGATTCCTTGTGATCCTTTTTTACTAGTCCTCATATCCATTTATAATAACATGGATGCATACATAGCTTTGAAATTCCCTAGGAAAATTGTTACAATCATTAATTCTCTCAAGAAGTAGTTACAAAACCTTTTCCAAATGCAATTACAAGTCTTTTTCAACATCTGCGGCTTCTTCTACTTGTTGTTCTATTCCAACCAATTCTAACTGCTCTACATCCAGTACTACATATTTTCTTGTCCACTCCTGGTATACATCATCAGCGGGCCACGAGAAGTTAATCACTTTTCTCTTTGACTTGGCTAGTCTTTTCAAAGAATTCCTCATTTTGTTAACCTCTGAATTTAGAAAACCATAATGAGATTTGATTTTCTCAATCTCCTCAATTGTTTTGATAAATATGGAGGCATCCTCTAAATTAATAATTCCTTTTATTCTTAATGACAATTTGGCTTCTAATTCCTTAAGCAATATTTGTTTGTCCTTTAATTGAGTTGGATTGGCAAAACCCCCTAGGAGTAATTCAAAAACTTGATCAGTGTACTCTTTCTTGTACAAGTTGATCTTTCTATTTGCATTATCTACTCCTTCTGCTAACTTTACTAAATCCTTTGTCATATCATAAGTAGATTTAATAATGGGGTCAGCCCCTGCCTCATCATAGGATACACAAATAAGTTCTATATCCTGCTCTCTGGGTTTCCACTTGTCAAAAATAGGCATTAGAACAACCTTGCCTCCATTTAGCTCATTCCACATATCCAAAATCTTACTCATGTTGTTGTATATTAGTGAGGACCCTATGGTGTCAGCAACACTCAAAATTGTAGCCCTTACTCTCTCTTCATATTTCTTTGCATACAGGCCCGAGTCTGTTTTAGCTTCTACAATTCATGGGGAGTGATCTCAATCAACTGGGAACTAGAAGGTGTTGGAGATGGTGGGAATTCAATAATGGGGCTAGTAGGTGGAGGCCTTGTAGGAGAAGAGGAGATCATCAATATCGAGGACTCACCTTGATGGTATTGTCCTGCCAACTGGCTTTGTAGCTTGGCAATGATACTATCTTTACCCCTTACCTCTTCCTTGGAACTGCTATAAGCTTTTAAAACTATCTCCAACTTAGCTTGGAGATCTACTTTTTCCTTTGCCTCTCTTTCTGCTACTGCAACACTAAACTTTGCAGTCTCTAAAACAGTGCTAGCAGCTTCCACCACCCCAGTGCTTTGTACTCTTTTCACTATCATACCTCCAAGGTAACTTGACCCTGGAGTATCCCTTTTCTTTTTATTCTCATCTCTTTTCAGGGACCACATGACCAAAGAAGCATCATCCTTGGTGAAGGCGACTCCTTCCATGGGCTTAGTCTCTTTCCTTATTGCCTCTAAAACCAAGGCATCTGCTATGTCCCATTTAGGGAGAATAAGTACACCAGCCTTTGCTACCATGTCTCTTCCTTGTTCACGAGTGATGGTCTTGAACTCAATAATCATCTCTTGCTTTATTTCTTCCTCCACCACAGCCAAATCCTTATGGGGTTGCTCACTCTTCCTCTTCTCACATCTAGCATTGAAATGATCAATATTCTGCTTCCACATGAATTGCATGAAAGCTCCTGATGTGACAAAGTTGCTATCAGCCAAGAAATCTTCACTGGCTTGTTTAACATCAAGATGCAGCTCCTGGCCTTTGAACTCATCAATAGTTATATTCATTTCAGCATTAAGGGGCTCTTCTGGCATTCCCTCTTCTACTTCATCATAGGTGTAGGCTATCCCCCAAGGCTGCCTAATTGTAGCAGTTGTTCAGCTACTGCTTGTTCATCTCCTATATGAATAGGGGATTGAGATGGTGAATACAAGGGATCATCAGATTGCACATCCTTTCCCACCCTTTGCTTCTTTGGGCTCTCCTGAATATCAATGATTTCTTGTATTTTTCTCTTACCTTTTGAAGTTGAAGGCTCCCCTGTTGTTGGTACTAACACACTGTATTTGGACCTTTTATGTAACACATAATCACCTAGAGGGATTGTTTTGGCAGATATAGACCTAGTTAAAACTAGTTTTGCCTTCTAACAATTATTTTTAATCACAACCTCCCTTTTTTCTTTCAATGTGCGCATCATATCTTGAAAACAAAGAATTAATAATTTTGCCTTTTCTTCAAAGGGGTGGAAACTGGACAAAGGATCATAGCTAGTGTCAAATTGGTGCACAAAATCTAAGGCCATCTTGTAGGCCACCCATTTCTCTTTCCTCAACTCTTGCTCATCCAAATCAAACCTTGTTTTCCATGGTTTCATACCTTAATTCTGTTTCTTGCAAAGACTTTCTATAGAAAGCTATGGGATGTTCATATCCCTCATTATCTGTTTGTAACAAAACTGCAGCTACTGTATGGTATGAAGCAAAAGAGAATAGAGAAAAGGGCTTACTGTAATCAGGAGATTTCAGCACTGGTGCTTCCTGAATGGCCTTTTTAATCTCATCAAATGCCCTTGATGCTTCTTGGTTCCAGCAAAATGTTGGATCCTTCTTAAGCAATTTTACAATGGGCTTCACTATCTCTACAAAATTTGCAATGAATCTTCTAACAATATTAACCTTGCCCAAAAAATATTGGATACCTTTGACATTTTTTGGTGCAGGCACATTGTTTATTGCCTCAATTCTTCGAGGGTCTATTCTTATCCTTTCCTTGGAAACAATATGCCCCAATAATTTTCCTTCAGTGACACCAAAATGACACTTCTTGGGATTTAATGACACACCAAATTCCAAAGCCTTATTGAACACCTTTTCCAAATGTCCACAGTAGTCATCGACCCTTTTAGAGAAACAAGTTAAATCATCTTGATAAACCACCATGATGATGTTGATGAATTCTTTAAAGGCTACATCCATAGCTCTTTGAAATGTAGCTCCAACATTTTTTAATCCAAATGACATTCTTACATAGACATATGTTCCCCATAGAGTAGTGAAGGTAGTTTTGAATTGTTCAGATTCCTTCACCAACAGTTGATTGTATCCTGAAAAACCATCCATCATGGACAAAAGATCACAACCAATTACTCTTTGCAGCATGGCTTCCATATTGGGGGAAGAGTAATTATCTTTTACAGAAGCAACATTTAAATTTCTAAAATCCACACACAATCTTATGTCCCCATTTTTCTTTCTTACTGGGACCAAATTGGAGGCCCATGAAGAATGTCTTATAGGTTTGATAATCCCCCCTTCTCTTAACTTAGTCAATTCTTGCTGCATCTTGGTTTCTAATAGGGGGTTAATAGCACTCTGCTTTTGTCTGAAAGGCTTAGCATCTGGAAGTAAAGGGACTTCATGCTAAAACAAGTCTTGTCTATATGCCTTTAGGTCTTCATAAGACCAAGCAAAAACATGTTGATATCTCTTCAATAAATTAATAAGATTAGTTCTAACATGAGAGGGTAATTTCTTCCCAATGTATACTAACTTAGGGGATGATTCAGTCCCCAGGTTCACCTCCTCCAATTCTTCTAACTTGGTGGTAGACTGCTGATGCAAGTGACTGTCATTATAGCTGAACATACTCTCTAGCTCTACCAACCCTTTAGGTATCTCATTTGTTTCCAACTAGACCAGATCATCTCCGAACACTGTTTCCTTGTTGTCAACCACTTCCACCAATGCACTGCAATCAATCTTCTGTCCATCATAATCATCAACACATTGAATGAACCTAAGAATATCTTCATCACCAGCAAAAACTTGAAAATTATACACATTATTAGGGATGGCAAGCCTAGATTTTTTTCCATAGTGGATATGCCAGTTAGTGTTGCATCATCATTTTTCAATGCAACATTAGCTAAAAAGTTTGCCATGATATTCTTTGATCTCTCTATCCAATTAATAGAAAATGCACTAAAATGCTCAATGACATCCCAAAATGCATGTTTATATCTCTTTAATCTATCATTTTTGGATGCATATTTGGATCTTACCTGAGAGACAACCAATTCTAAATCTCCTAAAACTTTCAATAGTTGTATCCCATGCCTCTTTGCAACCTCAAGCCCCAATAACAGAGCTTCATATTCTGCAGTATTGTTTGTGCACTGAAAGGCTAATAGAAAAGAATATTTAAAAGTTATACCTAATGGGGATACAAAAGGGACTCCTACTCCAGACCCTTCTTTGGAGCAAGCTCCATCAAAATACATCTACCATAAACCATGTTGTTGTGATTCTAATTCAATCACAATGGAGTCAGTATTCTTCAACTGGGGTAAAATTGGTTGCACTCTAAAATTATCAAGATCAACATCTATCATACAATTGATAATGTTAGGATCCACTTTTTCAATTACTCTAGGATCACGTGTTTCTCTGTACTACTTGACCTGATTCCCATTGATTGGGATGGTGGCATAGGATAAATCTAATTGGACATTTCCTCCTACTATTGCTGCTCACTGCCTAGATAAAAACATGCCATAATGGGGCTTAGTGTCAGTAACAATAACATCCATTTTGTAAGTTGCCTCAGGAAATGTTGCTATCTTCACTTCAACATCTCTCATTGTACCTATCACAGGTACTTCTCTGTTATCCATAGCATAGCATTTTCCATATACAGTAGTTACTGACAGTCCTAGTTCTTTCATAACACCATAAGGCATTACATTAGCAGCTGCCCCTAAGTCTATCATATAGTTTTTTATCAGCCAGTTATTTACTAACAAAGTAACATAAAAATGAACTACCTATGAAGGCTCTTGAGTAATAGTGGTTCCAACATAAACCTCTCGAGTTTGGAACTCCTGATCCTTTCCATTTTTAACTGAACCAGTGGGTAGGACTATGTCACTATAAGATATATTAGAAAACAAAGACAAGGCAGCATCCCTATGTTCTTTTATTTTCAGTAATTCTACTAATGGGACAATAATTTTCATCTATGTAAGAATCTGAGCCATATGAAATGTGGAATTGCCGCTCAACTCAACATTAGTTTTAATTCTTTCTGCCTTAGGCCGCCTCGCCTTTTTTGTTGTGGTAGCTCCTTGTATATCATTGGTACTTTTATCATCTACACTCTTGGGTACCTCTTTAATTTGCTATTTCTTTTCTTGACCAATTTGAGGGGAAGTAGCACTACTTGTAGCTTATTTCTGAAAAACCTCTTTTATAAACATAGAATCAGGCTCACCTTGATCAGTGTCCTTCTTTGTGCTCCTTAAGTTGTAATTGTGCTTTGCTTTAGCTATAGCAGCTTTAGTGAGATTTTTTACTTCTTCCGCACTAGGCCTTCTGAGATGAACTTCCTCATCTTCAATAGTTACCACATTCAAAGTAGGATTCCAATCTAGTGTTGTCCTTGAAAAGATCTTTCACTATCCAACACATCACTAAATTCACTTTGGATAGATTCCTCATCACATTCTACGATGGTCTCAAACATGTTAATGTCAGACTCAGCTTCTTGTCTCATGGATTCTTCAAGGGCTTGAGCTACTGCACACTGATGAGGAGAATGTGGCCATCACAAGAAATACACCAAGGAGTGTTTTCTATATTATGGACATTTTTCCCTTTTAAGGGATCTGGCGTATCCTGACTCTAAGCATTTTTAGGCTTATCATTCTGCGGCTTGCCATCTTTCCAGTTGGTATTATAGGGCATATCATGTAGCCTAGGGGGTCTATCTTGCCAATTATAATGAGGCTTATCATTTTTATTTACCTTGGCAGTTAGATCCTTCATAGGAGTAACCAACTTTTCTATCTTGTCTTCCTCCTTAGCAACTTTGTTGGGTTGCTGTTTTGTTTCCTGCCATAGCCTACCATCAGTTCTCTTTCCTAACTTTCTGGATGCTTTCCTATTGCTCTCCACATTAATAGCAATTCTAAATGCATCTCTTAGGCTATGTGGATTTTTATCCCTTAAGATATAAGCCATTTTAGAATCAAATGCATTATAATAGGTGTTCAGACACATGTTATCATCTAACCTCATCACCTGATACAATCTATGCATGGCTTTCTAAAATCTAGCATTGAAATCGGTGACCATTTCATTATCAGATTTTCTAATGTTATTAAACACATTGAGCATGAAGCTCACATTTTTTTTGTCACCGTATTGTTCTTGAAAACAATTCTTAAAGTCCTCCCAAGACCCAATGCTATTAACTGGGAGACCTTTGTACCAATCTCTTGCATCATCTACTAGGGACTAAACAAATAATTTCATTATAACATCTTCATCCACTATCTCATAATCATTTATCAAGTCACCAAAAGATTTTAAATGCTTCTCAGCACTAATTGCATTATTTCCAGAAAAATTATGGAGTATGTCCCTTAACTCAGTGGGAACATGGTTGGGATATCCTGGGATCCCATCAAAAAACAATTGTCTATACTGCTCTAAATTGATGGGTCTTCTTTGGAAAGGGTTAACAACATTATTATTACCCATATTCATTCTAACATTGGGGATCGAGGTCTAAGAGATTTGGTTATGGTGATTCTTTACAGGGGCTTGACTAACTATTGTTGTATTAACAGGCATAGTAGGCTGAATTTTAACTGGGGGGAGGGAAATTTGCTTAGAATAAAGCTTACTGAGATCTTCTGATGGAAAAATGATAGGGGGAGCTTTTAGATAACTAATTTTTCTTTTAACTTCTTGATTAGCCACTTCCAACTCAGCTTTCTCTAACTCCATTTGTAGATCCTCCTTTTCCTTCCTCATTCTTTCCATCTCTCTATCATGTGCTGATAGTCTATGAGGGATTTCCTCTATATTTCTAGATCCAGTTCCATCATCCACCCACTTCTGCTTCCCTTTATCAACATTATTCTTAGGAGGCTGTGGATCACTAAGCACTTCCCTGTTTGGTTGGATTATCGACCTATATGTTGGCTTGGCCTTAGGGATTAGAATTTCTCTAATCACAGGATCTTCATCATCACTCTTTTCCTTTTCTTGGGCCAACAATTCAAGATCAACTATCTGTCTAAGAAGCCTATCTCTCTCCATTAGTTTTGCTTTGACTTCTTTTTCCCTATTTGCTTCCTTTTGGGCTCTTAAGGAGATTAAGTGATGAACCTTTCTATTTAAATCTTCTATTTCTTGTGACACTTTATCTTCATCAAGGAAATTCTCCTCAGAGTCAGATACATTAACTTGCTCTATATCAATCAAGCTAATGTTTCCATCAACTGTTCTAGGCACAGAATGTCTGATTGCATTTGAACTAGTCCTATCTCTCCTAGAAAAGCTAACATGAGATATATCTTGATTTAAAGCATTAACATTATCTATATTTCCAAATAATCCAGAATGGAAACCTAATATATCATGTTCAGATTCTTTGGAAGAAGAATTAGATTTTTCATAAACAGGTCGATCAGGTACCTTCAACATCTGCAACTTCTTCTACTTGTTGTTTTGTTGCAACCTCTTCTAACTACTCTACATCTAGTACTGAATATTTTCTTGTCCACTCCTAGTATACATCATCAGTGGGCCACGAGAAGTTAATCACTTTTCTCTTTGACTTGGCTAGTCTTTTCAAAGAATTCCTCATTTTGTTAACCTCTGAATTTAGAAAACCATAATGAGATTTGATTTTCTCAATCTCCTCAATTGTTTTGATAAATATGGAGGCATCCTCTAAATTAATAATTCCTTTTATTCTTAATGACAATTTGGCTTCTAATTCCTTAAGCAATATTTGTTTGTCCTTTAATTGAGTTGGATTGGCAAAACCCCCTAGGAGTAATTCAAAAACTTGATCAGTGTACTCTTTCTTGTACAAGTTGATCTTTCTATTTGCATTATCTACTCCTTCTGCTAACTTTACTAAATCCTTTGTCATATCATAAGTAGATTTAATAATGGGGTCAGCCCCTGCCTCATCATAGGATACACAAATAAGTTCTATATCCTGCTCTCTGGGTTTCCACTTGTCAAAAATAGGCATTAGAACAGCCTTGCCTCCATTTAGCTCATTCCACATATCCAAAATCTTACTCATGTTGTTGTATATTAGTGAGGACCCTATGGTGTCAGCAACACTCAAAATTGTAGCCCTTACTCTCTCTTCATATTTCTTTGCATACAGGCCCGAGTCTGTTTTAGCTTCTACAATTCATGGGGAGTGATCTCAATCAACTGGGAACTAGAAGGTGTTGGAGATGGTGGGAATTCAATAATGGGGCTAGTAGGTGGAGGCCTTGTAGGAGAAGAGGAGATCATCAATGTTGAGGACTCACCTTGATGGTATTGTCCTGCCAACTGGCTTTGTAGCTTGGCAATGATGCTATCTTTACCCCTTACCTCTTCCTTGGTACTGCAATAAGCTTTTAAAACTATCTCCAACTTAGCTTGGAGATCTTATTTTTCCTTTGCCTCTCTTTCTTCTACTCCAACACTAAACTTTGTAGTCTCTAAAATAGTGCTAGCAACTTCCACCACCCCAGTGCTTTGTACTCTTTTCACTATCATACCTCCAGGGTAACTTGACCCTGGAGTATCCCTTTTCTTTTTATTTTCATCTCTTTTTAGGGACCACAAGACCAAAGAAACATCATCCTTGGTGAAGGTGACTCCTTCCATGGGCTTAGACTCTTTCCTTATTGCCTCTAAAACCAAGGCATCTATAATGTCCCATTCAGGGAGAATAAGTACATCAGCCTTTCCTACCATGTCTCTTCCATGTTTAGGAGTGATGGTCTTGAACTCGGTAATCATCTCTTGCTTTATTTCTTCCTCCACTACAGTTAGATCCTTGTGGCACTGCTCACTCTTCCTCTTCTCACGTCTAGCATTGAAATGATCAATATTCTGCTTCCACACGAATTGCATGAAAGCTCCTGATGTGACAAAGTTGCTATCAGCCAAGAAATCTTCACTCGCTTGTTTAACATTTGGATCCAGCTCCTGGCCTTTGAACTCATCAATAGTTATATTCATTTTAGCATTAAGGGGCTCTTTTGGCATTCCCTCTTCTACTTCATCATAGGTGTAGGCTATCTCCCCAAGGCTGCGTAATTGTAGCAGTTGTTCAGCTACTGCTTGTTCATCTCCTATATGAATAGGGGATTGAGATGGTGAATACAAGGGATCATCAGATTGCACTTCCTTTCCTACCCTTTTCTTCTTTGGGCTCTACTGAATATCAACGATTTCTTGTATTTTTCTCTTACCTTTTGAAGTTGAAGGCTCCCCTGTTGTTGGTACTAACACACTGTATTTGGACCTTTTATGTAACACATAATCACCTGGAGGGATTGTTTTGGTTGATGTAGACCTAGTTAAAACTAGTTGTGCCTTCTCAGGATTATTTTTAATCATAGACTCCCTTTTATCTTTCAAAGTCTGCATCACATCTTCAAAACAAAGAATTAAGAATTTTGCCTTTTCTTCAAAGGGGTGGAAACTGGACAAAGGATCATAGCTAGTGTCAAATTGGTGCACAAAATCTAAGGCCTTCTTGTAGGCCACCCATTTCTCTTTCCTCAACTCTTGCTCATCCAAATCAAACTCATTCCTGATTAGGTCCTTAGGTAATTTAAATTGATGAGGTCTGCCTCTGCATACTTCCCTTTTCCTGAACAGGCCATTGAAGAAATCTTCAGGGTCAACACACCTTGATACTGCAGTTGATAAATGATAGGGTTGAAGGAAATCTTAAAAACACATCCAACCCCCTTTAGTTATCACAAACTGATGTGCTATAGTTATTGTAGGGAAAATGGTCCCTTTACCTCTACCTGTTAGCTCTGCCTCTTGCACACTTCCAATCTACCTAAGGACTTCTGCAATTCCTATTTTTAATGGGACCTGATAGGGCAACAAAAATGGAGTACCTCTGAAACCATACACTCTAAAAATTGTGGAAACAGGGTACAAGTACATATCACCCCAATTATGGACAAGTTTTATATCCTCAGCAAATTCCTTTGGCCTAAGGAATTATAAAAGAGCTTTACGGACTCTTGGATTTTTTGAGCATAAAAAAGATTTGATGTTGGATGCAAAGCACTTATCAAACCTTAAGTAGCTAGCATCTTCTCTATCCCATGACAGCACTGTGCTCCACAACTGAATTGACATCTTCTCTACATCATTTTCTTTTACTAGATCCATTCCATTTGCAAAGTAATCTCCACCCTTAAATAAAAATAGGTGCATGAGGAGGGAGTACCATCCAAAAGGCCTGTCCACTTTTACATTTTTTATCCCTATCAAACCTTCATGGATGGCATCAGTGATATAGGGTGTATAATTAAATGTCACTGCTAGAGAAGGATTTAAAATTTGAGCAATCATTAGCATGTAATGAGTTGGCATGTTTGCTTCAGCACCCTCTCCAAAAATTTGGTAGAGTGACCAGTATAATCCCTTGGCTCTCAGAGTGAATAGATTTAAGGAGAAAGGCTCCATAGTATTGGGTCCTACAATAGATAATCCACCTATTTTAACAAAGAATTCTTTAAGAGGTCCATTCCTAAGGTGATTCCTCTGTGCATTGTAAACCTAAGCCAATGATTTGAAATTGATGGGTTCCAAATAATTGGACACTTCACTAAGCCTGAATGATTTCTAAACTCCTCATCATTAATCTCAATGAGGGTTTTTCCATTTATGTCCCTAATACTCTTTGTAATTGGGTCATAATTGTGTGCAACATGAGTTAGAAGGTCCACATCCATGAACACTCCAGGAACTACCAATTTGCCTACGTCCAACTCCCAAATGTTGTTCATTGGTGCTGAGGAGTGTCTCATACCAAATCCAACTTTAAACAAACCCAACCTAGACAACCCTATCTACGGGTCTCTCAACCAATTGCCTTTGTCATACAATCTGTCTCCTATTCTTAAACGAGGAGCTTTTGGCACTAGCTCTTTAACCTTAGCTACCATATTAGTTGACATGGTTAATTGTTGCAGGAAATCATCACAAATTGCCCTCTCTTGGTAATTAATTTTCCCTAAGAACTCCCTTTTAGGTGCCATCTCAATAATGCTATGCAAGTAACTTAATTACTTACCACAGTGATTCCAAACAGAACAAAGCCCAATTCAAACAAACTGTCAAGTAATTGCTAAGCAAAATCACAAGAGAACTTGTTCTTGGATTGAAGAAATCTGCTCTACACCCGCTTCTTCACAATAGCTCTTCGAAATGATGCCTACATTCAATTGATGTGAGACCTTATATGGCAATCAAGCTCTTAATTGCAACATTGATACTGCATGCTTCGGTCATCCCTTCAGAATTGAATTCATGGAAGAATTTGAAAATTGGCTCCAACGGGTCATAACATGCCTGTGTATTTTCTTTTTGCTCTTTCGCCATTTCACAGAGCATAACACCCTAGCATGTTCATCTAGCGAAACTATGCTAGCTGCCTGATCGAATGGAACTTGGTCGGTCTTTATCTTCATTTTACCTCTTTACCTTAATGTCGGTCCCTACCTTCTTTTTGCCACTTCGTGGGCCTTAACCCTCGAGCATTTTCCTTTCACAAAGCCGCACCAAGTGTTAGATGGAACTCTAATCACTCGGCCTTTAACTCCGACCGAGATCATCAACCTTTTTAACTAACCGCACCTCATCTTAACGGCTAATGGTTTTTTCTATTTTGTAGAGGTTAATCCACTTTCATCTTTGGGTCACAATTGAACGAGAAGCATTGGATCAGTCTTGAGATGAATGCCTTTTAAGTGGGCCCTTTATCTAGGTATTACTTACCCTACTTGTTCACCAATTAACAAATGCCACATGGCACTTGGCCATTAGCCCTAGAAATTCTTTCAGGTTCAGTTCTGAGTCAACCACATGTCTTACTTCGATATTCACACATAACCGTCGGTTACACCTAAGCGGGTCCTTAATCACCTTTGAAAACCACGTGTCATCTGACACATCACCATCAATCCCCACAAAAAGAAGCAACTGTCATGCCATGTCATGCCCTCATGTGACTTCCATCTGTCTTTCGCTAATTCGCAAACACTAATCTCCGGTTAGTTTGTAGCCACGAAACAACAAGAACCATTGGATCAAAATAGAGTTGATTGTCTTTTATCTTTGTGCCTTGCCTACTCTTTGGGCCCACCGGCCTTTTCGCCATTTCGGGATGAATAAACCATGATCATCTCCCAGCCGTGAATCAATGCGGGCCATTGATCCTTTTCAAAACTGACCACCTTTTAGACAAAAGAGAAGTCTTCACAGCTGGGTCCCGTCAAACCTTTTTGGCACTTCATAAAAGGTAACTTACTTGTTTATTTCGGCTATGAATCAACATGAGCCATTGGATTCAAAATGATATGGAGTCTCATTAAGCTGGCCGCCAATGCATGCGGTCAAGCCTACTTTTGCCTTTTGCTATTTTGCATAGCTTAACAAACTAACAACTTCTCCTAACAAAACAACGAAAGTCGTAGATTTATCTGAGAGTTGCGTGATACTTACGGGACTCGACAACATTTAGGAAAAGGAATAAGAGATAGGTGTAAATTTTTACAATTATTTAACGACCGCCTAGGCAAGTAACAAGGGGGGGACACTTTACACGACTTAAAGACTCATTACTTAAGTGAATAAAGTAATGCAAAAATAGAAGCCAAAGGGTTTTTTATCATACATTTGAGCGATTAAAAGCTAAACTGTTAACCCTTAAAGCCCTAGAACAGATTTGAAGCAACTAATAGCATACCCAACTCAAAATTTTCAAAACTTAGCCAATCATGAGAAAAGAAAACCCATTTCTTAAACTGTGATAATAGTGGCTCTGACTGGGGATGGTTGATCACAAGATCAACACAAGAAACTCAGGAAAATCTAGAGAAACAAACCAAAACACAAGCCCAAAAACAACAACGAAATCAAACCTACATATATACAAACAAGGACCTACTGTGCATGGAATTTAAGAGAAATAATGTTACAGGAATTGTCCATGCACTACAAATTCCTGTACTTCATCATTCATATTCTTCAAAAAATAAGAATCCTTTCCATTTAAATCATAGTGTTGTCTTCAAAATCTTATTCACTTCAACATCCTTATAATAAGATGATTAAACTCTATGCAGGAGAGATGTTAAGCGGAAGGAAACTCTTAGGACAACATATGACAAGGTTTGATTTAACCTTCTACACTTCAGACTTACTCGGAGTCTAGGCAGGTATACCTTTGTGAACTAAATTCACACTTTCAAAAGATAAATCCATAGCAAACCAGTCCAGAAAACCAGTGGATCTATTCACCTTGAAACTAACTAAAACAAAGGAATGAAAATTATACTCATATTTAGTATTTTGATCTACAAAACATGAAATAGACAACCTTGATCGATACCAGTGCCTTATCCAAGGTCATAGAGTCATCAAAATTCAAACAATACTCCCCAAACAGAATATCTCTACACATCCCATTTTCTCAGCTTCTTTTAATCCCTATATATGCCTAACATACATGAGAATTTATGCATACCAAATCAAACTATGCTCATCAAGGTTCAAGATATCTCACAGGTAATTTACTGGTAGAAGTGATCCCCGCATATTTAATTTCCCTCCTAAAGAGAAAAGCTAGCAAACACATCTAGTGAAAGTTGCCTTACAACCCCTATTCAAACAAAATAACCCTAGATTATTCAGTATGAAATAGTAAATAAATGCAAACACATTTGAAGATGACACAAAGCTTTACTCAAAACCGATGGTCTGTATATTAATATTATCTTTAAAAGGTATTACAAAAACTTTTGAATATTCCCCATTAAACTCGGAAAAGCTCAGATAAATTTTTGCAGCGTTTTCTTACAATTCTTTGCGATCCCCTTTTCCTCTAGTCCTGGTATCCATTTATAACAATATGAATGCACAAAGCTTCAGACTTTCCTAGGATAGCTTGTTACAATCATTTCTTTTCCAAAAGAAGTTACAAAGCCTTTTACAAAAATAGTTACAAGTCCTTTTTGACTTCTGTAGCTTCTTCAACTTCTTGTCCGGTTGCAACCTCTTCTAACTGCTCTGCGTCCTCGATGGCATATTTTGTTGTCCATTCACTGTACACATCATCAGTTGGCCATGTGAAATCAATCACTTTTGTCTTAGCCTTGGCCAACCTTTTCCAGGAATTCCTCATCTTGTTAACCTCTAAATTGAGAAAACCATAATGAGATTTGATTCTCTCTATCTCCTGAATTGTTACAACAAAAAAGGAAATATCATCTAAATCAACAATTCCTTTTATTCTGGCTAACAATTTAGCCTCTAATTCTTTAAGCCACACTTGTTTGTCCTTTAACTGATTTGGGCTAGCAAAAACTCTTGGAATCAATTCAAAAACCTGATCAGTGTACTCCTCTTTATACAAGTTGATTTTCCTGTCAGCATTGTCTACCTCTCCTGCCAGTTTTACTAGATCCTTGGTGGTGTCACAAGTAGATTTGATGATAGGATTAGCCCCTGCTTCATCATAAGATGTACAAATAGATGCTAAGTCCTACTCTCTGGGCTTCCACTTGTCAAGGATAGGTGTCAAAATGGCCTTATCCCCATTTAGCTCATTCCTCATATCCAAAATCTTGCTTATGCTATTATATAGCAATGAGGCACTCATTGTATTTACAAAACTAGAAATAGTAGCCCTTACTCTCTCCTCATATTTCTTTGCATACAAGGCTTGAGCCTGTTTTAAATTTTCTATCTCTTGAGGAGTAATCTCAACCATTTAAGAGCTGGAGGGTGCTGGAGATGGTGGGAACTCAATGATAGGGCTAGTGGGTGGAGGTCTGGAAGGGGAAGAGGAGATCATCAGTGCTGAAGATTCACCTTGATGATACTGTCCTGCTAGCTACTTTTGCAATTTAGCAATAATGATATCTTTACCTCTTACCTCCTCTTTAGCAATGTTGTAGGCCTTCAAAATTGTCTCCAACTTGACTTGGAGGACCTCTTTTTCCTTGGCTTCCTTTTCTGCTACTGCAACACTAAATTTTGCAATGTCTAGCACAGTGCTAGCGGCTTCCACTACCCCAGTATTCTGTACTGTCTTCACCATCATTCCTCCAAGGTAACTTGACCCTGAGGCGTCCTTCTTCTTCTTATTTTCATCTCTTTTTAGAGACCACATGACTAATGCAGCACTGTCTTTATTGAAAGTGACTCCCTCCATAGGTTTTGTCTCCTTTCTTAATGCTTCCAGGACTAAAGCATCTACTATGTCCCATTTGGGGAGAATGAGTACCCCAGCCTGAGCCACCATGTCTCTTCCTTGATGAGGAGTGATAGTCTTAAATTCTTCCGCCATTTCTTGCTTTATTTCCTCCTCAACTATAACTAGATCCTTATGAGGCTACTCACCTCTCCTTTTCTCACACCTTGCATTGTATTTATCAATGCTCTGCTTCCATAGAAATTGCATGAATACTTCTGATGTGATAAATTTGTCATCGACCAAGAAATTTTCACTGGCTTGTTTGATCTCAAGATCCCATTCTTGGCCTTTGAATTCATTGATAGTGATATTCATTTCAGTAGCTAGGGGCTCTTCTGGCATTGCCTCCTCTACTTCATCATATGTGTAGGCAATTTCTCCTAGACTGCCTAACTGCAATAGTTGCTCAGCTACTGCCTATTCATCTCTTATATGCATAGGAGATTGAGATGGAGAGTACAAAGGTTCTTCAGATTGTACCTCTTTTCCTACTCTTTGTTTCTTTAGGCTATCAGGGATGTCGATGACATCATGTATTTTCCTCTTTCCTTTAGAGGTAGAGGGCTCCCCTGTAGTAGGCATAAGCACACTGTAACTAGATTTCTTGTGCAACATATAATCACTAGGAGGGATTGTTCTAGCAGAAGCATACCTACTCAAAATCAGTCTTTCTTTCTCTTGGTTATTCTTGATTACAACCTCCCTCTTTTCTTTTAATGTTTGCATCACCTCCTCAAAACTAAGAATCAAAAACTTCATCTTCTCTGCAAAGGGGTGAAAACTAGACAAAGGGTCATAGCTCATATCAAATTGATGCACCAAGTCAAAGTCCTTTTTATAAGCCACCGACTTTTCTTTTCTTAGCTCTTGATCATCGAAATCAAACTCATTTCTAATGAGGTCTTCAGGAAACTAAAATTGATGGGGTTTAGCTTTGCATATTGCCCTCTTCCTGAACATACCATTGAAGAAGTCTTTGGGTTCAGCACATTGGGAGACTGCAGTTGACAAATGATATGGCTGAAGGAAATCTTCAAAACATTTCCAACCTTTCATTATCACAAATTGGTGTGCCATAGTAATTGTAGGGAAAATTGTCCCCTTACCTCTACCTGTTAATTCTGCTTCTTGCACAACACCAATCTGCCTAAGAATCTCTGCAATTCCCACTTTAAGAGGGACCTGGTAAGGTAACAAAAATGGGGTACCTGTGAAACCATATATTCTGAAAACTATGGAAATAGGGTATAGGTAGATATCACCCCAATTGTGGACAATTTTTATATCCTCTGCAAACTCTTGTGGCCTAATGAATTCCAAAAGCACCTTGGGAACTCTTGGATTCTCCGAACTGATAAGGGTCCTAATTTTTGATGCAAAACATTTATCAAACCTTAGAAAACTTGCATCTTCTCTGTCCCATGATAGAACTATGCTCCATAATTGCATTGGCATCTTTTCTCCATGCTTCTCTTTCACCAGATCTATCCCACTTGCAAAATAATCACCACCCTTGAATAAAAACAAATGCATAAGAAGGGAATACCACCCAAAAGGCCTATCTACTTTCCCACTCTTTATCCCTATCAATCCATTATGGATAGCACCAGTGATAAAAGAAGCATAATCAAAGGTTATTGCCACAGAAGCATTCAAAATCTGAGCAACCATCAGCATGTAGTGAGTAGGCATACTTGCCCTAGCATCCTCCCCTAGGATTTGGCAAAGTGACCACTATAATCCTTTAGCCCTAAGGGTAAACAAATTTAGAGAGAAACTCTCTTCAGTGTTAGGTCCTACAACTGTCAACCTGCCTATCTTCACAAAGAATTCTTTGAGAGGCCCATTCCTAAGGTGGTTCCTTTGGACACTATACACCTGAGCTAATGATTTAAAATTAATAGGCTCCAGAAAATTAGTGTATTCACTTAACCCAAAGGCATTCCTGAATTCCTCATTATTAATTTCAATGAGGGTTTTCCCACTGATATCCTTAACACTTCTTGTAATTGGGTCGTAATTATGTGCAATCTGGGTCAAAAGATCCACATCAAAGAAAACCCTAGGGACCACCAACTTTCCAATGTCCAATTCCCAGATACTGTTCTGAGGGGCTGAAGAGTTTCTCATGCCGAATCCAACCTTGAATAATCCCAACCCAGAGATCCCTATTTGAGGGTCTTTTAGCCAATTACCCTTATCATATAATCCTTCTTCTATTTTTAGGCAAGGAGCTCTTGGCACCAATTCTTTCATTTTGGAAGCCACATTAGTTGACAACATCAACTATTCAAGGAAATAATCACAAATGGCCCTCTATTGGTAATTAACCTTTCCTTAGAATTCCCTCTTAGGTGCCATCTTTTAAAAACTAAGCAAGAAATCTAACAATCACCCTCAATTGGTCTATGACAAATCAAAACCTCAATTTAAAACACACACAGTTAAAATGATGGCCAAACAAGAGTATAGAAAAACCTGCTTTTACTTGAAGGAATTACCTCTGCAACTGAAGAAATCCGCTCTACAACTACTTCCTTGCAAATACTCTTTAGAATGATACCTCGGTTTAATTGATACAAGATCATATATGGCAGCTGGGCTCTTAACTGTGACATTGATTTCACATGCTTTGGCGATCCCTTCAGAATTGAATTCATGAAAGAATTCAAAATTTTTGCTCCAACGGGTCACAACGCCTGTGTATTCTCTTTTCGCTATTTCGCAAGGCATAACTTCTTAGAAATTTCGCTTCACGAAATCACGCTGACCGTCCAATCAAATGAGACTTGATCAGTCTTTACACTAGCTTAGCACTTTTACCTTTTCATTGGGCCTTATTTCGTTTCACCATTTCGCAGGCTTTATCCCGTGAGTATTTTTCCTTTGTGAAACTACACCAGGTGTTAGATGGGACTCAAACTGCTCGGCCTTTAAATCTCACCTAGACAGTCAGCCTTTTCACTAACCATGCCTCAACCCACAGCTAATGGTTCTTCGCTATTTCACAGAGCTTAATCTACATTCAACTTTAGGCTGTGAAACAACGTGAACCATCGGATCACATCAAAGATGACCATCCTTTAAGTGAGACCTTTATACTAGCTCACTTACCCCTCTCTTCCACTGGTTACTGGATACCACGTGGCACTCAACCATTTGCCCTAGGAAACTCTTTAAGTTTAATTTAGAGTCAACCACGTGTTATATTTCTTTTATAACCACCAGTCACACCTTGGCACCTTCAATCTCTTCTGAAAACACGTGTCCATATACACGTCACCGTCTATCATGACACCTGGATGAATCCCCTTTGCTTTCACCATTTCACGAAGCATATCCTTCAAACATTTTACAAGCATGAAATAACGCTAGTCGTTAGATTAAGACGAAGTTGATCTTCCTTTAACTTCATGTTTTATTTGCCTTTGGAAATGAAAAACCTTTTCGCCATTTCGCAGAGCATAAAGCGTGAGCACTTTACCTTTGTGAAATCATACAGGCCGTCCGATCAAATGAGACTTGATCAGTCTTTATACTTTGAACTTACTTCGGCCAATGTGGGCCCTTTGACTCAACCCCAAACACCTAGCATCCAGTCATTTTCCAAGCTGACATGTCAGTTTTTCATTTGCAGAGAGAAAAATATTAAGTTCCTCCTCATTTTTGCCACTTGTATCTGTCAGAACACCTTTTATCCCGTTGCATGACTCACTTCTAGGACCTGCCTTGCTGACTATTGCGGTTTCTGCCATGTGCAATCATCTTACTCACCTTTTAGACTAGCTGGACCATTTGCTTGGAGTACCATGTCCTTTCGCCATTTCGCAGAGTATAACTGTCGAGCTTTTTTATCTTGCGAAATAGTGCAAACCATCGGATCACATTGAAGATGACCATCCTTTAAGTGAGACCCTTTACAAAATTCTTCACATGCTGGGCCCCACCACCTTTTCGCTATTTCATGAAAGGTATTTTACTCGTGAGTTCAGGCTGCAAAATAGCGCCAGCCGTTGGATGAAATCTGAGATGACCATCTTTTAAGTGAGACCCTTTTCGCCAATTCGAACGCATTTCCTTTTTGCCATTTCACGGGTCTTAAACCATGCGCAACTTTGCCTAGTGAAATACTGAAAACCATAGATTTTCTTGAAAGATGTGCACCACTTAATGGGCCCGACAACATTAGGACGAAAATAAGTATAAGATGTAAAACTTATGATTTATTCACAAGACCACCTAGGCAAATGACAAGGGGGAACACTTCTTACGAACCTGAGACCCATTACTTAAGTGGATAAAGTAATGAAGAATTAGAAACTAGGGGCTTTCAATATTTTGTGAAAATATTGGAGAATTTGAAATTAAAAACCTAAAACCCCCAAGACCTAGCACAGAGCTGAAGCAACTGACAGTAGGTCTAATTCAAAATTTCAAAATTTAGCCGACTTATGGGAAAGGAAAACCCATTTTTTAAACAGTAATAATAGCAGCTCTAACTGGGGATGGTTGATCGCAAGGTCAACACAAGACAACTTAGAAAACTCTAGAGAAATAGACCAAAACATAGACCCAAACAGAAAAACAGGAAGGAAACAAAATATGTACAAATAAAGGACCTACTGTGCATGGACATTAAGAGAAATAATGTTTCAGGAATTCTCCATGCACTGGAAATTCCTATATTTCATCATTCATGTTCTTCACAAAATATGAATCCTTACCATTTAAGTCACAAACCACAAAAGGGCCAATCCACAGTGATTCAAATTTCTTGTGCTTTCCTTTATCCTGTCCTTTTGCATTCCACTGAAGAACCATGTCATCAATTTGAAACTTCCTTAATGATGTTCTTTTATCAAAAAGGTATTTGGATTGCAATTGGATCTTCTAATTTCTTTTGTGGGCTAAAGCTCTGAGCTCTTCCACATCCACAATTTGGATCATTCAGTCTTCCATAGGTTTAGATAACTCCATATCCTCATCTTGCAAGAACTTGTAAACTGGAAGAAGATTATTCACTGCCAATCTGATCTGAGCTCCATAGACTAGTTCAAAAGGGGACATTCCAATAGCCTTCTTAACTATTATTCTATTCGCCCATAGAGCTAACTTCAATTTCTGATTCCAAGATCTTTTATTTTCTTCCAAGATTTTCTTGGTGATAGTCAAAAGGCTTTTATTGCTGGATTCTGCTTGTCCATTCCCCTGAGGGTGATAAGGTGAAGAGTAAGACATGAGTATTCCATGACTAGTACAAAAGCCTACAAACTCTTCTGATCTGAAACACATGGCATTATCCGTCACCAATTTTGCTGGTACTCCAAATCTGGTTACAACATTATCCATCAGGAAATCAATGACAACCTTACTTGTAGCCCTTCTTGTAGGAATAGCTTCTATCTATTTTGTGAAATAATCAGTGGCTACTATGATCCATCTGTGACCTCTCCTTGACCTCTCAACAATCTCTCCAATAAAATCAATGCTCCACTAGACAAAAGGAGCTTCTATAGAAACTAGATTTAGGGGTAAGGCTCCTTCAAACTTTAGCTTGGATGAGAATTTCTGACATGGGTTACATTTCCGAACATATGCACGAGTATCTTTAAATAAAGTGGGCCAATAGTACCCAGCCTGGATTATCTTACCAACAGTAGTCTTAGTAGAGTAGTAGCCTCCACATACTCCATCATGCATTTCAGTCAAAACTCGTTTGGCCTGGAATTCATCTAGACACATTAGTAACTCTTCATCTCTTTTCCTCCAAAATAGATCACCCTGAATGAGCACATATTTTGGGACTTGAGTTTCAGAGTTCTTTTCTGATTATGTGTCATTCCTTCTAAGAATGCAGCATCTCTTAAGAATCTGACTATCTCTGATTACCAAGGTTGCCTTTCAATGCTAGTGACTAAAGTATCTCTAACTTCAACATTATGTATTTCAACATTAATAAGATTGGACTCAGTCATGAGTTTAGCCAAACCTAAATCTCTTACCAATTTGGCAATCTTTATCTCCAAGTCAAATTCTTGGATTCTATTAATCCATCTGCATCTTTTCCCTGTAACTTCAGACTGGGACAAAATATCTTTAACTGCAGCATGTGGGACATAGGCAATGATATTTGCATTCACCAAATATGGCCTAAAAGCCTTAACAGCTTTAACTAGAACATAAGCTTGTTTTTCCATGGTCTCATATTTCAATTCTGTTGCCTGCAAAGACTTACTCTAGAAGGCTATGGGATGTTCATATCCCTCATTGTCCTTTTGTAACAATATTGTAGCTACTGTATGATATGAAGCAAAGGAAAAAAGAGAAAAGGGCTTACTGTAATTAAAAGATTTCAACACTGATGCTTCCTGAATTTCCTTCTTAATATTAGCAAAAGCCTTCAAGGCCTCTTGATCCTTACAAAATTTTGTATCCTTCTTGAGCAACTTGACAATAGGCTTCACTATCTCTGCAAATTTTGCAATGAATCTCCTAACAAAATTCACTTTGCCTAGAAAAGATTGTGTTGTCTTCAAAATCTGATTCTTTTTAACATCCTTAAAATAATATGATTGAACTCGGTGCAGAAGAGACATCAAAGACAAGGAAATTCTCAAGACAACATATGACAAGGTTTGATTAAACCTTCTACACTTCGGACTTACTTAGAGCCCAGGTGGGTATACCTTTGTGAATTGAATTCACACTTTCAAACATAAACCCATAGCAAACCAGTCCAGAAAACCAGTGGATCTATTCACCTTGAAATTAACTGAAAACAAAAGAATGGAAATTATACTTAAATTCAGCATTTTGATCAACAAAACATGCAATAAACAACTTCAATCAATACCAGTGCCTTATCCAAGGTCACAAAGTCATCTAAACTCAGATAATACTCCTCAAACAAAATATCTTTATGCATCCCATTGGCTTGGTTTCTATTAATCCTTGTATATGCCTGACACCTATAAGAATTTATGCATTACAAATTAAGCTATGGTCATCAAGATTCAAAGTCTCTTCCAAAGAGTTTACTGGTATGAGTGATCCCCGCATCTTTAATTTCCCTCCTAAAGAGAAAAGCTAGCGAACACTTCTACTGAAAATTGCCTTGCAATCCCATTCAAACAAAATAACCCTGGATTATTCAGAATGTAAACAGTAAACAAATTGTAAACACACTTGAAGATGACACAAAGCTTCACTCAAAACCGATGGTCTGTATATTGATATTAAGTTCAGAAAAATATTACAAGAAGTTTTTAAATATTCTCCATTAGACTTAGAAAATCTCAAATAAATTTCTGCAGTGTTTTCTTACAATTCTTTGCGATCCCCTTACCTCTAGTCCTGGTATCCATTTATAACAACATGGATGCACAAAGCTTTGGAATTTTCAAGGAGAGTTTGTTACAATCATTTCTTTCAAAAAACAAAGAAGTTACAAAGCTTTTCACAAAAACAGTTACAAGTTCTTTTCGGCCTCTACAGCTTCTTCAACAGGCTGTTCGGTTGTGACTTCTTCTACCTTTTCAGGGGCGCTCTACAATTGTTCCGGATCATGAGTGGCATATTTTGTTGTCCACTCATTGTACACATCATCGGTCGGCCATGAAAAATTAATCACTTTAGCCTTGGCTTTGGTCAATCTTTTCTAGGAGTTTCTCAATTTGTTGACTTCTGAATTGAGAAAACTATAATGTGCCTTAATTTTCTCTATCTCCTGTATTGTTATAACAAAGAAAGAAACATCATTTAGATCAATAATTCCTTTAATTCTTGCTGACAATTTGGCTTCTATCTCCTTAAGCCACTTTTGTTTGTCCTTTAATTGATCCGGGCTAGCAAAAACTCCTGGGAGCAACTCAAAAACTTGATCAGTATACTCCTTTTTGCACAAATTAACTTTCCTATCAACATTATCCACCCCTGCTGCTAATTGTACTAAACCTTTAGTGATGTCAGAAGTGGATCTAATGATAGGATTGGCCTTTGCTTCATCACAAGATACACACATAAACTCCAAATCTTGCTCCTTGGGCCAGCACTTGTCAAAAATAGGTGTCAGTATGGCCTTGTCTCCCCTGAGCTCATTCCATATAACCAAAATTTTACTTACATTATTGTATAGCAAGGAGGCATTCATGATGTCTACAAAACTAGTAACAGTGGCCTTCACTCTATCCTCATATTTCTTTGCATACATGGCTTGGGCCTATTTTAGATTCTCTAACTCTTGAGGAGTAATCTCAATCATTTGAGAGCTAGAAGGTGCTGGAGACGGTGGGAACTCAATGATAGGGCTGGTAGGTGGAGGTCTGGTAGGAGAAGAGGAGATCATCAGTGTTGAAGACTCACCTTGATGGTATTGTCCAGTCAATTGGCTCTGCAGCTTAGCAATGATGCTATCTTTGTTCCTTACCTCTTCTTGAGCATTAGTGTAGGCTTTCAAAATTGTCTCCAATTTAGCCTGAAGATTTGCCTTTTCCTTAGCTTCCCTTTCTGCCACTGCAACACTAAATTTTGCAGTTTCTAATACAGTGCTAGTAGCTTCCACTACCCCAGTAGTCTGCACCCTCTTCCCCATCATCCCCCCAAGGTAACTTGACATTGAGGTGTCCCTTTTCTTCTTGTTTTCATCTCTTTTTAGAAACCACATAACTAATGCAGCATTGTCTTTATTGAAAGTGACTCCCTCCATAGGTTTAGTCTCCTTTCTTACTGCTTCTAGGACTAGAGCATCTGCTATATCCCATTCGGGGAGGATAAGTACCCCAGCCTTCACCACCATGTCTCTTCCTTGTTGAGGAGTGATGGTCTTAAATTCTTCAACCATTTCTTGCTTTATTTCTTCCTCAACTGTAGCTGGGTCTTTATGAGGCTGCTCACCCTTCCTTTTCTTGCACCTTTCATTATATCTATCAATGCTTTGCTTCCACACAAATTGCATGAATGCTTTTGATGTGATGAACTTGTCATTAGCCAAGAAATCTTCACTGGCTCGCTTGATCTCAGGGTCCCATTCTTGGCCTTTGAATTCATTAGTGGTGATATTCATTTCAGCAACTAAGGGCTCTTCTGGCATTCCTTCATCTACTTCATCATAGGTGTAGGCAATCTCCCCTAGACTACCTAACTGCAATAATTGCTCAGCTGTTACCTGTTCATCTCCTATATGGATAGGTGATTGTGATGGGGAATACACAGGCTCTTCAGGTTGTATCTCTTTTCCCACTCTTTGTCTCTTTGGGCTACTAGGGATATCAATGACATCTTGTATCTTCCCTTTACCTTTAGAGGCAAAGGGATCGCCTGAAGTAGGCATAAGTACACTATAATTAGACTTCTTATGCAGCATATAATTACCCGGAGGGATCGACCTAGCAGATACAGACCTATTCAAGATCAACCTTGCTTTCTCAGGGTTATTCTTGATTACAACCTCCCTTTTTTCTTTTAGTGTTTGCATCACCTCCTCAAAACTAAGAATTAAAAACTTCATCTTCTCTGCAAAGGGGTGAAATCTTGACAAAGGGTCATAACTTATGTCAAGTTGATGCACCAAGTCTAAGGCCTTCTTATAGGCTATCCACTTTTCCTTTCTTAGCTCTTGTTCATCCAAATCAAATTCATTCCTGATAAGGTCCTCAGGGAACTGAAATTGATGGGTTTTGGCCTTGCATACAGCCCTCTTCCTAAACATACCATTGAAGAAATCTTTGAGTCAGCACACCGAGAGACTGTAGTTGATAAATTATATGGCTAGAGGAAATCTCCAAAACATTTCCAACCTCCTTTGGTTATTACAAATTGGTGTGCCATGGTGATTGTAGGGAAAATTGTCCCTTTGCCTCTACCTGTCAACTCTGCCTCTTGTACAACACCAATCTACCTGAGTATCTCTGCAATTCCCACTTTAAGAGGGACCTGATAAGGTAACAAAAATGGGGTACCTATGAAACCATATATTCTGAAAACTGTTGAAACAGGGTATAGATAGATATCACCCCAATTGTGGACAATTTTTATGTCCTCTACAAACTCTTGTGGCCTAATGAATTCCAAAAGTACCTTAGGGACTCTTGGGTTTTCTAAATAGATAAGGGTCCTGATTTTTGATGCAAAATATTTATCAAACTTTAGGAAGCTTGCATCCTCTCTGTCCCATGATAGAACTATGCTCCATAATTGCATTGGCATCTTTTCCCCATCCTTTTCTTTTATAAGGTCCATCCCACTTGCAAAATAGTCACCACCCTTGAATAAAAACAAATGCATAAGAAGGGAGTACCACCCGAAGGGCCTATCTACTTTCCCATTCTTGATCCCTATCAATCCATTATGGATAGCATCAGTTATAAAAGAAACGTAATCAAAAGTTATTGCCACAGAAGGATTCAAAATCTAAGCAACCATCAACATGTAGTGAGTGGGCATACTCGCTTCAGCATCTTCCCCTAGGATTTGGCAGAGTGACCAGTATAATCCTTTAGCCCTAAGGGTAAACAAATTTAGAGAGAAGGGCTCTTCAGTATTAGGTCCCACAATAGTTAACCTGCCTATCTTCAAAAAGAATTCTTTGAGAGGCCCATTTCTTAGGTGATTTCTTTGCACATTATACACCTGAGCTAATGATTTAAAATCAATAGGCTCTAGAAGATTAGTGTATTCACTCAACCCAAAGGCATTCCTAAATTCTTCATTGTTAATTTCAATGAGGGTCTTCCTGCTGATATCCTTTACACTTCTTAAAATTGGGTCATAGCTATGTGCAATCTGAGTCAGAAGGTCTACGTCAAAGAAAACCCCTGGAACCACCAACTTTCCAACATCTAATTCCCATATACTATTTTGAGGGGCTGGAGAATTTCTCATACTGAACCCAACCTTGAATAATCCTAACCCAAACATCCCTACTTGAGGGTCTCTTAACCAATTCCCTTTATCATATAAACCCTCTCCTATTTTCAGGCGAGAAGCTTTTGGCACCAACTCTTTCATTTTGGAAGCCACATTAGTTGACAATATTAATTGTTCAAGGAAATCATCACAAATTGCCCTCTCGTGATAATTGACTTTTCTTGAGAATTCCCTTGTAGGTGCCATCTCTTTTAGAAACTTAAGCAAGTGATTCAACAATTTTTTTCAATTGTTCTATGACAAATTAGAATCTCAGCAAGACATACACAATTAAAAGAAAGATGGTTGAGCAAGAGTATAGAGAAACCTGCTTGTACTCGAAGGAATTAGCTCTGCAATTGAAGAAGTTTGCTCTGCAACTATTTCTTTGCAAGTGCTCTTCAGAATGATATCTTATTTCAATTGATACAAGATCATGTATGGCAGCTGGGCTCTTAATTTCGACATTGATTCCACATGCTTGGCCGTCCTTTCAGAATTGAATTCATGAAAGAATTCAAAGTTTTTGCTCCAATGGGTCACAACACCCATGCATTCTTTCCTTTTTGCTATTTCGTAGAAATTAATTTCTTGGCAACTCTACTTCACGAAACAACGTGGGCCGTCCGATCAGATGAGAATTGATCGGTCTTTACACTAGCTTAATACTTCCACCCTTTTCACTGAGCCTTATTTCGTTTTGCCATTTCGTGAGTGTTATTAAGTGAGCACTTTACTTTCACGAAACTATGCCGAGCATTGGATGGGACCTGAACTGCACGACCTTTAACCTTTACCTGGACAATTGACCTTTTCACTAACTATGCCTTCACCTAACAGCTAGTGAGTTTTCGCTATTTCACACAGCTTAAATTGCATTCAACTTTAGGCTGTGAAACAATGCTAACTGTCGGATCAAATCATACTTGATTGTCCTTTAAGTGAAGACTCTTATGCTGACTTGCTTATTCTGCTCCTCCTCTGGTTACCAGATACCACCTGGCACCCAACCATTGGCCCCGGGGAACTTACTAAGTTTAAAATCTGAGTCAGCCTCATATTGTACCCCCCTTTAAAACTGTTGGTTCCACCTGGCACCTTCAATATCTGTGGAAGACACGTGCTCATGTACATGTCACCATTTAGCCCGGCATCGAAATAAATCTCCTTTACTTTCGCCATTTCGCTGAGCATATCCTTCAGGCATCTTACAAGCATGAAATAGCACCAGTCATTAGATCAAACCATACTTGATCGCCCTTTATACTTCATGCTCACTTTGCCTTTAAGAACGAAAAACCTTTTCGCCATTTCGCGGGGGTTAACACGTGAGCACTTCACCTTTGCGAAATAACGCAGGTCGTCTGATCAAATGAGAATTGATCGGTTTTAATACTCTAAATGTTTACCTGCAAATGTGGGCCATCTGACTTGACTTTGCACACCTGGCATCCAGTCATCTTTCAAACTGATATGTCAATCTTTGATTTGCTGAGAGGAAATATCGAGTTCCCTTCTATTTTCACCAGCTGTATCTGTCAGGATGCCTTTATCTCGCGGTATCTATCTTCTCTGGGACCCACCTTCTTTGAAACTATCGAACCCACTTTGCTGACTGTTGCACTTTCTGCCACATGCCATCAGCTTACTCGCCCTTAGGACTAGCCAGACCATCCGATTGGAATGTCACATCATTTCGCCGTTTCGCTAGTTTTAAACCATGAACCATTTCATCTTGCGAAATAGCGTGAACCATTCGATCAAATCAGAATTGATCGGCTGTTACACTAGCAGCCTTGGCTCTGCACTGGGTCCAGCCTCTTTGTTGACTACATGCTACCACATGGCACCCGACCATTGTCTTTGCAAGGATTTTTGCATTTAACTCAACGTCGACCGCGTGTCTTTCTTTTATACCGCCGGTTCCACCTTGGTGGGCCCATGGCTTCCTTTTAAGACCACGTGTTCATGGACATGTTACCATCTATCATGACACATGGATGGTCCTCATTTACTTTCGCTATTTCGTAGGGTATAAAGCACGAGTATCTTGTCCTTGCAAAAAAGTGCAAGCCATCAGATCATTTTCTAGTTGGTCGGTACTTAACCATCTGAATAGACTCCGTGAGGGGTGGGCCCTCTGACTCAACTTGGAACACCTATATTTGCCAGGTCACATACCCTTCTGCTATCTGACTCACCTCTGGGACCCACCTTTTAACCTTTAATCCCGACTTGTTGACTTGTTGTAAGTAGCACTGCGTGCCGCCATTTTACTTGCTCTCATCAACCAGCTAGACCGCCTAGGTGGCATGCCATGTTGTTTTCGTAACTTTGCTGGTTTTAAACTACATGCAACTTCACCTAGTGAAATAGAGAAAGCCGTAGATCCATCCGCGAGATGCACACTAGTTACTGGGCCCGACAACTTTAGGAGGAATACACAAGGCATAAATTTTTCGCGATTAATTAACATGACCGCCTAGGCAAAAACAAGGGGGGACACTTCCTACGATCCCATAACCCATTACTTAAGTGGATAAAGTAACGAAAGAATAGAAACCAAAGGGTTTTAAAAAAACATTAGGTGATCTAAAATCAAAAAACCCTAAACCCTTAAGGCTTAAAACAGAGCTGAAGCATTTGAAAAAGTGCCTTACTCAAAATTTCAACAAACCATAGCCAATTATGGGAAAAGAAAAGCCCATTTTTAATCAGTGATAATAGATTGAATACCTTTTACATTTTTAGGTTTGGACACCTTATTTATTGATTCAATTCTTTCAGGGTCTATCCTTACCCCTTCCTTGGAAACGATGTGTCCCAATAGTTTTCCTTCAGTGACTCCAAAATGACATTTCTTGGGATTTAGTGACATACCAAAGTCCAAAGCTTTATTGAACACCTTTTCCAAATGTCCACAATTATCATCAGCCCTTTTGGAGAAATAGGTTAAATCATCTTGATAAACCACCATGATGATATTAATGAATTCTTTGAAGGCTACATCCATGGCTCTCTGAAATGTAGCTCTAGCATTTTTCAATCCGAATGGCATTCTCACATAGACATATGTTCCCCATGGAGTAGTGAAGGCAGTTTTAAACTGTTCAGATTCCTTCACTAACACTTGATAGTATCCTGAAAAACCATCCATCATGGATAAAAGGTCACATCCTATCACTCTTTGTAGCATGGCTTCCATATTTGGGGATGAATAGTTATCTTTCAAAGAGGCAACATTTAAATTTATGAAATCTACACACAATCTAATGTCCCCATTCTTCTTTCTTACTGGGACTACATTAGAGACCCATGAAGAATGCCTTATTGGTTTGATAATCCCTCCTTTTCTCAATTTAGTCAACTCTTGCTGCATTTTAGTTTCTAACAATGGATTGATGGGCCTCTATTTCTATCTGAAAGGCTTAGCATCTGGAAGTAGAGGGACTTCATGTTGAAAAAGGTCTTGTCTATACACCTTTAGGTCTTCATAAGACCAAGCAAAAACATGTTTATATTTCTTCAATAAATTAATAAGCTTAGCCCTGACATGAGGGGGTAATTTCTTTCCAATATATACTAACTTAGGAGATGATTTAGTCCCCAAGTTTACCTCCTCTAACTCTTCCAACTTGGTGGTAGACTGCTAATGTAAGTGATTGTTGTAGATGTATAAAAATGACCATATTCCTAAATGAATATTTTATGTTCATTTCTCTATTTAATTAAAACCAATTTAACTAAATTATCCACATTCCTCTATTTAATTAAGAAAATTACTCAATTAAATTCACTATACCCATTTAATGAATAAATCATTTTTATTCAATTAAATCCCCCCTATTCACTTTTAATTAAATTCAAATTTAATTAAATAGTTATCCTAAATTAAATAAATCTAATTTATTTAATTGCAACCAAATTGAATAAAATTCATTAAATTCAATTAAATCCTATTATCTGTCCATCCACTTGCATTCTCCTACATTTCTCACTTGCTTCCTAAACCTATTTCTAATCCCTTCTAGACTCTTCTAATCGCTTCTAATTAGCCTAACCCATCTTCTAAACTTTGTCACATCCCTAAGCAAGGGGAGGTCACTTCTCAAAACCTTAAAGTCTTTGATAACCATTAAAGGCTTCAAGTCTTCAACCACTTAATATCCCTAAAGTCTCCCAAACCATTAATGGTTAATTCAACCCTCTTACATGGTTAGAGACTTTTTGCCTAACTTAACCTTCATCCAACCCAAGGGTCTCATCAAGCCTTTAATGCTTTGACTATGATTATCTCTTAATCATTTGCACAAGAGTTTATCCTTGGATTAACTCTTAATCCAATGGGTAATCTTAACTTAGGCTTAACCCTTACCCTCTAGATAACCATAAGGTCTTCTCACGCATTTAATGCCTCCAACCCCTTCTCTCAACCCAACCCTATGTTGACATTTGTCACCATTTTATTGGTGCAAATTGCAAACATGGATTCCCAACTTTCAAACTCAACCCTTGATTAACTCTTTCAATTCTAGCCATCCATTGCCCTATTTTTGCTATAAATAGAGTTGTCATTCCTCCATTTTGGGACATCAATCCAAGTTTGTAGTATCACACTTATGCTCAAATACATTCAAGCTTTCATATATCATTTTTATGCTCATCATTTTAGCCTCTCTTTAGAATAGAAATTAATCTAATATGCATTTTAGAGTATTTCTATTATCATTAGCTTAAATCATTAACTAATATAGTATGCTAGGATAGTTTGTTTACTAACCTTGTCATCTTATAGTTAGTTTATTGCATTTCTAGAATCATGCATAGCTTAGGATGCATCTCATATTAAAACCAACAAAAAGAATCCCTCGTTCTTGCATTTGCCATCCCTAAACCATTTTGCTCAGTGATTTGAGAGCAAAAACATTGGTTTGAGGGACCGTGTAAGATAGAGAACCATGGGACCAACCTTGAGAAGCTGAGTGATACTTCATTACTCCATAGCTTGCATCAAGAAGTCCTGTGGGTGTGTGAGCAAGGCTCCATAGAGCTCCATTTTTTGCATTTTGAGTTCTATCAACCCGCTTTTCCCACATACATTTCTGGTGCCCACCATGGGGCATTACCCCATATATCAAATTGGTTTTTGAAATTAACCACTTTTGCAGGTCTGCGGGAAACAAGAATCAGCGCATGGGAAACATTCCCTGGTGCATCCGGTTAACAACCTAGCACATTCGGTTCACTGTTCATCGCGTGGAGTCCATCATCTAGCATGTGAAGTCCATATATTAGCGCATGACTTCCACTAATCTTTTCCTATAGGTCTCGACGTGGGAAAAAAATAGAGCAGCGCTTTCGGCGCACAAAGTAGCGCATCCCGAAAATAGTGTAGCGCGTTGAAACCTTATTTTAGCACATCGCGGTTATATTGTAGCGCGTACAGTTTGTTCTGTAGCGCATCACAGACAAAAAAGAAAAGAACTAATTTGTAACAGAAACTAAAATTTAGACTTGTGGAAGTCCACAGAATTCACCTTTTTGCTAACAAAGTGATTGGTTTTCTGCAGGTTACTGACCGTTGATTGCAGGTTCTGGATCCATTTTATTTAGGCTAGAGCTAAAGTAGTTTAAATTTTTACTAACTTTTCTAAGTTAGGCAAAAGTTCAAATTTCTTTCTTTTCTTGTTTAAATAAAATTGAACTCACTTTTATTTTGGGCAAGTAAAACGAACAACAAATCAAAATCTTTTCTTGCTTTCCTAGGAGAAAATTTCTCAATTTGGGCTCTAAAAAGAACAACACAAAATTTTCTTTTTCGCAAAAATAGAGCTTAAAAAGAACCTCACCATCCTTTCGTGCATAAAAGGATCCACTTTTATTTTGCAAAGGAAAGAACCTCACCTCAAAAAATTTGTTACAATTAAAGAGGGAAGTGATTCCCCTTTTGTTTATCGATGTTTATTTGTTGACCAAATCGAACCTTTTGCTTTGTTGATGCGGTTATTTCCTTAGATTAAAAAAATCATTGCTTTGAGGAAGTAAAATTAACACCATGCTTTTTCTTGGAGCAACATCTCCCAGTAGAGGTTAGAAAATCACTGAATTGAAGGTTTAAAAAGAATTTGTGATTGCCTTGAATCGAAAGAGGAAGGTATATGCTCTCCCCTTAACTGGGTGATCCAAAAAACCAGACTTCTCTTAAAAAGATTTCTTTCCTTCAAAGCATTTTACATCCTTTAGCAGACTTGCCTTCCTGAGGAGTTGAAATCAACTCTTAAAGCCGTCTATGGCCGGTGTGAAGGGAATGACCTAAGTGGGGAATGACTTTGATGCCAAGAATTCCAACCCACTATAATCAAACATGGAAAGTGACGAAAGTCCTTTTCAATGGTTGCGCGCAGCAATTAGTCTTCCCCCAGTATCCTGGAGATATGTAAAGCCTTTGTTCTAAAGGTTGGGAAGCCTCCTGAGGGAGTTTATCACTGACGACCGAACGAGAAGCCTGATTATGAACCATAGAAATAGAAGCTTTGAACTGAGTCAGTAACCAAACATTTATAACATCATAGTGCAAGGGTGGGGAAGAATCTGCCCCTAAGATTACTCACCATATATCTCCCAAGATAACTAAACTGTGAAGCGATTCACTTTGAGTTAATTTCTGGCAAAAGGCAAAAAAATGGGCGCCCTCTAGGGGTGACATGGTTGTTTGAGCTGACGGAGTATCGAGACTAGTGGGGTATGATGTTATTTATGACCTTTGAATAAAGAGTCTTTCTGAAGTGTATTATTTGTATCCAAACCTGTTAAAACATTGGGGATTTGAACACATCCTTGCAGAACATACACTTTTTGTTAGATTAGGAAAAATGGTTGTACTTTTTGTGTTGTGCTTGCATTTACTACTTTAGAAAATCATCCATCAAACCTGAAAAATTCACAACAAAAATCCAAAATTTATAAAAAACCAACCAAAGAAAAAAAAAAAAAAAAAATCAGGGTAGTTTAGCACATAAGAGAAACTTCTTAGCGCGTGAGGTACTTTTGTTAGTGCATCCAACCATCAAGTTAGCGTGTCAATTCCAAACAGTAGCGTTTTTATCCCAAAATCAAAACAGTGTGAAAACATTTTGCGCATCAGAAAAATAGTCTAGCGCGTGGAAGCATCAACTTAGCGCATGGAAACCCAACATTAGTGCATCAGGTTCAAAAGTTAGCGCGTTACAGGCCCAGGCTAGCGCATGACTTTTTAAACAGATAGAAAACAATTTTTGAACAGTCAAAACTTTAGCATGTGTCTGGGGGCAGCCTAGTGCATGTCGTCCTTATTTTAGCATGCAAAGTAAATTAGGTAGCGCATCCTATCTCTGTTTTAGCGCGTGACCAAAATCAAAAAGGCAGGGGGCAAAACAGTGAGGAATTTTAAAATTTTTGAAAACATTTTCAGAAGCCTTTTTCCATCAACATCATTTTTCATCAAAGCAGAGTGGCAAAAACAAACAATTAAAAACTATTTCTTGAGCTAAGTTTGTGTCAAAACAAACGTTGTAAAAATCCTAAACTGATCGCACGATAAAACATATCTATCTTATCATAATCTAGAAACCTCATCATCAGTATCAATAGAATCCTTTACCATCTTATGAATTTCATCTCAAATACACTTATTTAAAATTTTCAAGTTGTCAAATCAAGTCTCCATATCGGGAGGCTTTTATCCATATCATTTGACACGCTTTGTCGTGAAGGGGCATCTAAACCTTCACTTTGATAGAGTAAGATTTGAAATTTTTCAAACAAGATCGACTAAATCCAAACAAATCAAAGGAAACCATTGATCACTCATGCATGACTAATCCCCATATTCTAAGAAGAAGGAACCTTTATCGTAACATCACATTGAAGAAAGAACAACCTATTTTTTCCAAGTTCATCAAAAGAAATAAGTTTTTATACATCAATCGTCAACTCTTCAAATCTCATCGGGTATTCCTTCATCACATCAAACATTATATCCAAAACAAATCCAATGAATTTGACAAAGAACCCTTAAAAACAAGAGTCTACTGTCAAAATTCTGCTTTTAATCAAATCATAAACCGCAGAGGAAAGATCAATCCAGCATTCTTGCCTGACGAGTGTATCACTTATAACACATCTCGACCAGAACCACCCACCCCTGAGCAACATATCAACAAGGATTTTGTCCCTTTTGTCACATAAAGTTTTTACTAAAATGCCTGTTACTCACTCTCAAAGAAACCAACAAAGCGAGACACACGCAGAGTCTAGTATGAATCAAAGGTTGTCAAATCCTTTTGAAGTTCCACACTTAGAAGAGACTGAAATTTCTGAAGCACTTCTTCAGGAATGTCAAGAAAACCCTTCATTCCAAAAGCTTGTAGAAAGGCTTATGAAAAATGACAAAGAAAAGTATCTGCTCATGCTCACAAGTAAAGGCATTAAACTTCCCGAAAATTTAGACACAAACATCTTTAGAAATGGATCTCGACAATATGCATATCAAGAACAACAAAGAGAAGAAGAAACTCATAACTTTGAACAACACATACCTGAGCAACACATTCCAGAACAACGCATACCAGAAATGCGTATACCCGAGCTAGAAACTCCAGAGCAAAATATACCATTTAACACACCTTTTCCGCTCAGAACCAATACAAGGGAAGAACTCTTCCCTCGATAAGATAGTATACCTTTGGCTGCTCTTACTCAACAAATGCAAATGTTACAACGAAAAATACATGACATGCAACAAGGGACAACAGTGCGGTACTCTTTAAATGAAATCTGTCCTTATCCTTTTGATAGAAGATTGAACATGGTGCCTTTTCCTCCAAACTCAGAAGTTCCCAAATTTGATAAATATGATGGGAAAAGTGATCCCCAAGATCATGTTTGAGAATTTTGCACAATGAGTCTTGAATTTGCTCATGATGACAACTATCTAATGAGGTTATTTCCAAGAAGCCTGGGAGGGCAAACAATGGAATGGTAATCCAAAATTACACCACCTGTCAGATCATTTGATGAACTGGTTAACAAATTCATAACTCAATACTCCTATAACATCCAACATGCCATAACTATGCTAGATGTTTGCAACACCAAACAAAACAACAATGAAACATTCATGATATTCCTTCAACGATGGCGACGTATGGTCTCTAGATATCCTTGAGATATTCCTGAAAAGGAGAAAATAGAAATCTTCATTGACAATTTGAATGGTGAAATGAGTTACAGGCTAAAACTTCAATGCATACCATCTTTTGCTAAATTGATTGAAAATGGCATTCAAGTAGAGGAAGCATGTGTCAAAAAGGGAATGCTCAAATTCTACAAGGAAGGAACAAACTCATCAAACTACAATAACCAGAACAACAACAACTTAGACAAATCTTGATTTTGGACTCGAAATAGAAATGAAGGCAACAATGACTCACATGATCCCAAATATAAACAACCAGTGCTTGCATTATCAGGAAATCCTCAAACTGCGAAGAATCCTAAAAATGCTAATGCTAACACATATGCACCAAACATTGATCAAGGACAACTCAACACAAACAACGCCAATGATACTCAAAGCAAAAACATGAATCCAGGACCTAACAACAATTCCCGAGACAACACGAACAATTTCCAAAAGCGTATCTTCACACCACTAGGGCAATCACTAGAATCAACATTTAGAGAACTTTTGGCAAACAAGATTCTTTCTTTGCCTCCAATCAGCAACTATGAACCCCAAATCAAACCACGTTGGTGGAATAATTCACACTATTGTGATTACCATCATAACAAGGGTCATCGGACGAACGATTGCATGAGATTGAAACATGTGGTGCAAGATATGATTGATCGAGGTGACTTAACGGTAGATGGTCTCAAAACAAATGGTGATCATGGAGCCTTTAAAAATCCTCTTCCAAATTATAACAAAGATGGAGCTTCAACCTCAAATGATACACGTGGAGCTCGTATCAACCATATCTACAACAACACCATAAATCACATATCAACTGAAGATCATCAAGTAAATGTCATCACCATCCGAGACCAGCGTAATCATGAATCTGTCAATGTAACAATCCGAACTCAGAAATATGTCTTAAAAGGACATACCTCACCTGCAACTACTACACCAAAAATCCAATATAACTTGGTTAGCCAACTATGCAAAACTCCAGCTCAGATATCTATACTAGAATTGTTGAAACTATCACCGAAGCACAAAGACATATTGGAACAAGCACTATTGGAAACCAATGTACCTCAAAATCAAGATACATACATATTTCAAGCCATGGTCGCCCATATGACTGGACCTCATAACCTCACCTTCTCAGAGCATGACAATACTTCCTTGAGCCATCCGCATAACACTCCTCTCCATATCGAAGTCATTGTTTGCAAACACCGAGTAAAATGAGTCTTAATAGATGGAGGAGCCAGACTTAATATATGTACTTTAAAGCTTATCTATGCATTAGGCTTTTCAGAAGAGTCTATTGATCCTTGTAAGAAGATTACCATAAAGGCATATGATGATGACGAAAGGTCCTCTAAAGGAACAATGATGTTACCCATTCAAGTAGGACCAATGCAAAAAGATACTATGTGTCAGGTCTTAGACATAGATCTCACCTACAATATTTTGTTAGGGCGACCCTAGATACATGAAATGCAAGCAGTACCTTTTACGTATCACCAGTGTGTCAAATTTCCTTATGATGGACAAGAAGTCTGCATATCTACTGATCACAATCCATTTCAACATTGCAATGCAATGGGGGCAGCCCAAGACAGTTTGGTTCCTCATAATAGAGAGAAACAACGATCTTTAACATCAGATCTACAAACAACAAAGTCCAACTCCTTATTTGGAGACTTCAAGCAGAAAATGCAAATCAAAGACCAAGGCATGGGAGAATACTCTTTGGAGCCCCTATGTTTGGCCAAATTGCCAACATCACCTAGATCTCATGGGTTACCTACTACATCAACACATCTGGTCACTCAGCCCATCACCAAATTTGATGGTACGTTCATCTAGTTGGGCACTCTAGCACATGAATCAGAAGACAAGGATGTTCTTAGCTAGTTATACAAAGATGAGGAAGAAGGTAACAGAGCAACTGCTCTAGACATTGTTCTACCTACACACCTGTATGGAAAAAGATACTTAATTATGCAGCAAATGGGATATGACGGTAAAGGACCTATTGGGAAACACAGAGAAAGAGTCACTAAACCCATAGATCTTCCTTCACAACCCAGTGGAAACAAAGAAGGATTGGGTTGTGAGCTCACTTTCCTATTAAAAAGGCCACCCCGCCTAACTACAAAACCTCAATGGAAAGTAAAGAAGAAGTACAAAGAAGAATCCTAGTAGGAAGCACTCTTTGAATTAGCAGAAACAATCCGCAAGGCACGGGAACGTCAAGATCAGAAGTTACATCAGGAAAAGCTTCTAAGCCACAAAAGGGCCATATCTGTAGCAGTAGCTCATGTTCAGAATCCACTATTTCAAGAACCAATAAAATCATCTCCGGATACCTTTATTTCTCTCCGAGGAAGCACAGTCTATGAACAAATACAAAAAGTAGAAGCAGGATCTGACACAGAATCAACAAAAACTATTAAAATGGTATCCATCATCAAAGATTTGTTTTCACCATACAACATACCTATTTACAGCACTGATAGAATCTAGGATGATACCTCAGAGACTGATTCCAATGAATATGAATGGAGTACCTGCTACAATGCTACTACAGATATCCCTAATGATACTGATTCCATATCCCTTTCTCAAGAAGAACCTAATGCAGAAGATAGACCTCTTGAATTTGGACCACAAAACATCTATGATGTCAAGGAAAGTGAACAGAAACATTATGAACAAGTCTATAAGGAAGATAATACCATCGAAGACCTTGATGAAATCCTGGACTTCTTTAAAAACAAGAACAATCACGATGAAAACTTTGTCCTAACACTTACAGTAGCAGAACTTGATCCACCTAACGATTCCTTACCGCTTGTCTTTCCTGACCTCATCGACTGGGATGAACCTGAAATCCATGATATACCAATTTTCCCAGATGATGAATCTATTATCCATTACCTATGTACCATAAATCTAGAAACAGGCTCTACCAGTGAACAAAGTAATGATGTCTGCAAACCAGGGAGTGCCAAGTCTCTCAGTCACAAAAATGAACCAAGTAAAAGATCTGATGCTGAAAACCAGTCAATGGCAGCTCTAGATCACAAAAAAGTAAAAATAAAGGACGCATCTGAGGGTGAAAACCTTTTTAAGGCACCTAACAATGGGAGACTTGACACTCTTCCTGAGCACTTTCATGAGAAATCACCCATATTGATTGAGCCCACTCAATCAATCAACATTGGTACCACATAAGCAGTCAAAAACATACACCTTGCAAAATCTCTGACAGAGGAAGAAAGATCAGCATTCATCATTTTCTTTAGAGAACAACAAATTAACTTTGCTTGGTCATATGCTGATATGCCTGGAGTGGATCCACACTTGATCATGCATCACTTGTCCATCTCTTCAGGAGTTAAACCAGTCAAGCAAAAGCTACGAAAGATGAATCCACGGGTGGCACTCATGGTCAAAACTGAACTAAAGAAATTATTAGACATCGGATTCATCCGACCCATTGACTATGCAGAATGGATTTCCAACATCATTCCAATATCAAACCAAAATGGTAGTATCAGAATATGCACTGACTTCAAAGACGTCAACAAAGCTTATCCAAAAGATGACTTTCCTCTGCCCAGTATCGACATAATTGTAGATCTCACAACAGGCCATGCAATGCTCTCACTAATGGAGGGTTTCTCAGGCTATAATCAAATCAAAATAGCCCCAGAGGATCAAGATAAAACTGTATTCACCTGTCCTTGGGGAATGTACTATTGGAATGTTATGCCTTTTGGCTTAAAGAATGCAGGGGCCACTTATCAAAGAGAAATGACAACAATATTCCATGACATGATGCATACCTTCATGGAAGACTATGTGGATGATTTACTAGCTAAATCCTTCACCTGAGTAGAACATCTCAGCATCCTAACAAAGATCTTTGATCGATTGGAGAAATTCCAAGTCAGGCTCAACCCTAAGAAGTGTGTCTTCAGGGTTACATCAGGCAAGTTACTAGGCTACATAGTCTCAGCTAGAGGTATTGAAGTAGATCCAGCAAAGGTACAAGCCATTATGGACATGCCACCACCAAAGAATATCAGTCAACTCAAGTCTCTACAAGGATGACTTCAATCAATCAGGCGGTTCATCGCTTAGCTAGCAGATAAAAGTCTACCATTTAACCATTTACTACACAAAAATGTACCATTTAGATGGGAAACCAAGTGTGCAGAATCTTTGTACCAAATCAAACAATACCTAATGAATCCACCAGTTCTAATACCACCAGTCACAGGAAAGCCACTTATCCTATATATCTCAACAATAGATATATCACTGGGGGCACTATTGGCACAAGAAGATCAACAAGGAAAGCAACGGGCCATATATTATATCAGTAGGACATTGAATGGCTATGAACTCAACTATAAATTCATTTAGAAGGCTTGCCTAATAGTGGTCTTTGCATCCCAGAAGTTCTAACATTATATGCTAGCACACACCATTAAGCTAGTTGCCAAAATTGATCCTCTCAAATATCTACTCAGTAAAGTAGCTCTTACAGGCTGATTGGCTAAATGGGTCATGATTCTCAGTGAATTCGACATCCAATACACAGAAAGACGAGTCATCAAAGGACAAGCAATTGCAGATCTGCTGGATGAAGCACCGCTACCAGGAAAACAAACCATGGAGATTGAATTTCCAGACAGGGACGTTCTTGCTCTTTCTACCAAACAATGGACCCTACACTTTGACGGATCCTATACACAACATGGTTCAGGTGCTGGTATTCTATTCATCACTCCTGAAGGACACACTATACCAAGATCATATAGGCTTATGTTTCCATGCACAAATAATGTGGCGGAATATGAGGCATTGGTTATAGGCATCAAAATGGCCGTAGAATGGAAAATCACAGAGTTAAAGGTCTATGGAGACTCACAACTCATCATCCATCAAATCAACAATGACTATCAGACAAAAGATGACAAGCTACTACCCTACAAGCGAATGGTAGATGACTTCAAACAGTATTTTGTGCACATCACCTTCGAGCAAATACCAAGGTTGAACAACAAAGAAGCCGATGCAATGGCTACAATCGCTTCATTACTACAAATTCCAGAGCAACAAAGTCGTTACGAGTTCCTGGTAGAGCAACTGTTCTCCTCAGCCTATGACCACTCTGAATCCCATGTTATCTATGCCTTGACTGGTTCAGATTCTCCGTTATATGGCCCAATATACGACTACCTCAAGAACAATATCTTACCAATTGATCAATTCCGTAACCAAAAACGTAACTTTATCCGGCAAACTGCCTGTTATACCCTTACCACTGATACTTTGTATCATCGAGGTCTAGATGGTACTCTTCTTCATTGCCTTGATCGTAATGATTTTGATTCCGCTTTACAAGAGCTTCATGAAGGTATTTGTGGCACACATTCAACTGGTACTACTCTTGCTAAAAAACTTCTAAGGATGGGATACTACTGGCCTACAATGGAGAAAGACTCATACCACTTCGCCAAGAAATGTCCTAAATGCTAGATCCATGGTAATCTGATACATGCACCAGCACAGGAACTGCAACCATTTACAACATCTTGGCCCTTTTGTCAGTGGGGACTAGACTTAGCTGGCAAAATTCATCCTTCATCTTCAAATGGACACAAGTTTATTATAATAGCAACAGAATACTTTACCAAATGGATCGAAGTAGTTCCCATGACCACAGTGACTGGGAAACAAATTGCCTCTTTTATCCTCAATTATCTAATTTGCAGATATGGTATTCCAAGTTCAATCATCACAGATAATGGACGACCTTTCAAAAACCAAGATGTACAAGAACTATGTGAAAAATTCAACATCCAACATCGATTCTCTACACCATACTACCCATAGGGAAATGGTCAAGCAGAAGCATCTAACAAGACAATACTAAAGATCCTAAAGAAAATAGTGAATGATGCTGGCAAAGATTGGCACGTCCAACTCAATCCAGCACTTTGGGCATATAGAACTAGCATCCATACACCTACAGGAGCAACACCATATTCATTGGTATATGGATCAGAAGCCATTTTACCACTGGAAGTAGAAATCCCATCTCTCAGAGTCTCTTTGAAAGGTTTAATCCCAGATGAAGAGTATCGAGTTAACCGACTGCAAGAACTTGAACTATTAGATGAAAGATGTCAGCATGCTTACACTCATCTCAAAGCATATCAACAATGCATGTGCAGGAGCTACAATCACAAGGTCATCCCTCGCAACTTCAAAGTTGGTGACCTATTCCTCAAAGAAAATCCAAGAAATCAGCAAGATCAAGAAAAGAAAGGGAAGTTTGAACCTAACTGGTTGGGTCCCTATGTCATCATATCAGTCTATGGATCAGGTGCCTATCAGCTAACAACTTCAGAAGGAGATGTGCTTGACGAACCAACTAACAACATCCATCTGAAGAAGTACTACACTTAAGTAGCCTAGTGCACAGAAAAAGCCAAAACAAGCAAAAAAATCAAAAAATTTAGAAAAAGCAAAAAAACAAAGTACAATAAAAACAAATAGTAAAAACCTGGTAAATAGGCACTCTTGTGAAAGAATGGCTCCTCTATCTATCTCCCTACCATTTTATCCGTATCCTTAAAAACACTATTGGCCATCGCCCGACACTTAGCACATAGCCATTCAGGACATACTTAGCATAGTCACTATCCTGGTTTATCTATATATATCCTCTTAACACATTCCACCATGGCTTGGAAATCACTGTACATATTCACATCAAGAGGCACATTCAGCTAGGGGCATTTAAAATCGTCAAAAGTTGCGAACATTCAAGATGTCAAAACTAGAAGCAAAACCCAGAAGCATGGCATCCAGCAACCAAAACTACGCTACATCATAAAACAAAAAAAAAAAAAAAAAAAAAAAAACTCACAAAAATACCAAGGATGGATGATTTTTTGAAGTACTGAATGTTGCATTATTGCATACAAATCTTGACTATTTTTGCATTTTGAACTTTTTAAATTATTGGATTCTCTTCCTTTTCTCACTAAATGCTTTAAAGCTAGAGATCATGGGGAACTTCCAATATTTTCTTAGTCTTCTGTCTGGGATGCGATCACTTGTACTGTATGAATACTCGCCTCGAGACGTGAAACATCGAATATCACTGAAGGCATGATTCCACTTCACACATACAAATGATTTAATCTTGTCTGTTTATACGCAATACGCACTCAGGTCATCCTGGTTCAATTATACCTTGACGCTTGTGCTATCTTGCAAAATCAAAAATCATGTAAATTTTTCTCAAGTCATTATGGTTCAATTATACCATTGTGCTTGTATAAATTTTCAACATATCCCAAAATCAAATCAATGCTCAATGATGACACTTATCTCGAAAGCAAATAACATATGGTTGTATCAGGATGGCAAATGCAGAATGAGGATGCTCCAAAAATATAGTTGCATATCATTTTACAATTAGTTGCATATCATTTTACAAATAGTTGCATATCATTTTACAATTAATAGTTGCATATCATTTTTCACTTAATTACATATCATTATCATACATCTCAAAGATACATTTCACAGCATACCAAAACATACATCTCATTATCAAGATACATCTCACAAACATATTAACAACATACATCCTGCATCATACATTATATCATATATTTAAGCATTGCATCATCATCACATAACGAAAAGAACACATAAGCACATCCATCCATATAACACACCACATGATCAAAGATAATGATGCCGTATATATATATATCTCCCAAAAATGATCAAAATGTACAAAATATATCATCACTGTGTCCAGTACAAACAATACAATGATAAAAAAATACAATAGAGACCACGTCTCTCAAGTATGGCTATCCCCTGACAGAGATGGTTTGGCTCTAGATGTCCCCACCCCTGGATCTCTAGGGGGGTCCTGTCTCGATGGCCCTGTCACACCTCAGCTCTCGGACCGTGACCCAGTATCTCAAGATCGACTGGATAAGCTATGTACTCGACGATCCCTAGGTACCGCAGCCTCATAATGCCGCCGGTAGTACTCTGCCTCCTGAGCTCTCAATGATATCTCTCTCAGGGTGTCTCTCATAGGACCACCCACCACTTCTCTCTGCACACTGGCTGGAAGATCCTCCGCTCGACCCCTCCACTCTCTCTCTATGTCCCGCTCAATGGTGAACTACGCAATCTGTCGCTAATATGTCAAAACCTGTGCCTGCAGCTGCTGTACAGTCACCTACAGGGTCTGAATCTAAGCATCCTCAACATGAGTAGGGACCCGAACCCGTAGCGGTACCTGTGCAGGGGCATCCCCTCTCACTCTGCCTACCCTCTGTGCTGGAGGTGGGAGCACATCCGTCCTCCTCCTCTTTGCCGGTCGCCTCGCCTCATCAGTACCCCCCACTGCAGCTAACACCTCCCCCACACTCCTCTCTCCACCGGCTCCAATAGCTAATCTACCTCTCCCCCTATCTATCACCACCTATCTAACTGCTCTCTCCACACCTCTATCTCCTCTCCTCCCTCTATCTCCCTGCCTACCTCTAACTCCTCTCCCTCATCAACCTCCTCCATCATCTCCATCATCCTCATCATCTCCCTCTCCCTCCTCATCATCATCATCAAATGCCGACTGCATCTCCTCGGGATCAGATATCCTGGCTACCGCCCGCACAACAAACAATCTCGCGAACTCATCAGTCATGCCCACATCCAAAATCTCTAGGGCATAATCGCATATCTGACCTGCCAAGCTAACAAACTCCTCCACTGCCACCGTGCTATCAATGGTCGGGCCCCAATCTGATATGTCCTGCCTCCACCGTGCATATAAGCAAGCCCCCTGAGGTATACACTGTTGTCAACCAAACTGTCTCAAAACTCTGGTCACCACAGACCTCTCAATAACAAATGGGGTCCTCCCAATCAGGTATCTCATCATAAAAATGTAGGGCATCTCCAACCCGTCCTCTGCCCACACCTCACACCCTATATACGGTCGCCATGTGACCATATCGATGTCATCCAGCACTCTCCTCCAATGCTCTAGTTTGCCCAGCTTCCGCTGGACAACTAGACCCCTGTATCCATAAGCATATGCACATCCCACGGGCCTATCTCTGTCTGCTAATGGTCTAGCAGCCAGAATGTGCTCCTAGCACCATACCTGTAATAGCATCACGCCAGCTGATAAACTGTCGTAACCGAGGTATACCACCTCATGCAAATCCATGTATAGATGGGCTAGCATAGCCAATCCCCATGCGAACCTAGGACCCTGTGTGACCATCTCCTCTAAAACCATCCCCCATCCCACAAAGAATCCCTTTGACCTGCGATCAGGACAAAGGAATCCACCGATAAACCCTACTAGTACTGATGGAAGTGGTGCATAATCCAGGTCTAAAAACTCCTACCATGGGATCTCGTATCCACAGACTGTCTCATCATGAAAAATGCGGCAAAGTGCCTCTGTACCACCCTCCTCTGACTGCTCATATGGTAGTAATGCACCTACTACTGGTATGCGCAGGATCCTGTAACAGTCCTCTGGTGTGACTGTCATCTCACTTGTGGCAAAATGAAAGGTGTTGGTGTCACTATGCCACCTCTCTACAAGTGTTGTAAGTAGCCCCCGGTTCACAGTGAATCAAGGCATATCCAACAGGGACATCAACCCACATCTCTCAATGATATCCAGGTCGGCCTGAGTCAATCGCGGTATCAATGTCCACGGCCTCGAAAATCACTCCCTCGACTGAACCATGCCCAATCACTCCTATCAACAAGCAAAACAAATCCAATATCAGTTTCCACATCAAAACAAAGATATCACAATCCAACTCACATCAACAATATGAAACAATTTTCTCATCTACATCAAGTTCAAAATCCTATCATTTCATATCAACTTGTAAAAAAACTCAAGTTATCAAAAACCATATCAAAACTTGTAACACAACTCAAGTCTCCAAAATCACATAAACTTGTAAAACACCTCAAGTTTCCCACCCATATCAGCTTGTAAAACACCTCAAGTTTCCAACCCATATCAGCTTGTAACATAGATCAGGCTTCACACATTGAACTTGAAACAAGAGTGCAAAAACAAATCATCTTTTGATCAACACAACACATTGATATCTATGCATAACTTGACATATCGCAAATCAAAACAAGTTATATCGACACTCATATTGGACGAATCAATAAAACCCAAGACAACAAAACGTAATAATTTCACAAATCAACTCATCTTGCAAAATTTTTTTTTGCATGTGCTAAAATAGATTCTCACTGCGCTAAAATCCACCCACGCGCTAGGCTGTTTTACTTACGCGCTAATCTATTTTACCCTATGCACTAGACCAACTCTATGCACTAATCTTTTGCCCCGATGCGCCACCCAACCTACCCTATGCGCTAAAACCTATTTATGCGCTAACCTATACCTCGCTGACGCTACCTGTTTGACCCTATGCGCTAGGTCTACCCTACGTGCTAAAACCCCTTACCCATGAAAACCCCTATGACCCCCACGCGCTAGGTCTACCCTACGCGCTACCCTGCTAACCTGACGCACTACCCTACATTTGGCATGCGCTATTTTTACTCCTTGCACTAACCTAGACTTTCTATGCACTATGCTATTTTATTTCAGGTGCAGCCCTAAAATTCATCTTCATGCGCTACCTAAATTTTTGTATGCGCTACTTTGCGACTTTGATGCGCTAAAATGCTAAAACCGAATTTCAAAAATCAAAAAATAACCAAAAATGACCAAATCATAAATCAAAAAAGGGTCAAAAGTGTGGACTTACTAGTGGTCCATATGCGGCAGGTCTCTGGTACCTCTGAACACGCTCAAAATGATGCCTGGAATACAGAATAGGCATTTTGACTTTAGACCAAATTCTCTTTCTCCAAAGTCAACAATGCACAAATGAATCAAATTAAAACACTTTTCCCCTTTTATAGGAGGAAAATGAAATTAGGGTTAGCAAACCGGACATGTACTGTGGTCGTGGTCTCCCCTATACCCTACACATTGTGCATTATCGGGAGATGAATCAATTTCCACATTTCATATAGATAAAATCATACACACCACACACAAATCATCAATTCCAATAAAAAAATTTCAAAATATTGATTCAACTCCCGAGGGGACATCACGCATCAAATCAAATCTGGGGCATAATTTGCAAACCATGAGAGCAACACAAAAATTTCATTTGATCATAAATCACGACAACAAATCATTTTCTTTGAAATAACATGTGCACACACATCACTTCAAAGACGGGCAAAATGTAGACGTATAAAAATGACCATATTCCTAAATGAATATTTTATGTTCATTTCTCTATTTAATTAAAATCTAATTTAATTAAATTATCCACATTCCTCTATTTAATTAAAAAAAATTACTCAATTAAATTCACTATACCCATTTAATGAATAAATCATTTTATTCAATTAAATCCCCCCTATTCACTTTTAATAAAATTCAAATTTAATTAAATAGTTATCCTAAATTAAATAAATCTAATTTATTTAATTGCAACCAAATTGAATAAAATTCAATTTATTCAATTAAATCCTATTATCTGTCCATCCACTTGCATTCTCCTACATTTCTCACTTGCTTCCTAAACCTATTTCTAATCCCTTCTAGACTCTTCTAATCACTTCTAATTAGCCTAACCCATCTTCTAAAATTTGTCACATCCCTAAGCAAGGGGAGGTCACTTCTCAAAACCTTAAAGTCTTTGATAACCATTAAAGGCTTCAAGTCTTCAACCACTTAATATCCCTAAAGTCTCCCAAACCATTAATGGTTAATTCAACCCTCTTACATGGTTAGAGACTTTTTGCCTAACTTAACCTTCATCCAGCCCAAGGGTCTCATCAAGCCTTTAATGCTTTGACCATGATTATCTCTTAATCATTTGCACAAGAGTTTATCCTTGGATTAACTCTTAATCCAATGGGTAATCTTAACTTAGACTTAACCCTTACCCTCTAGATAACCATAAGGTCTTCTCAGGCATTTAATGCCTCCCACCCCTTCTCTCAACCCAACCCTATGTTGACATTTGTCACCATTTTATTGGTGCAAATTGCAAACATGGATTCCCAACTTTCAAATTCAACCCTTGATTAACTCTTTCAATTCTGGCCATCCATTGCCCTATTTTTGCTATAAATAGAGCTCTCATTCCTCCATTTTGGGACATCAATCCAAGTTTGTAGTATCACACTTATGCTCAAATACATTCAAGCTTTCATATATCATTTTTATGCTCATCATTTTAGCCTCTCTTTAGAATAGAAATTAATCTAATATGCATTTTAGAGTATTTATATTATCATTAGCTTAAATCATTAACTAATATAGTATGCTAGGATAGTTTGTTTACTAACCTTGTCATCTTATAGTTAGTTTATTGCATTTCTAGAATCATGCATAGCTTAGGATGCATCTCATATTAAAACCAACAAAAAGCATCCCTCATTCTTGCATTTGCCATCCCTAAACCATTTTGCTCAATGATCTGAGAGCAAAAACATTGGTTTGAGGGACCGTGTAAGATAGAAAACCATGGGACCAACCTTGGGAAGCTGAGTGATACTTCATTACTCCATAGCTTGCACCAAGATGTCCTGTGGGTGTGTGAGCAAGGCTCCATAGAGCTCCATTTTTCACATTTTGAGTTCTATAAACCCGCTTTTCCTGCATACAACTATCATTATAACTCAACATGCTTTTAGCTCTACCAGCCCTTTAGGTATTTCATTAGTTTCCAACTGGACTAAATCATTTCCAAACACTATTTCCTTATTGTCAACCAACTCCACTAGTGCATTGCAATCAATTTTCTTTCCATCATAATCATCAACACATTGGATGAACCTAAGAATGTCTTCATCATCAACAAAAACTTGCCAATTGTAGACATTGTCAGGGATGGCAGGCCTAGATTTTATCTCCATAGTGGAAATACCAATTAATGTTGCATCATCACTCTTTAAGGCAACATTGGCTAGGAAATATGCCATAATGTTCTTTGATCGCTCTATCCAATTAATAGAAAATGCACTAAAATGCTCAATAACATCCCAAACTGCATGCTTATATCTCTTTAATCTATCATTCTTGGATGTGTATTTGACTCTCACCTGAGATACCACCAATTCTGAATCCCCTAACACTGTTAACAACTGGATTCCATGCTTCCTTGCAACTTCAAGCCCCAGCAATAGAGCTTCATACTCTGCAGTGTTACTTGTGCATTGGAAAGCCAATAAGAATGAATACTTGAAAGTTATACCTGATGGGGATACAAAAAGAACCCCTGCTCTAGATCCTTCTTTGGAGCAAGCTCCATCAAAATACATCTGCCATAATCCATACTGTTGTGCTTCTAACTCGACCACAATGGGGTTAGTATTCTTCAGTTGAAGTAAAATTGGTTGAAGTCTAAAGTTATCGAGATCTACATCAATCATACAATTGAGCATATTAGGGTCTACATTTTCTATTACCCTAGGAACACGTGGCTCTCTGTACAATTTGACTTGATTTCCATTGATTGGAATGGTGGCATAGGATAAGTCCAGTTGAACATTTCCTCCTACTGTTGCTGCCCATTGCCTGGAAAGTAACATACCATAATGGGGTTTGGTATCAGTAACAATAACATCCATTTTATAGGTTGCCTCAGGGAATGCTGCTATTTTTACCTCAACATCTTTCATTGTACCTGTATGCGGGAAAAGTGGGCAGATAAAACTTAATATGTGAAAATTTAGTTTAAATACTAGTCCACACACACACACAGGACTTCTTGATGCAAGCTATGGAGTAATAACGTATTACTCAACTTCCCAAGGAGGGTCCCATGGTTCTCTATCTCACAATGTCCCTCAAACCAATGTTTTTGCTCTCAGATCACTGAGCAAAATGCTTTAGGGATGGCAAATGCGAGAACGAGAGATGCTTTGATAGATTTTAGTATGAAATGGAGGTTAAGCTATGTATGACTCTACAATGTAATACACTAGATGATAAGATGATGAGGTTAGTATGAATACTATCCTAGCATACTATATTTAGTCTATGATTGAGCTAAAATGATAAAGAAATTATTCTAAACATGCATATTTAGTCTAATTTCTGATCTAAAAGAGGCTAAATGATGAGCATATATGAAATGAGAAAGCTTGAAAGAATTTGAGCATAAGTATAATGCTTCAAATTTGAAAGATGATTCTTTAGAATGGAGGAATGAGAGCTCTATTTATAGCATAAACAGGGCAATGGATGGTCAAGATTGAATGGTTTAATCAAGGGTTGAGTTTGAAAGTTGGGGATCCATGTGCACCATTGGCACCAATGAAATGGTGACAAGTGTCAATATAGGATTGGGTTAAGAGAAGAGGTTGGAGGCATTAAAGGCCTGAGAAGACCTCATGGTTATCTAAAGGCTAAGGGTCAAGTCCAAGTTAGGCTTACCCATTGGATTAAGAGTTAATCCAAGGATAAACCTTTGTGCAAATGATTAAGAGATAATCATGGTCAAAGCATTAATGGCTTGATGAGACCCTTGGGTTGGATAGAGGTTGAGTCAAAACAAATGTTTTAACCATGTGGGTTGGTTTGAATTAACCATTAATGGTTATTGGAGACTTTGGGGATTAAGTGGTTGAAGGTTGGAAGCCTTCAATGGTTTTCAAAGACTTTAAGGGTTTTGGTGGTTGAAGGTTGAAAACCTTTAATGGTTATCAAAGACTTTGAGCCATTTGAGAAGTGACTTCCCTTTGCTTAGGGATGTGACAAAATTTAGAGGAGGGTTAGGTTAATTAGAAGTGATTAGAAGATTCTAGAAGGGATTAGAAAGGGGTTTGAGATTTTGCAAGTGGATGGAGGGATAATAGGATTTAATTGAAATAATTTAATTCATTCAATTTGGTTGTAATTAAATAAATTTGATTTATTCAATTTGGGATAACTATTTAATTAAATTTGAATTTAATTAAAAGTGGATAGGGGGGATTTAATTGAATAAAATGATTTATTCATTAAATGGTATAGTGAATTTAATTTAAATAAATTGAGTAATTTACTTAATTAAATAGAAGAATGTGGATAATTTAATTAAATTGGATTTAATCAAATAGAGAAATGAACATAAAATATTCATTTAGGAATATGGTCATTTTTATACGTCTACAGTACCTATCATAGCTACTTCCCTGTTATCCATGTCATAGCATTTCCCATACACAGTGGATACTAACAATCCTAATTCTTTTATAACACCATAGGGCATTACATTAGCAGTAGCTCCTGAACCTATCATGCAGTTTTTAATCAACTGGTTATTTACTAACAAAGTAACATAGAAAGGGTCTACCTATGAAGGCTCTTGAGTGATAGTGGTTCCAACATAAACCTCTGGGGTTTGGAACTCTTGATCCTTTCCAATTCTAACTGAACCGGTGGGTAAGACTGTGTCACTATCAGATATACTAGAAAATAAAGACAAGGCTGCATCCCTATGTTCTTTAATCTTCAGTAATTCTACTAATGGAACAGTGACCTTCATTTGAGTAAGAGCTTGAGCCATGTCAAATGTAGAACTATTGCTTGTTTTAGTATTAGCTCTAGCTCTTTCTATCTTGAGCTGACTTGCCTTTTTCACTGTAGCAGCTCCTTGTATGTCACCAGTATCTGTACTCTTTGGTACATCTTTGACCTGTTCCTTCTTTTCTTGACCAATCTTAGGAATAGTAGTAGCACTACCTACTGCCCCCTTTTGGGTGATCTCTTTTATGAACATGGAACCAGATTCACCCTGATCAGTGTCCTTCTTAGTGCTTCTCAAGTTATAGTTGTGTTTTGCTTTGGCAATGGAGGCTTTAGTGAGATTTTTGACTTCTTCCTTACTAGGCCTTATAAGATGAACCTCTTCATCCTTAATTGTTACCACATTCAATGTAGGATGCCAATCTAAGGTTAGTTGCCCTTGAACAAACCTTTCATTATCTAATACATCACTATATTCACTTTGTATAGACTCCTCATCACTTTCTATGATGGTTTCAAACATATTGATGTCAGGCTCAGATTCCTATCTCATAGACTCTTCAAGAGCTTGAACCACTACACATTGATGAGGAGAATGTGGTCCATCACAAGCGAAAAACCAGAGAGTGCTTTCTATATTATGGACAGTTTTCCCTTTCAAGGGATCTGGAGTGTCCTAATTTTCGGCAATTTTGGGCTTCTCATTTTGGGGTTTGCCATCTTTCCAATTGGTATTATATGGCATGTCATGCAATCTAGGGGGTCTATCTTGCCAGTTATAATGAGGCTTGTCATTTTTGTTTACCTTAGTAGTCAGATCCTTCATTGCAATAACCAATTTCTCTATCTTATCATCTTCCTTAGCGACTTTATTAGGTTGTTGTTTTGTTTCCTGCCATAATCTACCATTTGTTCTTCTTCCTAACTTCCAGATGCTTTTCTATTACTTTCTACATTTATGGTGATTCTAAAAGCATCTCTCAATTTTTGTGGATTCTTATCTCTCAGAATATAGGCCATTTTAGAATCAAATGCGTTATAATAAGTATTTAAACACATGTTATCATCTAATCTCATCACTTGATACAATCTGTGCATGGCTTTTTGGAATCTGGCATTGAAGTCAGTGACCATTTCATTATCATACTTTCTGATATTATTGAATTCATTGAGCATGAAGCTCACATTAGTCTTGTCACCATACTTCTCTTAAAAACAATTCTTAAAATCCTCCCATGACCCTATGTTATTGACTGGAAGACCTCTGTACCAATCTCTTGCATCATCAACCAAGGACTGGACAAATAGTTTCATGATAACATCCTCATCCACTATCTCATAATCGTTTATTAGGTCCCCAAAAGATTTCAGATGTTCCTCAGCACTAATGGCATTGTTCCCAACAAATTTATGGAGTTTGTCTCTTAACTCAGTAGGAACATGATTGGGATATCCTGAGATCCCATCAAAGAACAATTGTCTATATTGTTCTAAATTGATTGGTCTCCTTTGAAAAGGGGTAATAACATTATTATTTCCCATGTTCATTCTAATCTTTTGAATTGGAGACTGAGATATTTGGGTGTGATGACTATTCACAGGGATTTGACTCACTGATGCTACATTAGCAAGCACTGTAGGTTGAATCTTAACAGGGGGAAGAGAAATTTGTTGAGGATCAGGCTTATTAAGATCTTCTGATGGAAACGTGATAGGGGGAGCCTTTAAGTAACTAATTTTTCTTTTTACTTCCTGATTTGCTGCTTCCAATTCAGCTTTCTCTAGCTCCATTTGGAGATCCTCCTTTTCTTTCCTCATTCCTTCCATTTCTCTCTCATGTGCTGACAACCTATGAGAAACCTCCTCTGCAGTTTTAGATTCAATTCCATCATCTACCCATTTCTATTTTCCTTTATCCACATTTGTCCTAGGAAACTGTGAATCACTTAATACTTCCTTACTTGGCTGAACTACTGACCTATATGCTAGCTTAGCCTTGGGGATCAGGATTTCTCTAATCACAGGGCCTTCTTTATCACTTTTTTCTTTCTCTTTTGCCAGTAACTCAAGATCAGCTATCTATCTAAGAAGCCTATCTCTCTCCATTAATTTAGCTTTAACCTCTTTCTCCCTATCTGCTTCCTTTTGGGCTCTTAGGGAGATTAAATGGTGAACTCTTCTATTCAAGTCTTCAATCTCTTGGGACACTTTATCTTCATCAAGGAAATTTTCTTCAGAGTCTAATACATTGACTTGGTCTATGTCAATCAAACTAATGTTTCTATCTATTGTTATAGGCACAGAGTGTCTAATTGAATTTGAACTGGTCCTATCTCTTGCAGAAACACTAACATGGGATAAATCTCGATTTAAAACAAGTGCATTATCAATATTTCCAAACAATCCTGAATGGAAACCTAATATATCATGTTCTGAATCTCTGGAAGATGAATTAGACTTTACATAAATAGGTCGATTAGGCATCTTACCAGTGTTATTGTTCTTTTGTACCCAAGCAACATTTGATGGTTCAGGTAACACAGATCTCTTTTGACCTCTCTGTGACTGCTCTGGCAAACCTTCTTGCAAAGTTTCATGACGATGCTTCTTCATGAATGACCTGGTGTTTTTTCCTCAACATATGACAAGGCTTGATTTAACCTTCTACACTTCGGACTTACTCAGAGTCCATGCGCGTATACCTTTGTGAACTAAATTCACACTTGCAAAAGATAAATCCACAGCAAACCAGTCCAGAAAACTAGTGGATCTATTCAACTTGAAACTAACTGAAACAAAGGAATGAAAATTATACTCATATTCAGTATTTTGATCTACAAAACAAGTAATAGACAACCTTGACCAATACCAATGCCTTATCCAAGGTCACAGAGTCATCAAAATTCAAACAATACTCCCCAAACAGAATATCTCTACACATCCCATTGGCTCAGCTTCTTTTAATCCCTATATATGCCTAACATACATGAGAATTTATGCATACCAAATCAAACTATTCTCATCAAGATTCAAGATGTCTCACAGGTAATTTACCAGTAGAAGTGATCCCCGCATATTTAATTTCCCTCCTAAAGAGAAAAGCTAGCAAACACATCTACTGAAAGTTGCCTTACAACCCCTATTCAAACAAAATAACCCTAGATTATTCAGTATGAAATAGTAAATACATGCAAACACATTTGAAGATGACACAAAGCTTTACTCAAAACTGATGGTCTGTATATTAATATTATCTTCAAAATGTATTACAAAAACTTTTGAATATTCCCCATTAAACTCGGAAAAGCTCAGATAAATTTCTGTAGCATTTTCTTACAATTCTTTGCGATCCCCTTTTCCTCTAGTCCTGGTATCCATTTATAACAATATGGATGCACAAAGCTTCGGACTTTCCTAGGATAGTTTGTTACAATCATTTCTTTTCCAAAAGAAGTTACAAAGCCTTTTACAAAAACAGTTACAAGTCCTTTTCAACTTCTATAGCTTCTTCAACTTGTTGTTCGATTGCAACCTCTTCCAACTGCTCTACGTCCTCAATGGCATATTTTGTTGTACATTCATTGTACACATCATCAGTTGGCCACGTGAAATCAATCACTTTTGTCTTAGCCTTGGCCAACCTTTTCCAGGAATTCCTCATCTTGTTAACCTCTGAATTAAGAAAACCATAATGAGATTTGATTCTCTCTATCTCCTAAATTGTTACAACAAAAAAGGAAGCATCATCTAAATCAACAATTCCTTTTATTCTGGCTAACAGTTTGGCCTCTAATTCTTTAAGCCACACTTGTTTGTCCTTTAATTGATTTGGGCTAGCAAAAACTCCTAGAATCAATTCAAAAACCTAATCAGTGTACTCCTTTTTATACAAGTTGATTTTCCTATCAGCATTGTCTACCTCTCCTGCCAGTTTTACTAGATCCTTGGTGGTGTCACAAGTAGCTTTGATGATAGGATTAGCCCCTGCCTCATCATAAGATACACAAATAGATTCTAGGTCCTACTCTCTGGGCTTCCACTTGTCAAGGATAGGTATCAAAATGGCCTTATCCCCATTTAGCTCATTCCTCATATCCAAAATCTTTCTTATGTTATTATATAGCAATGAGGCACTCATTGTATCTACAAAAATGGAAATAGTAGCCCTTGCTCTCTCCTCATATTTCTTTGCATACAAGGCTTGAGCTTGTTTTAAATTTTCTAGCTCTTGAAGAGTAATCTCAACCATTTGAGAGCTGGAGGGTGCTGGAGATGGTGGGAACTCAATGATAGGGCTAGTGGGTGGAGGTCTGGTAGGGGAAGAGGAGATCATCAGTGTTGAAGATTCACCTTGATGATACTATCCTGCTAGTTGCTTCTACAATTTAGCAATAATGTTATCCTTACCTCTTACCTCCTCTTTAGCAATGTTGTAGGCCTTCAAAACTGTCTCCAACTTGAATTGGACGACCTCTTTTTCCTTGGCTTCCTTTTGTACTACAACAACACTAAATTTTGCAGTCTCTAGCAGAGTGCTAGTGGCTTCCACTACCCCAGTAGTCTGGACTCTCTTCACCATCATTGCTCCAAGGTAACTTGACTCTGAGGCATCCTTCTTCTTCTTATTTTCATCTCTTTTTAGAGACCACATGACTAATGTAGCATTGTCTTTATTGAAAGTGACTCCCTCCATAGGTTTTGTCTCCTTTCTTACTGCTTCTAGGACTAAAGCATCTGCTATGTCCCATTCGGGGAGAATGAGTACCCCAGCCTGAGCCACCATGTCTCTTCCTTGCTGAGGAGTGATCATCTTAAATTCTTCCACCATTTCTTGCTTTATTTCCTCCTCAACTGTAACTGGATCCTTATGAGGCTGCTCACCTCTCCTTTTCTCACACCTTGCATTGTATTTGTCAATGCTCTGCTTCCATACAAATTGCATAAATACTTCTGATGTGATAAATTTGTCATCGGCCAAGAAATCTTCACTAGCTTGTTTGATCTCAGGATCCCATTCTTGGCCTTTGAATTCATTGATAGTGATATTCATTTCAGCAGCTAGGGGCTCTTCTGGCATTCCCTCCTCTACTTCATCATATGTGTAGGCAATTTCTCCTAGACTGCCTAACTGCAACAGTTGCTCAGCTGCTGCCTGTTCATCTCCTATATGGATAGGAGATTGAGATGAAGAGTACAAAGGTTCTTCAGATTGTACCTCTTTTCCTACTCTTTGTTTCTTTGGTCTATCAGGGATGTCGATGACATCATGTATTTTCCTCTTTCCTTTAGAGCTAGAGGGCTCCCCTGTAGTAGGCATAAGCACACTGTAACTAGATTTCTTGTGCAACATATAATAACCAGGAGGGATTGTTCTAGCAAATATAGGCCTACTCAAAATCAGTCTTGCTTTCTCAGGGTTATTCTTGATTACAACCTCCCTCTTTTCTTTTAATGTTTGCATCACCTCCTCAAAACTAAGAATCAAAAACTTCATCTTCTCTACAAAGAGGTGAAAACTAGACAAAGGGTCATAGCTCATATCAAATTGATGCACCAAGTCAAAGGCCTTTTTATAAGCCACCCACTTTTCTTTTCTCAGCTCTTGTTCATCCAAATCAAACTCATTTCTAATCAGGGCTTCAGGAAACTGAAATTGATGGGGTTTAGCTTTGCATATTGCCCTCTTCCTGAACATACCATTGAAGAAGTCTTTGGGTTCAGAACATCGGGAGACTGTAGTTGACAAATGATATGGCTGAAGGAAATCTTCAAAACATTTCCAACCTCCTTTCGTTATCACAAATTGGTGTGTCATAGTAATTGTAGGGAAAATTGTCCCCTTACCTCTGCCTATCAATTATGCTTCCTGCACAGCACCAATCTGCCTAAGAATCTCTGTAATTCCCACTTTAAGAGGGACCTGGTAAGGTAACAAAAATGGGGTCCCTGTGAAACCATATATTCTAAAAACTGTGAAAATAGGGTATAGGTAGATATCACCCCAATTGTGGATAATTTTTATATCCTCTACAAACTCTTGTGGCCTAATGAATTCCAAAAGCACCTTGGGAACTCATGGATTCTCCGAACAGATAAGGGTCCTAATTTTTGATGCAAAACATTTATCAAACCTTAGAAAACTTGCATCTTCTATGTCCCATGACAGAACTGTGCTTCATAATTGCACTGACATCTTTTCTCCATCCTTCTCTTTCACAAGATCCATCCCACTTGCAAAATAATCACCACCCTTGAATAAAAACAAATGCATAAGAAGGGAATACCACCCAAAAGGCCTATCTACTTTCCCACTCTTTATCCCTATCAATCCATTATGGATAGCATCAGTGATAAAAGAAGCATAATCAAAGGTTATTGCCACAAAAGGATTCAAAATCTGAGCAACCATTAGCATGTAGTGAGTAGGCATACTTACCCCAGCATCCTCCCTTAGGATTTGGAAAAGTGACCACTATAATCCTTTAGCCCTAAGGGTAAACAAATTTAGAGAGAAAGGTTCTTTAGTGTTAGGTCCTACAACTATCAACCCGCCTATCTTCACAAAGAATTCTTTGAGAGGCCCATTCCTAAGGTGGTTCCTTTGTACACTATACACCTGAGCTAATGATTTAAAATTAATAGGCTCCAAAAAATTAGTGTATTCACTTAACCCAAAGGCATTCCTGAATTTCTCATTATTAATTTCAATGAGGGTTTTCTTGCTGATATCCTTAACACTTCTTGTAATTGGGTCGTAATTATGTGCAATCTGGGTCAAAAGATCCACATCAAAGAAAACCCTAGGGACCACCAACTTTCCAACGTCCAATTCCCAGATACTGTTTTGAGGGACTGAAGAGTTTCTCATGCCGAATCCAACCTTGAATAATCCCAACCCAGACATCCCTATTTGAGGGTCTTTTAGCCAATTACCCTTATCATATAATGCTTCTCCTGTTTTTAGGTGAGGAGCTCTTGGCACCAATTCTTTCATTTTTGAAGCCACATTAGTTGACAACGTCAACTATTCAAGGAAATCATTACAAATGGCTCTCTCTTGGTAATTGACCTTTCCTAATAATTCCCTCTTAGTTGCCATCTTTTAAAAACTAAGCAAGAAATCTAACAATCACCCTCAATTGGTCTACAACAAATCAAAACCTCAATTTAAAACACACACAGTTAAAATGATGGCAAACAAGAGTATAGAAAAACTTGCTTTTACTCGAAGGAATTAGCTCTGCAACTGAAGAAATCTGCTCTGAAACTGCTTCCTTGCAAATACTCTTTAGAATGATACCTTGGTTTAATTGATACAATATCATATATGATAGCTGAGCTCTTAACTACGACATTGATTTCACATGCTTTGGCCATCCCTTCAGAATTGAATTCATGAAAGAATTCAAAATTTTCACTCCAACGGGTCACAATGCCTGTGTATTCTCTTTCCGCTTTTTCGCAAGGCATAAATTCTTAGCAATTTTGCTTCATGAAATCATGCTGGCCGTCTGATCAAATGGGACTTGATCGGTCTTTACACTAGCTTAGCACTTTTACCTTTTCATTGGGCCTTATTTCGTTTCGCCATTTCGCGGGATTTATCCCATGGGCATTTTTCCTTTGCAAAACTATGTCAGGCATTAGATGGGACTCAAACTGCTCGGCCTTTAACTCTCACCTGGATAGTCAGCCTTTTCACTAATCGCCCCTCAACCCGATAGCTAACGGTTCTTCTCTATTTCGTAGAGCTTAATCTGCATTCAACTTTAGGCTACGAAACTACGCGAACCGTCAGATCACATCGAAGATGACCATCCTTTAAGTGAGACCTTTATACTAGCTCACTTACCCCTCTCTTCCACTAGTTACCAGATACCACATGGCACTCAACCATATGCCCTGGGAAACTATTTAAGTTTAATTCAGAGTCAACCACGTGTTATATTTCTTTTATAACCACTAGTCACACCTTGGTGCCTTCAATCTCTTCTGAAAATACCTGTCCATATACACGTCACCGTCTATCCTGACACCTGGATGAATCCCTTTTGCTTTCACCATTTCGCGAAGCATATCCTTCAAATATTTTACAAGCATGAAATAATGCTAGCCATTAGATTAAGACAAAGTTGATCTTCCTTTAACTTTATGTTTTATTTACCTTTGGAAACGGAAAACCTTTTCGCCATTTCGCAGAGCATAAAGAGTGAGCACTTTACCTTTGCAAAATCGTGTAGTTCGTCTGATCAAATGAGACTTGATTGGTCTTTACACTCTGAATTGACTCCAGCTAATGTGGGCCCTCTCACTCAACCCCAAACACCTGGCATCCAGTCATTTTCCAAGCTGACATGTCAGTTTTTCATTTGCAGAGAGAAAAACATTAGGTTCCTCCTCATTTTTGCCACCTATATCTGTCAGAACACCTTTTATCCCACAACATGACTCACTTCTGGGACCCACCTTCTTTTAACTCTCGGAACTGTCTTGCTAACTATTGCGGTTTCTACCACGTGCAATCATCTTACTCTCCTTTTAGACTAGCTGGACCATCTGATTGGAGTGCCACGTCATTTCACCATTTCGCAGAGTATAACTGTCGAGCTTTTTTATCTTGCGAAATAGCACGAACCATTGGATTACATCGAAGATGACCATCCTTTAAGTGAGACCCTTTAGAAAATTCTTCGCATGCTGGGCCCCACCATCTTTTCGCTATTTCGCGAAAGGTATTTTACTCGCGATTTCAGGCTACGAAACAATGCCAGCCATTGGATGAACTCTGAGATGACCATCTTTTAAGTGAGACCCTTTTCGCCATTTCAAATGCATTTCCTTTTCGCCATTTTGCAAGTCTTAAACCACGCACAACTTTGCCTAGCGAAATAGTGAAAACCATAGATTTTCTTGAAAGATGCGCACCACTTAATGGGCCCGACAACATTAGGAGGAAAATAAGTATCAAGTGTAAAATTTATGATTAATTCACAAGACCACCTAGGCAAATGACAAGGCAGAACACTTCTTACGAACCTGAGACCCATTACTTAAGTGGATAAAGTAACAAAGAATTAGAAACCAGGGGCTTTCAATATTTTGCAAAAATATTGGAGAATTTGAAATTAAAAACCTAAAACCCCCAAGACCTAACACAAAGCTAAAGTAACTGACAGATCAAAATTTCAAAATTTAGCCAACTTATGGGAAAGGAAAACCCATTATTTAAACAGTAATAACACACAGACCACAAAAGGGCCAATCCATAATGATTCAAATTTCTTGTGCTTTCCTTTGTCCTGTCCTCTTGCATTCCACTGAAGAACAACATCACTGATTTGAAACTTCCTCAATGATGTCCTTTTATCAAAAAGGTACTTAGACTGCAATTGGATCTTCAAGTTCCTCTTATGGGCTAATGACCCAATTTCTTCCACTTCAACCATCTGGATCATTCGGTCCTCCATAGGCTCTGACATTTCCATGTCTTCAGCTTGCAAGAACTTATACACTGGAATAAGATTGTTTATAGACACTCTAGCCTATGCACCATATACCAATTCAAATGGTGACATTCCAATGGCCTTCTTGATAGTGATTATGTCTACCCACAAAGCTAGTCTCAACTTTTGATCACATGACCTCTTGTTTTCTTCTAAGATTTTCTTGATAATGTTCAAGAGGCTTTTATTACTGGATTATACTTGTCCATTCCCTTGAGGATGATAGGGTGAAGAGTAATACATGAGTATCCCATGACTAGTACAAAAATTGACAAACTCTTTTGACCTAAAACTCATAGCATTGTCCATTACTAGTTTCACAAGAACCCCAAATCTAGTTATGATACAATCCATCAAGAAATCAATAACAATTTTACTTGTAGCTCTTCTGGTGGGAATAGCTTCAATCCACTTTGTAAAATAATCTATAGCTACTATAACCCACTTGTGACCTCTTCCTAATTTTTCAACAATCTCTCCAATAAAGTCTATCCCCCATTGGACAAAAGGGGCTTCCACCATAACTGGATTCAAGGGCAGAGCTCCTTCATATTTTAGCTTGGATGGAAACCTTTGGCATGGGTCACATCTCCTAACATATTCATGAGTATCCTTGAATAAGGTAGGGCAATAATACCTAGCCTGGACTATTTGTCCAACAGTTGTCTTAGCAGAGTAATGACCTCCGCATATTCCATCATACATTTCAATCAGCATTCTCTTTGCCTGGAATTTATCTAAACACATCAGCAACCCTCCATCTCTATTTCTCCAAAACAAGTCACCTTGAATGAGAACATATCTATGAGACTTCAATTTTAGGGTTCTTCTTTAATTGTGTGTCATCCCTTCTGCAAATGTTGCATCCCTTAAGAAATGCACTATCTCTGAGTACCAGGGTTGCTTTTCAATACTAGTGATTGAAATACTTTTGATTTCAACATTATTTATCTCAATATTCAGAAGATTAGATTCACTCATAAGCTTGGCTAGACCTAAGCCTCTCACCAATTTGGTGATCTTTATTTCCAAGTCAAATTCTTGGATTCTATTAATCCATCTGCACCTTCTTCCTATAACCTCAGATTGGGACAAAATATCCTTAACTGCAGCATATGGGACATAAGCAATGACTTTTGCATTCACAAGGTATGGCCTGAACACCTTAACAGCTTTAACTAAAGCATAAGCCTATTTTTCCATGGTTTCATACCTTAATTCTGCTGCTTGCAAAGACTTGCTATAGAAAGCTATGGGAGGTTCATATCCCTCATTATCTTTTTGTAACAAAACTGCAGCTACTGTATGGTATGAAGCAAAAGAGAACACAGAAAAGGGCTTACTGTAATCAGGAGATTTCAGCACTAGTGCTTCTTGAGTGGCCTTTTTAATCTCATCAAATGCCCTTGATGCTTCTTGGTTCCAGCAAAATGTTGTATCCTTCTTAAGCAATTTTATAATGGGCTTTATTATCTTTGCAAAATTTGCAATGAATCTTCTAACAAAATTAACCTTGCCCAAAAAAGATTGGATACCTTTGACATTTTTTGGTGCAGGCACATTGTTTAATGCCTCAATTCTTTCAGGGTCTATTCTTACCCCTTCCTTGGAAACGATATGCCCTAATAATTTTCCTTCAGTGACATCAAAATGACACTTATTGGGATTTAATGACACACCAAATTCTAAAGCCTTATTGTACACCTTTTCCAAATGTCCGCATTGGTCATCAGGCATTTTAGAGAAACGAGTTAAATCATCTTGATAAACCACCATGATGATGTTGATGAATTATTTAAAGGCTACATCCATAGCTCTCTGAAATGTAGCTCCCTTATCTTAAACTTAGCCAATCATGGGAAAAGAAAACCCAATTTCTTAAACAGTGATAATAGTATCTTGGAAGGCTTCTCCTTCTTTTCCTATGTAGGTGTCTCCTTCTTAACCTCAGCACTTCTTGTCTTCATAATAGTGCTGGTACCAGTTTGGGCACTAGATGCTCCTTCTTGTTTAGCTTCATATTTTTCTCTAGCTTTTGCAATTGTCTCATTAGTAAATCTTTGTTGCTCATCAAACTGCTCAACTTCCTTTCTAACTTTCTTAGCAATTATCGGTTTGGCAATCTCAGAATGTACTAGTAAATATTTCTCTTTATAAGTACCAAACCTTTTTGCAATATTATATACCAATCGTGCTAACAAATCTTTAGCATAAGGAACCAAAAGATCTTATTCAACTTTGTAGCCCATAGGCATCACCCAGGTTGTCCTAGGATCAACTGCCTCCATCTAACATGTGTCTCTCTCAACCAAAAAATAGATGGTATCCTCATATCTTTTAACAACCTATGCTGGTATCCTCTCTCTTGCATGCATCTTTTTATGAAAATATTTGAAATAACCCCAAGCAATCTTTACCAAAATCATTACCCAACATCCTTATATTGTTCTTCATCTGTAATAGTGCCAGTGTTTCCTTAGACCACTGAACATCATCGATACTTGGAAAGAAATTCTGAAAATAGAAGAACAATCCAATAATCAATTGTCCATATTTAAACTTTAGTCTTTTACATTCTTGATGGATTAAAGATTGAGTACCAACTGACTTCTCAATTCCTCAGACAAATCATAATCAACATTTTCCTTGATCATCTTGTAAGTTGAATGAATAGATGCAGCAGGGATGTTGTTCATCCTGCTAGAATGATATACCTAGTATCCTATGACCATTGAAGCAAATTTTACTGCGTGATCATCAACCTCATTAATTTTCATAGCTCTTCCATCCCTTCATGACTTGGTCAAATTTTCAATATCATTCTTAGGAACTGATCTCAGTACTAGAACTTCACCGATGGAACACAATCTAGTTACCACATGAATCAATTCCATAGTGGTCTTATCTGGTCGAATAAGCGACATAAACTAGTCATGCACACGACTCAAAACATATCTCACATGATCATAATCAAAATCATCAATAGAGTTTAGTGCATGGTGAAAACTTTTATCAGTAACACTCTTAAACAGTTCTTACAATACTCCATCCTTGTTACACATTACCCTATATTGATCAAATATAGCAAAAATTCTAAGATCTTCCAACTTACAATTAATTTATGATCTAATATCCTCTACATGCAAAACTCCATATGGGACTTCGGATAGGGCTGCGATGGGATCAGTTTCAATGGATTTAAAAGGGTGCCTCTTAAACTCTAGATAAGGCTTGATTGTAACATCTATCAAATGTGGTGCATCCATCTTCAGAAAGTTAGACTTTGAAATAGATAACATGATTTGTCAGATAAATACCTTTCAATTCTTCCACAACTACGGTTTCAACATTGAAGCTGCACTTTCATCGATTACCGATCGTAGATCACTCCAAATCTTCGATTAAACTAATCAAATTCTACTCACACATGCTCTATTCTTCTCTCAAGAATGCAAAGTGACAAATGATATTCAGAAAGTCCTTTTATTTTCTCAATACGTACTACATTAAATGTTATTCTTGATTGTATAAACAAACAAACCCTAAAAAACCATTCAATATACTACCGGTTCTCATATCACATCAAATCTACTGGTTTGATCATAAAATCACTTCAAAACATCATAAAGCATCAAGATATGCATATTTATATTATCTCACACCATATAGGGGGATCCAGAAATGGATCAGACATTAAGCTCCCCCTAAGCCTTTTAACAACTTAGTTTTGTTGAGCACAATGTACCACTGAGAGGGGGGTGAATCAATGGTTCCTAAAATCTTTTCTTTTTAAACCAAGCTTGGAATACCGATTATCAACCTAAACACTAATCTAATAAACCAGTAAGATAAGAGAGGATATCAAAAGAGGCAAATATGCAAAAGCATTACCCACAACACCAAATGTATGAGGAAAAACCAATATGGGAAAAACCTCAGCAAGAAATATTGTTCTAGTCTACTACTCGAATCTAACCTCACAATGAAAAAATAGATTAAAATGATTTATGGCACCAACCTAAGGAGCACCAACCCCTACTGATTTAGGGAACCAACCCACAGACCACCAACCCCTACACCAAGCTCAAACTCGGCGTTGTATAATGAAATACAATTTTGATATAGTGATAGCACCTAGTTGTAAATGAGTTCTGCAACACCTAATCAATGGATTTATGTCGGTTAATAACTTCCTCTTCTTCACTAGTTCTCACATTTCCTATTATCAAATTACTCTCTCAGATCTCTCACCGGTTACTCACATCCTCTCTTCTCTCTTCCTCAGCCTCACACTCCACTATGTCACTCCTGGATGCCTTCTTGACCAATCACTCCTCGCCGATTTGCTTGACTGTAAGGACTACAACATTTTACCAGTTACTTTGTCTCTATCAGTTAGACTGTCTCATCGGTTCAACTTTCTAACATACACTATAACTCCTTGAGAAATAACTATAAGGCAGATTATCTTTCTTTCTCAGGCTCTCTCCTCTCACACCTTGCATCAAGCATCAACTCATTCTAGTCTCGAGTTCACATATTTATCTTTTAGGGTTCTTGCCAAAATAACATTCAAACGGTGTCATGTTAGGTTTTACCTTCACCAACTCTATCCGTATTAGATTTAATTTGATCTTGTTTTCTGCAGTGATGATCTACATGTCATCGATGAACACCGCCAAACCCTCGCATTCCAGTGTGTTTTTTCTATATTTGGTTGTCTGCACCATGCTTTTATGTGTTTCTCTATCAAACGCCATTAATGGATCAACTGTTTCCTTTGACAAACAGGTACAAAGATCAAATCTTCTTGCAGGATCAATTCAATCACTTGCCACCTTGTCTTCCTCGAGCCGCAACCTTCTGCCATCCTCCCATGATTTGTGGGTTCTTCATAAAAGTTGACCTGCTTGCTGACTGTTATGTTGATGAATACTTCACTGACCTCTGCATGATCACCACATAGCTTCCACCTATCATTCTTGTCAACATCCATCTATTCTTGGTTCGCTATGTCAGTTTGACATCTTTCACTGACCAAGATTGACTATTGGTTCAACTCACCTTACTGGTATAACCTACCTTCACTAGTGGTCCTTCATACTTATTGACCTCTTCTCTATTGGTGGATCAATTTGGCCTTTCATCAAACATGTTGGTCCTTCTACTAATTCCATTTATTGAAAGCATTAACCTTCTCTGTGTATATCAGTTCACATCCTTTAGTTCTTCTTTTGCTTGCTTTCTTTGCCTTACCGGTGGTCCTTCTTTCACGTTAGATGATGCATTTCATGTGTATCAGTAACCTACCTTCTATTTTCTCACACACATATGGATTTACATCATCATGTCTTAATTCTCCCATATCGATCACCACTTCTTACTCACCGGTGACCATGCCAAACCAGTTGACACCAATGACAACTTAATGCCAATAATGCCAATAAGTTTATCGGCAATGAGTTCTCCACACTAGGTGAACAATTAGGATCTTCCAAAGGTTTATCTTTGTCTTTCTCATCACTCTTCTTTTTCCAAATCTTGTTCATCTCTGCTCCAGTCTCTTCCACATCAACTTTCTTCTTCCCTTTTTGGTCAACAGATTGATTTACCAGTTGACTCGTTTTAGCTCTACAAAACTTTGCAAGGTGTCCCAATTGGTGACAATGAAAACATGTCATACCAGATGCTCTCTAGGGTCTAGCATTGCCTCTACCAGTCCTTCTTCTACAATTCAAGGCTACATGACCGTAGTTATGACAGGTTGTGCCAATCACATTCATTCTCTTTTCCATCTCATAGGGACTAGATCCATTAGCATAGGGTCTCTACCAATTCACATTTCTCTGATCATTAAAAGTTCTTTGCCAACCTCCACCAGATCTCTGATTCATGTGGGGTGTCGGATTATTTGCTTCATACCTACATTCAATAGCTCTATGCCCATACATGTTACAAGTGTAACAATATCCATTAAATGTTCTAGGTTTGTATCCTTGATAGGCATTAGGTCTATAACTATTAACAATATTAGATCTATAAACATTAGCAATATGTCCTAGCTTATCACAATTAAAGCATACTAGTTTGTAGGGTTTCTGACCAGTGGATTTCAGGATCATAGGTGCAGATTTATCTTCTTCAATGTTCTTTGTATCGAAAGGCTCACCTTTCTCAAAAGTAGTGTATCCCAAGCCATGTGTACCTCCATTTTGTCTTTGTGACTGGATCTGATTATCAAGTATAGTAGAGCTCTTGTTAAACTTTGCAAGTGTTTCATTATTATCAGCAAGTTACTTTGTAAGATCTTCATTCTTCTTAATCAGAATTTTTCTTAGAGACATTGTCATGTCTAGATCACCTTTTATTTCTTCTTTTTCTTCTTGTTCCTCATGGAGATGAGCATGCAGGTCACTAATCTCTCGGTTCAGCTTAGAGATTTGATGATCCTTCTCTCTGATTTTGTCTTCAACAACCCTCCTTGCTTCAAGCTCTTGACCCATCCTGATGGTTAGGGCTTCCAACTCCCTCCTTAGGTTTGTCTTCTCATCATTCATTTTTTCAACTTTGGTAACCAATGCATCCATGTTTGCTTCATCAGAAGAGTTGTTTTTGGTAAACTCCATCAATTGTTCTGCAAGATCTCTTCTCTTAGTAAGTGAGGCTTTATACTTATCTTTAAATGTATTTAGGGATTCTTCATATTTTGCAAGTTGGTTAGACAACTCTCCATAACTCATATCCCCCATTATAGTCTTAGGGATCTTTCCCAATAGGTTAAGCCTTAAGAGAATTAGGCTCTGATACCAATTGATAAACTTATAAGGCATTCAGAGGGGGGGTGAATCAGTGAAAGCAAAAATATTAAAACAAATGTGATCACCACTTAAAATAACTTAAAGCTTAATAAACATAAGAGAAATATCACCACATAAGATAAAACTCAATATATCAAGCTCCACATAACACATATTTATACGTGGAAACCCAAAAGGAAAAAGCCATGGTGGGAGTTAATACCCACAAGATTCACTATCCATAGAATAGAAATCTTCGACCAATTAAGGTCTTACAAATATGCCCCGTTAGGAGAAGACCCTATTAGGAGTCACTCGATTAAGGGATTTACCTCAACTCTACTAAAAGCTTTGCCTTGTTAGGAGCAACCTTGCAAGAGGATTTAGACTCAATTTAATGAGCTACCCTATTAGGACCTACCAGTTAAGGGATTTGACTATTGCAACTATTAGGAAAACAATAGTAAAATGATCTGCATGTAGAACCTATATGCTTGATAAGATCTACTTCAGTTCTTCTCAATACATCAACATATCAATATAGAGCTTCTCAGATTACCACACAATCAAACTCTCAATATTTTCTCTCGATCTCATACTCCATCACATAACTCATCACACTTTTTATACGTATCAACTTAGTCGGCTAACAACCTTGGAACAATTTCCTAGGTTCAATGAATCTGCACAATCTTGAAATAAATTCTTTACTTATGTTGGTCACTAACATAACAACTCAAAAATAAAACATTACGTGTACTAGTTTACTGATCTTAGTGACTTTGTTCTATTGGTTAGTTGTTCTTTATGATTGACTTCTCTGTTCAACATAACTCACTCATCCTGTTTAATCTACCATTGTGGTGTGAAACATAGCTACTTGATATAATCTACAACACTCCTATAAAATCACATCACCTAAATCTTCATCGATTTCTCGTACCGATTTCTTGAATGCAACTCTGTTCATGTTTACCAGATGTAGTCCTATTTGCCGGTTCACTGGTAAATTATCTCTTGTACCGGTTATGCCTTACCGGTTGGCCTAAAACACTTAGATAACTATCAATACATAGTTTCCATCAATGAAAACATAAAACAAGTCACCAATCAACCTATTACATCAAAACATCATCATCAAGGCAACAACATAATGGAAAATGAAGAGTCTGCAGAAAGGCCGAAGAATTGGCATAGTCTATTGAACCAAACACAAGACAAATGCTAAAGTCTAATCAAAATAAAACTCTACTCTATCTTTATGACTGTGAACCTCCAACACAATAAAAGGACCCCAGATATATAGCCCTATCAATAGGGCTATGTTCTCTAGGCACCAATCTCTGCATGTAACTTTTTGTTTTCTTTTGCAAAACAAAACTCCATGATGTGTCATGATAGTCCATAACCACCAGCGCCTGAAAAAAGGTCATGAAGAAGACATGGAGTTTTTTTGTACCATTCTTAAAACTTTTCCTTCACTGATGGGCTTCGCAAAATAACCTTTATTCACCCAAAAGAAAATTCCCAGACAAAGTACCATGTAGAGAACTTGAACTAATGATGAATGGGTTTGTGGGGACAAATATGAAAGCTCAGAAGTGGTATGTATGATATAGGTTATGGGATTATTTGTATGCAAACAATGTTGGAATCATATGCTTAACTGGAACTTAACCGAAACTGTACTCAGGCATGGGAGATGCTATACTTGCAGTTCAATCTTCATTCTAGATTGTTGTTTGATGTTTTTTGTAGTCAGTGAGATTCCTTTTATGATGAGCAGTGTGCTCTAGGCTGTTGGCCTTCCTACATGTGTAGACCCCTTATTGTAATATTTATTCATCTGATCAGTGGATAGGGGTCTCCAATCCCACCATGGTTTTCCCTCTTTGAGGTTTTCCACATATAAATGTATAGTGTTATGGTATTCATCTTTGTGGTTGCATTGTTTCTTATTGTTATATTCTTTTATGTTTACCGGTTGCAGAGTTGTTGTATTAATAAGGTTAAATTTCTCCATTTTGGTAGAACACTGATTCACCCCCCTCTCTCAGTGTTCTCTGATCCCAATAGAGCTAAGGGATGAATAACATTTTCTACATCTATGGCAACAGGGGAATTCCCAAATGCTTGCAAGAATATTTGATCTTGTTGATATTGCTCTATAAGTTGTGTCATATGTTAGGATTCCCACAAATATTGAGGGGGGGGGGGGGGGGTGAATTAGTATCTAACTGGTTGATAGATTTTCTTCACTTAAAACATGCAGAGCATATTAGTACTGTATACCAATAAATAGAAAGTAATGCAATAAACAAAGATAAGAGCAACCACATGAAAAACACACCATAACACAATAGTTTAATGAGGAAACCCAGTGTGGGAAAAACCTTAGTGGGATTTGTGACACAAAATATTCACTTACTAGCAAATAAGAGAATATTACTGCTACAAGAGGGGCCTGCACATGCAGGAAGGCCAAGTGCCTAGAGTTCACTGCTCAATTACAAAATGGGAAGTCTCACTGACTTACAAAATGGATTATATAAATCCAATGTCTTATACTGCTTCAAAATAGCATCTACTATGCCAGATCTAGTGCCGGTTTATAGCTCTGCTTCTTACATAAACTCTTAACCTATAATTCACATAATAGGTCTGCCTTAACTTCCTAATTTTATTTCTCCATTATTAAATTGTACCTACAATGAACTCTCTTATATATAAGTCATTTTACAACTTGCCAAGTCGGCTTACAATGATTTTACAATAATAAACAAAATATATTATTAACATAATTCTTGTCGGCCTCTGTGTCAATATGCTTCCTTTCACTATCGGTGCCAGTGGTTTGTGTGTCGATGTAGAATCTAACTTTGCTAGGGCCAGTGGATTTCCTTGCCGGTGTCATAGGATTGTAAGGTTGCCATCAATGACAAAACCTTCAATCACCTACAATGTCTCATTGGAGTGTGCTTTTGCCAACAATCTCCCCCTTTGGCATTGATGGCAACACTCATGAGAAAAATTCAAAAGTGTAAGTAAAAAAAATGAATTCCAAAAATTGTTACCAAAAATGTGTACCAAAAGAATATGTGAACTCCCCCTAAGCAGATGAGTCTTTGCTGATATTTTTCTCATACCACTACTCCCCCTTTGGCATCAATGACAAAGGTTGTCAAAGTGTCAATAGAGTGTGATTTCTTGCTTCACCCTTATAACCGATTGGTTATAATCTGAAAAACATCCACCAAAACTAAATTGAGGCTTTCAAGAAACTTTTTGCTATCTTTTATTGCTGCCTCTGTCCTCTGAAATGTACCGGTGAGGTGTTGCATTTGTTTTGCCGATGTTTTTGTCCTTGAACCAAGGCATTAGATATCTCTTTCCTTAAGGTGGCGAGGTAGTCCATTTTTGGACTTATTCTCCATTTAAGATCCTTAGCCTTACCTTTTATTCTTTCCTTTTCTCTTTCCAGCTTTAATAATTCTTCCTCAAAACCTGTTATCTTCTACTCAAAAATTGATAATGAATCAAATGAATTACTAAAATTGTCAGCTAGTTGATTTATTTCCTCCTATATCTTGCTAATCTTTTTGTCTATGTCAACTGTCAAAAAGTTAGTCTTACAAGTATCTCTGTATAAAGTTTTGAATTCCTTTAATGTGCTACATAATTCCAGTAGAAGTGTGTCAAACTGCCTTGTACACTTCTTTATTTGTTCCTCAAAGAATTTATGTTTTTCTTTTTCTAACCTCTCCTTGAATGCTTCCTCTTTTATTTGTTCAACTGTCACAGTGTTGTCAGTAATATACTTAGACAAAGTGTCAAGTTGAATCAAAGAATCTTTATTGCCTACATTACATTTTAGAGCTATCATCTTCAAAATTGGAATTGTATCATCTATAGCCTTATATGCTTGTGAGCTACAATCTATTATTTTCTTTATGGAATCCAAAAGAACTTCTGTTACATTAGTTGATTTGAATCCTGCAGTTGAAGTGCCAACACTTTGAATTCCGTCGATGGGAGCAATATCCTTGCTTATGGTGACCTCTGGTAGGTCAGACTATGTTTCCATTTCTTTAAGCAAAGGTTTGTCTTGCTCAGTTGATGCTGGTGGTACTGACTCTATGTGAACCTGTTGCTCAGTTTGCTGGTTTGCTTGTTGATCAGTGTTACCAACTGTCAGTTTACCTTCTGAGTTGTTAGTTGTCGGTGGCTCACCAGCCATATCTGTCATACTAGTTGTGTCCTTATCTACCACAATGTTAACTTTCTGAGTGTCAATGTCTACTTTGTATAATACCTCAAAATTTGGATTTGTGTCCTCTTGTGGTACATCCATACTCTCATTTGTTGATTGATCTTTTGTAGTTGCTACTAGTGGAGTATCTTGAGATGGTGGGGGAAGATTATCTATCATTTTAATGCTCGGAGGTCCACCAACCTTGCCTTTTCCTTTATCCTTGTCTTTCTGATACACTTTGATAGGTTTAAGATTTCTATACTCTTCTTGTTTTTCCTTCTCTACAAGGAATATATCCCATCCATTTGCAGTTTCCTCTACAACCTCGTTCACTCTACCAACCATCAGTGCTATATGCCAGTGTGCAGTTGAGAATACTGACCAGTTAGCTTCAGATATCAAATCATCTATTTCCTTTGGTGAGTTAACAAGATAAATAACAAGTAGTTTCTTAATTTTTATTTTCTTGTCAAGCTCTACAACCGCTTGCCTTCTTGCTTCAAGTCTTTTGAATAGATTAGTTGGTAATTCATCCACAACTTGCATCAAAAATTTCTTGTAGATATCCAAGTGTAGAATTACACTGTTTTCAACTTTTTCCTTGTCATCAGCTGATAGTGAATCATACAATTTGTTGATGTTTTTTAGTTGTCCATCCTCTTTTATTTCATCTAAAATTCTATCAATTGGAGCAATATTTTGTTGAGTCCTTTTCTCTGGTGTTAAATTTTTCTTTTTAGGAGTTATCTTCTTTGCCAGGGGCCTTACTGCATGTTGCTTTTGTCTGGTTCTTCTAGGTGAAGGTGTAGATACCAGTGAAGGTTGTCTTTTCCTCACAACTCTTTTAAATGCAGCTGGCATATCACTTTCTGAAGAAGTTGCTACCAGTGAAAGGTGAGTTTCTAGCTGTAGTGCTTCTAAATCATCTTCAGTGATACTGGTTTGTTTAAGTACATCTTCTTTGATAGCCTTAGCCTACCTTGATCCTCTTCTCACTGTTGCTTCTACCTTCTTTACTCTTTTCTTTAATTGAATTTGATTCTCAATGGTCTCAGCACTACCAAATACCTCTTCCTTAGGTTTTTTGGGTGCTTCCAGAAGGGATTTTGCATATGTTTCAATTATATGATCATCAGTTTCATAACCCATCTTAGTAACCCAAATTGTTCTTGGGATAACTACTTCCATCCAAATCTCATCCTTCTTAATGACAAGGCATATTTCATCCTTATACTTATCTACAATTGTTTGTGATAATCTAACTATAGTATTCATTTGGGCCTTCAATGCTTGAAAGTATTCATTAATATTCTTTTCTCTATTTTCACCCATGTTGTTTAGTAAATCAGATAGTTGTTTTCCTACCGGTATGTCAAAACCAAGATTCTTGTTACCGAGTACCTATTTTGTTATATGTAGCATTGAACAGACAAGTAGGTTACCAAATCTAAATGTCCCCTTTTTGTCCTTCTTGATCTTTCCAAGATTGTCAATTAGTTCATCCTTTAGCCATTCACACACATCGATTTTTGCATTGTCATTGATCATGTCATAAGCACTCTTTATGCATAAACTAGAAACTGAATTTAATATGTTTGCATGAGTTGTTTTGTAGCCTAGAATCATGCTAATGAATCTGACATTGATGTTGGTTACATCATTCACTCTTAAAGACCTCTTGTTGGATGTTGCACCTGTCAGGTTAGTCACTAGGTCATTTGAGACCTTCTTGGTCTTATCACGTGTGTTACTGGTGGAAGGTAACCCTGTTATAGCTTTTACTGCCTCCTTAGTTATTTTGTGAACTGAGTCTAACCAAAAAAATTCACCATGAACCCTACTCAATACTATCCTTATCACTTCCTTAGGGAAATCTAGAATACTGAGGATTTCAGTGAATCCTAGGGTTTCGACTATTTTGTGTTCAGGTTTCACATTACCAGAATCATCACAAATTATAGTCTTATATATGTTCTTAATTTCCTCATCTTCTAATTCTTCAATGTGGCAATGAATGTACATTCTAGGGTCTTCTGCAAAAACTACTCCTTTGGGAATTTGGTAAAATGCACCAACATTATCATCCTTTTTAGCAATTTCAGGAACTAACTGAAATATGGGCCTGGGGCATTTGATTACTTAGACTACCGTAGGGTTTGTTATGAATTCAGGTACAGAAGAAGATGCCATGATTATAAATACCTTTCTCCACCTTAAGAGTGATTGATTGCCGAATTGCTTTGCTTCTTTGCTCGAAATGCCTTAGCTCTAGAAATTTTGCGCTCTTCGAATGTTTGAATGTTTGGTGAAGTAGAATGTGATAACTCAATGATGAATGAATAGTACCAAACTAGTACTAAGAGGGGGGGGGGGGTGAATCAGTATAGACAAAAACACACTCTTAAACTAGTTTGTTAGCAGACACTGTGCATTGATAGACAAATAGTAACACAAATTCTTAAACAGAGTACAACTGGCAAAACCCAGAATAACTGAGACAAGCATAAACCGGTTGACACTTATCTTCTCATACAATCTAACACTTCATTTCCATTTCACTCTAATGCATGAACAAGTAATCTACCATAAAAGATATACATATAAGCAACTAGATCAACATGATTCACTGCTTGACAGAAAACAACATAGCATCACATGAAGAAGACATCACACATGACACACATATTTTTCAAATGGAAACCCAACTGGGAAAAACCACGGTGGGGATGAATACCCACAAGCTTGTTTTTGAACTCTTTAGAAGTCTGCTCTGTTAGGAGCCTTGTCCGATTAAAGACTGATACAATAGGTTCTGTTAGGAACCGATCCTGTTAGGGATCACCTGGTTAAGGGATGGCTAGAATACCTGGTTAAGGGTTAAACCCTGTTAAAGGTTACCTTGTTAGAGGATTTCAAGAACTCAATCTAACTATTGAGTTCTACTAAAGGATTTACAACAAGTCAGTTAAAGCTACCCTGTTAAGGGATTTTCCAACTGTTGAGGTGGTTAGAGATCAACAGGTATTACAATGATCTGATAACAACACTCAATGCCAATGTAGATCCGCTTAAGCTCCTCTTCACCTTCTGCACTTACACTCAATAGGTATCACTTCTCTCCTCTAGTCTAGCAAGAATCACGTATCTCTTCTCCTAGATACACACACACAAATTTTGCCAACAACCTCAGAAAGAAACACTACATCAACCTTATAGGAAAATAGATAGGTCGATAGCATAAACCCTAAACCCTAAATCTATTAGGTTAAGGAATTCAAATGGTTCAATCCTGACCATTGAGCACATTGCATTAAATGCAATAGTCTTGATCCAATCTCAAGACATTCTCCATCATTTTTTTTCCACAGATTTCATGGCGGCTGATAACCCATCACACGTTATCACCATTTACAGACTTCACACATTCTCGAGGTAGATAGGAACAATCTCCTTCATGCAAGATCCTTCACGCGCACAAGGCTTATGTGGTAGCATGATTTGTTCTTCGTTACCATGCTAACTCATCACATAAAGTCATCGGTTGAGCCACACAAGCTTGAAGCACTCCAATCAGAAACCCTGAATTTGAGACTACCAACTGGTAGTCATACAAAGCTTCCATGTGCCGGTTCCCATAACCATATGCCAATTCACCTTAAACAAACATATCACTTCACTTTGGCACAAATGCCGGTTCATAGTGTTATACTGGTTCTCTTCTCTTCATCATATTGACATCAATGACAACACACATTGTCATTATGTCCTCATACCAGTTCACATAATGCCAACAATCTCCCCCTTTGGCATTGATGGCAATATACAAAGATATATCTCTGCTTCACATCTTCCCCCCCTTGCACAACAATGTCAAAGTGTAGGCACAAGCTTCCCTGTTCCATTATGCTACTCCCCCTGAGAAGTAGCATCCTTCAACACATCAATCCAAAAAAAAATGACCGTGCAATACCTGACTGGTGTGGAGCATATGCCTTTAGTTTACCTCCTAAAGGGGAAACACCCCTAATTCACCTCTTAAGTACATAAATGTAGCCTTTGGGAGAGGCTCGGTGAATATGTCTGCTAACTCCTTACTGGAAACATGTTCTAGTGCAATCTCTATGTTTTGAACCTTTTGCCTCAAGAAATGATACTTAAGCTCAAAGTGCTTGGTTCTAGAATGTAAAACCGGATTCTTGGAGATGTTAATTGCACTAGTATTGTCACAAAATATACTTACCAATTCAGATATAGGAACTTTGAAGCCATTTAATACATGGTTCTTCCAAATTGTTTGAGTCCAGTTCATGAAAGCTGCAACATACTCTGCTTCCATTGTAGACTGAGAGATACAACTCTACTTTTTACTCATCCATGAGACCAGTCTACCATCAAGAAAGAATGCACCACCAGTTGCGCTCTTCCGGTCATCTACATTACCTACCCAATTAGCATCTGTGTATACTTTCAAGTTGAAATCCTTGCTATATGGATACCACAATCCATAATCAATAGTTCCCTTCAGATACCTAAGAATCCACTTGATTGCAACCAAGTGGGATTCTCTTGGGATTTTTTGGAACCTTGCAGTAATGCCAACTGCATGTGCAATATCTGGTCTTCTATGCACTGCATAATGCAACTTATCAATCATTGATCGGTATTCCTTGTCATCAACCAATGTTGAGTCATCCTCTTTGGATAGTTTACAATCGATCACCATCGGTGTACCAACCGGTTTGCTGTCTTCCATGCCAAAGGTCTTCAACACCTCTTTGACATACTTGGACTGAGTGATAAAGATTCCATCTTTCATCTGTTGGACCTGCAGTCCAATGAAGAACTTAATCTCCCCTATGAGTGACATCTCAAACTCTTTCTTCATCTCATCTGCAAACTCATGACTCATCTTGTCATCTCCACCAAAGATAATGTCATCAACAAATACCTCACAGATCAGGATCTGACCTCCTTTAGACTTCAAGTAGATATTGCTATCTTTGCTTGTTCTCTCAAATCCAATCTTCACAAGATGGGAATGCAGATGTTCATACCAAGTTCTAGGTGCCTGCTTTAGACCATATAAGGCTTTATTTAGCCTACATACCATGTCACTATTTTCAGATAGGGCAAACTCATCTGGTTGCTCTATATATACCTCCTCTTCAAGTACATCATTTAGGAATGTAGATTTTACATCCATTTGATATACTTTGAAGCCTTTAAAAGCTGCATATGCAAGAAGCATACGAACTCCTTCCAATTTGGCTACAGGAGTAAAGGTTTCTCCATAGTCTTCTCCTTCTTCTTGGGCATATCCTTTGCACACCATTTTGGCTTTGTTCCTAATCACTGTGCCATCCTCATTCAACTTATTTTTGAAAACCCATTTAGTACCAATGACATTTTTATGCTCTGGTCTGGGTACCAAAAACCATGTACCATTTTTCTCTATCTGGTCAAGTTATTCTTCCATCACCTTGATCCAGTCTTCATCTTTATGTGCCTCTTTGAATGATCTAGGCTCAAACTCAAAGATCATACATGAGTTTTCTCTGACCTTTCTTCTTGTAAGGATTCCTGTATCCTTATATCCTATGAACTGCTTAGGATCATGATTCAACTTGACTTACCAAGGAATGGTCTTGATAGATTCCTCTTGCTTTTCTTCTTCATCCTCATCTCCATCAGTATCAGCATCTACATCTACCGGTGTAGGAACACTGTTACTGGTACTCGGTTGACTGACAATCAGTTCCCAGAAGGTTACAACCGGTTCATTTACCACTTGCTCACTGTCGGTTTCCTCAGTTTTCTTAGAGGTTTCATCAACTCTTACATTGATGCTTTCCATGATTCTCTAAGTCATATTATTGAAACACTTGAGAGCTTTTCTCTTGGTGGAATACCCTAGGAATATTCCCTCATCACATTTTGCATCAAATTTTCTCTGGTGTTCACTCCTCTTGATGTAACATTTTCTACCAAACACTCTAAATTAGCTAACCACAGGTGTCTTACTGGTCCAATACTCATAAGGAGTTTTATCCTTACCTTTCTTAATGAGTACCTGGTTCATAGTGTAGACTGCAGTTCTCACCGCTTCTCTCCAAAAGGTGTGAGCAACTTTTCCTTGAATCAACATAGTTCTAGCTGCTTCAACCACAGTCCGGTTATTCCTCTCTGCTAGGCCATTCTGTTGTGGAGTCCAGGGGGCGGATAGTTGCCTCTTGATGCCATGTTCTTCACAGTACTTGTTGAATTCACCGGAAGTAAATTCCCCTCCTTGATCAGTTCTCGAGCACTTGATCCTTCTGCCACTTTCCTTCTCCACTAATTCTCTGAAAGCTTTGAATTTTACAAAATCTTCAGACTTATCTTTCAAGAATGTGACCCACATCATTCTTGAGTAGTCATCAGTAAGGATCATTAAGTACCTATCACCCTGCACACTCCTAGTTTTCATAGGACCACACAAATCAGTATGCACAAGATCAAGCAAATTGTTAGCAGTGAAAGGTTTACCTTTAAAGGTTGAGGAAGACATTTTCCCCAATTGACACTCTCTACACAAGGTATTATCCAGTTTTCCTAGCATCGGCAACCCTCTAACTACCTTGATCTTACTAGCCTTCATAATGTTATCAAAGTTTATATGGCAGAGTCTCCTATGCCATATCCATCTATCATCAAATTTAGCCATAAGACATGTACTTATATTTGCAATCAGCTGAAATAGGTTACCTTTGGTCTGCATGTCAGTGGCCACCAATTCACCATTCTTTCCTTTTATTCTGCACACTCCATTCTTGAATTCCATAGTGAGACCACTGTCATTCAGCTGGGAAACACTCAGAAGGTTGTGTCTGAGACCATCAACCCAATACACATTATCAGCACTACTCTTTCTATTTAGAGAGATGGACCCTCTAGCTTTGACCATGCATAGTGCATCATTACCAAAGTGAATCCACACCACCATCATACTCTTTCAAGGATAGAAACTTGAACCGGTCACCATTCATATGGTGAGATCAGCCAGTGTCAATAATCCACTCATTGAAATTATCAAACTGGGAGACAAGAGCCTTCTTGTCTGACACATCTTCCTTGACAGCAACAAAAACAATATCTTCATTTTCTTCATCTTCTGATTCCTCATCTATGGCACCTTCATCAATTGCCACAAAAAAGTTTCTCCAGTTTCCTCCTTTGAATTTCTTGAACCTTTCCGATTTTTCCTTATTGTCAGCATTAGGATAGTTTACTGCAATATGTCCTATCTGGTTACAAGAAAAGAATTTTAAAGGAAGCTTACCTCTGTATTTGCCAGTTCCTTTAGGAAGTTTCCTGGCAAGAAGAGCTTCAAATGCCATTAGAATCTCCTCATCATCTATTTCTCTGCTCTGTCTTGGTTCACCACTAGTGCTAGCTTCTTTTCCTTTTCTGGATGGTACAACAGAAGCTTTAAAAGTTGATTCAGTCTTTTGAACACTGCCATCAAAACTATTTAGCTCATAGGTTGTCAACTTTGCAATGATGGAGTCTAGGGATACCTTAGTCTTGTCTATTGATCTCAGCTCCTAAATAGCAGCAACCCTTATTGCATAGAATGGTAACAAGGATCTCGAGACTTTGCTTACCATAGTGGAATCTTCCATTTTACCACCTGCACTCTTGATATCTCCAACAACAGTTTTGATTCTTATTCCATACTATTGAATGGTCTCACCTTCAACCATCTGCATGTCTTCAAACTTCCCTTTAAGGCTTTCTTCCTTAGCTTGTTTTACATGCTCATCACTGCCATAGATATTTTCAAGAGTATCCCATACCTCTTTGGGATTTATCTTATTTTGGACATAAATAAACTCAATGTCAGATAAGCTACTAATTAGGGCTTCCATGACTTGCCCGTTCTCCTGCATCTCTCTCTTTTGGTCATCGATGAGAGTACCGGTAGGAGCAATATAGACATTCTCAACATAGCTCATGAGTTGAGCACCCATGCTTCTGATGTTTATCTTCATTCTGTCTTTCCATATACTAAAATTTTCTCTATTAAACTTTGGACCTTCCCTCTTCATCATTAGATTGGGATCTTTACCTCAAGCGGTTAAGCTTATAACATAGAGGACCTGGAGGATGCTCTGATACCAATTGATAACTCAATGATGAATGAATAGTACCAAATTGGTACTGAGAGGGGGGGGTGAATCAGTACAGACAAAAACACAGTCTTAAACTGGTTTGTCAGTAGACACTATGCATTGATAGACAAACAGTAACACCGGTCCTTAAATAGAGTACAACTGACAAAACCCAGAATAACTAAGACAAGCATAAACTGATTGACACTTATCTTCTCATATAATGTAACACTTCATTTCCATTTCACTCTAATGCATGAACAAGTAATCTACCATCAAAGATATACATATAAGCAACTAGATCAACATGATTCATCGCTTGATAGATAACAACATAGTATCACATGAAGAAGACATCACACATGACACACATATTTTTCACGTGGAAACCCAACTGGGAAAAATGATGGTGGGGATGAATACCTACAAGCATTTTTTTGAACTCTTTATAAGTCCACTCTGTTAGGAGCCTTGTCTGGTTAAAGATTGATACAATAGGTTCTATTAGGAACCGATATTGTTAGGGATCACCCGGTTAAGGGATGGCTAGAATACCCGATTAAGGGTTAAACCTTGTTAAAGGTTACCTTGTTAGAGGATTTCAAGAACTCAATGGTTTTGAGTCACCCTATTAAAGGATTTATAGCAAGCCGGTTAAAGCTACCCTGTTAAGGGATTTTCCAATTGTTGAGGTGGTTAGAGATCAACAGGTATTACAATGATCTGGTAACAACACTCAATGCCAATGCAGATCCACTTAAGCTCCTCTTCACCTTCTGCACTTACACTCAGCAGGTATCACTTCTCTCCTTTGGTCTAGAAAGAATCATATATCTCTTCTCCTGGATACACACACACAACTTTTGCCAACAACCTCAGAATGAAACACTACATCGTACTTATAGGAAAATAGATAGGTCCGTAGCATAAAACCTAAGCCCTAAACCTATTAGGTTAAGGAATTCAAACGATTCAATCCTAACCATTGAGCACATTGCATTAAATGCAATAGTCTTGATCCAATCTAAAGGCATTCTCCATCATTCATTTTCGACCGATTTCATGGCGGCTGATAACCCATCACACGTTATCATCGTTTATAGACTTTGCACATTCTTGAGGTAGATAGGAACAATCTCCTTCATGCAAGATCCTTCAAGCACACAAGGCTTATGTGGCAGCATGATTTGTTCTTCTTTACCATGCTAACTCATCACACAAAGTCACCGGTTGAGCCACACAAGCTTGAAACACTCCAACCAGAAACCCTGAAGTTGAGACTACCAACTGGTAGTCATACAAAGCTTCCATGTGCCAGTTCCCATAACCATATGCCGGTTCACCTTAAACAAACACACCGCTTCACTTTGGCACAAATGCAAGTTCACAGTGTTATACCGGTTCTTTTCTCTTCATCATATTGACATCAATGACAACACACAATGTCATTATGTCCTCATACCAGTTCACATAATGCCAACAGAATGGAGCCAAAAACACTTATTTATAATGTTAATTTTGCCAACCACCACATTTACTGCTTGTCAGTTAAGTAATCAGTTAACTTTATCTGCCGGTATAGAAGTAATTTCAAGTTCTTACCATCAATCGAGGGAATGATAGCATGTTTCACATTTGTTTGCCAAACCCTTAAGGGAATTTTCTTCAATTAGATGAAGAGTCTGCTGCCGGTGGAATGTTACTTTCTTCTGCTAGTGGAGTGTTACGCTATTCTGATTTCTTGATCCATTCTTTTGAGAATTCCTTCTTTACTTCTTCAACCTTTTCTTTTCCTTTCAAACTGGGACCTTTGTTATTTATGGGTGAGGACTTGCTTCTACAAAATTTACCAATATATCCAATTTTATTACGTGCATAACAAGTCACATTATTTCTCTAAATAGCCTTTCCATATCCTATGCCGGTTTGTGTTCTGCATTGATTAAATAAGTGTCCAAATCTTCCACAAACATAACATCTCACATTCATTCTGCAATTCTTTTAATTATGACCAACTTTGTTGCATTTTGAACATTGACCGGTGGGCGTATTGGTATTCTGATAGTTTCTATATCTACATTGATTTGCTTTATGACCAAACTTATTATAGTTAAAGCATTTTCCATTGAATTTATAAGTAGTAGGTTGTCTTACCGGTATGCCATGATCGTGTGTGTTTGCAGTACCAGAGCTTTCACCAATTTCAAAGACAAGTCCACAAGTGTCATCATTAGGTTTTTGATTCTTCAACAAGTCACCAAGTTCTTCTAAGCTTTTCTTGAATTTTTCTTTGTGCTGATTTGCAGTATCCAGTTCTCTTTCTAAGATACCTTTTTGTTTCCTGAGTTCATTTGAGTCATTCTGTGCATGCATCAGATCTGTCTTCAACATATCATTTTCATAGCTAAGTCTGGTGTTCTCATTTTCAGTATCACTTAGTCTTCTAGTCAAATCTTCTTCATTCTTCTTTCTATCTTCAATTTATTTATAAAATCTCATAGTTATATCATGCATCTCATTCTTTGTTGTCATGTTTTCTTGTTTCAGCTTATTCATCAGATCACTAAGAGTTTCCCTTTCATCATTCTCATTTTGCATTTTTTCACAAAGTTCTCTTCTCTTATTTCTTGCAATAGTAAGATTTTCTTGAAGTGCTTGAATAATATCCCGTGCAGCCTTTAGATCATCTTCAAGTTTGATATTTTTCAAATTTTTTGCATCATAGTCTGAGAGAGCTGCTTCTAGTTGCTTCAATAAGTTTTCCATCTCTACCAGTGTCAAGATCTTCCTCAAGCTATTAGGCTTCTGAAAATAGAGGACCAGGCTCTGATACCAATTGTTAGGATTCCCACAGATATTGAGAGGGGGGGGAGTGAATCAGTATCTAACTGGTTGATAGATTTTCTTGACTTAAAACATGTAGAGCATATAAGTACTGTATACCGGTAAATAGAAAGTAATGTAATAAATAGAGATAAGAGCAACCACATGAAAACACACCATAACATAATAGTTTAATGAGGAAACCTGGTGTGGGAAAAACCTCAATGGGATTTGTGACCCACAATATTCACTTATTGGCCAATAAGAGAATATTACTGCTACAAGAGGGGCCGGTACATGTAGGAAGGCCAAGTGCCTAGAGATCACTGCTCAATTACAAAATGGGAAGTCTCACTGACTTACAAAATGGATTATATAAATCCAATGTCTTGTACTACTTCAAAATAGAATCTTTTATGCCAGATCCAGTACCGGTTTATAGCTCTACTTCTTACATAAACCCTTAACCTATAATTCGCATAATAGGTCTGCCTTAACTTCTTAATTTTATTTCTCCATTAGTACATTATACCTACAATGAACTCTCTTATATATAAGAGTCATTTTACAACTTGCCAAGTTGGCTTACAATGATTTTACAACAATAAACAAAATATATTATTAACAAAATTCATGTCAGCCTCTGTGTCTGTATGCTTCCTTTCACTATCGGTGCTGGTGGTTTGTGTGCCGGTGTAGAATCTGACTTTGCTGGTGCTAGTGGATTCCCTTGCCGGTGTCATAGGATTGTAAGGTTGCCATCAATGACAAAACCTTCAATCACATACAATGTCTCATTTGAGTGTGCATATGCCAACACTTGTTTCTCTTTCTCAACAAAGAATATGTCCCATTTATATGTTGTCTCTTCTAAGATTTCATTAACCCTGTCGGCCATTAGACTTACATGTCACTGTCTGCTAGCAAAGACTGTTTTGTTAGCTTCACTGATTAATTCATCAATTTCTTCAACTGCTTTCACAGGATGTACAACAAGTAGTTTCTCAATCTTTATTTTCTTTTCAAGTTCCATAATAGCTAACCTTTTAGCATCTAACCACCTATATAGATCACTAGGAAAATCATCTACAACCTGTATTGAAACTCTCTTATAAATATCAAGGTGTAAGATGATGCTATTTTTAACACTTTCTTTCTCCTCATTGGTAAATGTATCATACAATTTGCTTACATTAGATAAGTTTACATCATTTGTTATCTCATTTAGTAGGTTGTCAAGTGGAGGAATGACCTATTTTTCCTTTTTCTTTCTAGGTGTCAATTTCTTAGCTGGTGGCCTCACTACCTGTTGTTTCTTTCTTGCCTTCTTAGGTGTAGGAGAGGGTACTGGTGAAGTCTTTTTCTTCCTATCTACTCTTTTAAACTCTGTAGGTATTTCACTGTCTGATGAAGTTTCAACTAGTGAGAGATGAGCTTCCGGTTGTAACCCTAAGTCACTCTCCTTGATACCAGTGATATCCATTATGTTTTCTTTTATCTCTTTGACCTTCTTGGTTGCACTTCTGATGTATTTATCTCTTTTCTTCCTTTGTTTCAGTGTTTGTACATCACTCTCTATAGTCTCAGCATTACCAAAAACTTTTTCTTCTAGTTCTCTAGGGGCTTCAAGTAGGGATTTGCCATATGTTTCAATTATGTTCACATCAGCCTCATATCCCATTTTTGTTACCCAGACAGTTCTAGGAAGAACTGCCTCCATCCATATCTCATCTTTCTTAATTACAAAACAAATTTCTTTTTGATACTTGTCTACAATGCTTTGTGCTAATCTCTTCCTTGTTTTCATTTTTGCCTTAAAGGCTCAAAAATACTTTGTTATTTTGTTGTCCTTGTATGTCCCCATACCAGTGAATATACCTAATAGTTGTTTCCCTATTGGTATGCCATAACCAAAGTCTTTCTTGCCTATACACGGAACCTCTTTTGTAAGATATAGCATTAAGCATACAAGAAGATTGCCAAAATGGAAAGTACCTTTCTTATCTCCTTTTATTTTCTTCAGATTGTCAATCAACTCATCCTTCAACCATTCACATTTATCTATCTTAGCATCAGTGTTAACCAATATCATATGTACTTTTAATACATAGACTCGAAACTGAGTTCAATCGGTTAGCATGTGTGGTTTTGTATCCTAATATCATGCTAATGAACCTACATTCTCATCCTTTACATCATTAACTCTTAGGGATTTGTTGTCATAAGTTCCACCTGTTAAAGTCATCACTATGTTATTTGAAACTTTCTTAAGTTTATATGGCCTGCTACTAGTGGATGGTAAGCTAGTCACTGCCCTAACTACTTAGTGATTTTATGAATGGAGTCAAGCCAAAAGAATTCACCATGAACTCTAATAAGCACAATCCTTACAACTTCCTTAGGAAATTTTGGGATGTCAAGGATTTCCACAAAACCTAGGGTCTTAATAACCTTATGTTCAGGTTTCACAACTCCACTATCATCACAGATAACATTTTTATACATTTTCATGATTTCGTCAGAACCTAATTCCTGAATGTGGCAATGTATGTCAATTCTAGGGTCTTCTGCATATGCAACTCCTTTAGGGATTTTTGAAAATGCTCCTAGGGTATCATCTTGTTTCGCTAACTCGGGGATAATTTTGAAAACTGGCCTAGGCCGTTTAACCACTTCTATAACAGTAGGGTTTGCAATGAATTCTAGAACAAAGGAGGAAGCCATTGATAAATACCTTAATCTGCCTGATAGGTTTGGATGCTTGAAAGATCTTGCTTCACTTCTCACTAAGGATGCCTTTGCTTGGGTTTTTCATGCTCTTAGGAAATTTGAATGCTTGGTGAATGAAAAAGAGGGAAAAACATTGATTTATAATGTCTTTTCCTTCAACAACCACAATAAATGCCTGCTGGTTAAGTGAAAATTAACTCATCTACTGGTAAAGAAGAAGTTCACCTTCTTACCATCAATCGAGGGTAAACTTGCATTATTTTCAACTTGTTTCCATACCCCCAAAAGGTTTTAGTTCAATTGGATGAAGAATCTCCTTCTAGTGGAGTAATACTTTGTTCTATAGGTGAAGGAATAGTCTCATACACATTCTAATCTCTCTTTCTAATCCATTGTTTTGAAAATTATTGCTTTACTTCATCTACCTTCTCTTTGCCTTTCAAACTGGGTCCTTTAGTATTTTTCAGTGATGCCTTACTTCTACAAAATTTTGCAATATGTCCCATCTTGTTACAAGCATGACAAGTCACATTGTTCTTTTGAATAGCCTTTCCATATCCTATGCCGATTTGTGTGCTGCATTGATTAGATAAGTGTCTAAATCTTCCACAAACATAACATCTTACATTTATTCTATAGTTTTTTGAATTATGACCAATTTTATTGCATTTGGAACATTGACCGGTGGGTGCATTAGTGTTCTAATTGTTTCTAGATCTACACTTATTTTCTCTATGACCATATTTGTTACAGTTACAACATTTCCCATTAAATTTGTAAGCATTAGGTTGTCTTACTAGTTTATTGTGATCATGATTGTTTGTAGTACCAGAGCTTTCACCAACTTCAAATCCAATTCCATTAGTGTCTCCATTAGGTTTCTAATTTTTCAGCATGTTATCAAGTTCTTTTGAACTTAACTTTAATTTCTCTTTGTGTTGATTTGCAATAGCCAACTCATTTTCCAAGATTCCCTTTTGTCTCATAAGTTTAGTTTTGTCATTTTGTATGTGCATCAAATCTATCTTCAATGTATCATTTTCATGACCGAGTCTTGTATTTTTATTTCTAGCATCATTGAGTCTCCTAGTCAAGTCATATTCATTCTTCTTTCTATCTTCAATGTCTTTACAAAATATCATAGTTATATCTTGCATTTCATTCCTCATAGCACTGTTTTCTTGCCTCAACTTGTTCACAAGATCATTAAGAGTTTCCTTTTCATCATCATCACTCTGCATCTTTTCATAAAGTTCTCTTCTTTTGTTTCTAGCAATAGTGAGATTTTCTTGAAGTCCTTGAATGAAATCCTATGTAGTCCTCAGATCATCTTCAAGTTTGATATTATTCAACTTTTTTGCATCAAAGTCTACAAGAGCTTCTTCCAATTGCTTTCTCAAGTTTTCCATCTGTACCGGTATCAGAATCTCCCTCAAGCTATTAGGATTTTGAAAATAGAGGACCAGGCTCTAATACCAATTATTAGGATTGATGATAGTCCCAAAGATACTGAGAGGGGGGGGGTGAATCAATATCCAATTGGTTAACAAATTTTCTAACTTTATTAAGTATTTTGCATTCCAAAACAATGTACCGATAAACAAGAATTAATGCAGTAAATATAAACAATAAAGACAACATAGAAATCACACCATAACACAAGATTTTTGGTTAACAAATTTTCTAACTTTATTAAGTATTTTGCATTCCAAAATAATGTACCGATAAACAAGAATTAATGCAGTAAATATGAACAATAAAGACAACATAGAAATCACACCATAACACAAGATTTTTGGTGAGGAAACCCAGTGTGGGAAAAACCTCGGTGGGATTTGTGACCCACAATATTCACTCACTGGCCAATGAATGGATATTACTTACAATAATGTTCCTGCACATGCAAGAAGGCCAACTGCCTAGAGCTCACTGCTCAAATACAAAAAAAAGCCTCATGGACTTACAAAAATGGATTATGAGAATCCAATATAATGTACTGCTACAAAAAGCATATGCTATGCCAGGTTCAGTGCCGGTTTAAGCTCATACAATAATCATAAACCCTTATACAAAATCTACCTTGCTCTTCACTCTACATATCTATCCTCTATCATATATAACCCAAAATGATCTATAAGATATCATACTTATATACGAGTCTTATTACAATATGCCATGTCGCCTTACAAAAGATATTATAATTAAATACAAAATACGATAATCAAAATTTTGTCAGCTAGGGTGCCAGTAAGCATTATTGTCACTGCTGATGAACTATCTACCGATGTAGAGTCTATCGGTGTTGGTTCCTGTCGATGTCATAAGATTGCAAGGTTACCATCAATGACAACAAATTCAATCACCTTTAAATACCATTAGAGTGTGCAATGCCAACACTAGCTTGTAACAAGTGGTATCGGAGCTTGGTTGCAGGTTCAAATCACGCAGGCTGCAATGAGTGACACTGGGAGGGGGATTGTTGGTAGTGGGCTAGTGTCCCTCGCAGGGATTCGTGACATGGTTTAATAGCCTTCTATGGATTCTATAAGTCTAGTGGTTGTATCGAGCATTGATAGGTTGATCATTTGGTGCAATGGCAACCCTAGCTTGTAACAAGAGGTTAGATATATAGTACAATGATGCAAGCTCACATTCCAAACTACAACACTTCAATCATCACCAATCACCAGATCAAATCAAAACATTCATCATTTACCAGTTAAGGTCCTAATTCCTAGTTCACTACCTATAATATCGGTAAGGCATTTCTGGTAGACAAAAAAGACTTAGATGACAAAATACAACATAGTAAACATCAGTTACCATAATTGAAAACACAAATAACTGATCAAAGTCATCTGATCATGCAGTCTCAATCTCTTCATCACATTGTCATCACAGATAGTCATTTACTGGTTCATTCACCATTATTCATATGCATGGGTTATGCCAATCATGCCAACATTCTCCCCCTTTTACATTGATGGCAACACCAACATAAAATCCAACATATTCAACTAAAATCATGTTTCTCAGTTCTGAAAATTCTCTAATGTACTTCACTCTTCTGTTAGTTTTCTCAGTTTTTCTTCACTTGGAACTGAATCTTCATTTCTTCTCCCCCTTTCTATTACACATCTTCTCCTTCTTAGGCTAGTATATTTCTTCTCCCCCTTTGACAACAATGCCAAAGGAGCTTATGCATCGTCGATCATCAAATCTCATCTAAGTTGCTCCCCTTGTGGAGTAGCCACCATTTCATCAATATTCAATGAAAAATATTTAGTAAGCCCACTGGATTGATGCATCTTCTGCATCTTAGCTCTTCTTCTATAGGATTTGGACCCCTAATTTACCTCTAAGGTACTCAAAGGTAGTCTTCAGCAATGGTTTTGTGAAAATGTCTGCAAGGTTCTCTTTGCTTGTCACATACTCCATTCTGACTTGTTTTTCTTGTACTCTCTCCCTTAGAAAGTGATATTTCAATTCTATGTTCTTTTTCCTTTCATGTAACACATGATTTTTTGAAATATTAATAGCACTTGTATTGTTATAATAAATAGCTACCAGTTTAGACAGATCAAGTTTAAAACCTTCCAATACAGGTCTCATCTAGATTGCTTGCATGCAATTCATTGATGTTGCAACATACTTTGCCTTTGTTGTTGACTATGAAACAAAAAATTTCTTTTTACTTGTCCAAGAAACCAATCTACCTCCAAGAAGAAAAGCTCCACTGGTAGTGGTTTTCCGGTTATCAACATTGCCTACCCAGTCTGCATTAGTAAACACTTCCAAAAAAAAACATTTTTATAAGGATACCAGAAACCATAATCTATTGTGCCTTTCAAGTACCAGAATATCCTTTTCACTGCTACCAAGTGAGTCTCCTTGGGATCCTTCTGAAATCTAGCAACTAAACCAACAACATGTGCAATATTAGGCCTATTGTGAACAACATAATACAACTTACCAATCATGAACCTATATTATTTTTCATCAATAGAGGGTAAATCATCTTGTTTAGATAGTTTACAACCTATCACCATTGGAGTACCAACCAATTTACAATCCTCCATGCCAAATGTTTTCAACACGTCCTTTACATACTTACTCTGATAGATAAATATTCCACCACCCAATTGTTGGATCTACAACCCAATGAAAAACTTAATCTCACCAATAAGAGACATTTCAAATTCTTTCTTCATCTCCTCAACAAATACCATACATAAATCATCATCACCTCCAAAAATTATATCATCTGCAAATACTTTAACTATCAACATTTTGTCTCCAATAGTCTTAAGATATATGTTACTATCCTCATTATTACACTGGAATCCTATCTTGATCAGGTGTACATGCAATCTTTCAAACCATGTCCTTGGTGCCTGCTTCAATCCATATAGTGCCTTATACAATTTGCAAACCATATCTTTTTCCTCAATTAAATCAAACTCATCTGGTTGTTCTATGTACACTTCTTCCTCAATGATGCCATTAAGAAAAGTTGATTTAACATCCATCTAGTAGACCTTAAATCTTTTAAATGCAGCATAAGCAAGTAACATTCTTAATCCTTCCAATCTCACCACTGGTGCAAAGTTTTCTCCATAGTATTCTCCTTCTTCTTGTGCATAGCCTTTGCATACCAACCTTGCTTTAGCCCTCACAACCTTGCCTTCTTCATTCAACTTGTTTCTAAAGATCCATTTAGTGCAAATCACATTCTTGTCTTCTGGTCTAGGAACAAGTCTCCATGTCTTGTTCTTCTCTATCTGATCCAATTCCCCATTCATGGCATTAATCCAATTATCATCCTTCAATGCCTCTCTTAAAGTTTTAGGCTTAATAGTTGAAATCACACAGGAATTTTCTTTGATTTTCCTTGTTTATACACCATAATTTTTATCTCCTATAATTTGTTCTTCTGAGTGATTCAGTCTGGCATACCTTAGCATTACCAGTTCTAGTTATGTGCCTTCTACTTCATGTTCTTCATCGCTCTCTTCATTTATTGGTTGAGCACATATTTCTGCATTTTCCTATTCGTCATTCTTTTGTACTTCCAATTCAACAAACACAAGCTTTTCCTCATATTTCTCAGGTTTAGATATGTTGGTCTTATCAAATTTCTCAAAGAGTTCATCTATCCTCACATTTTCACTCTCAATGATCCTTTTTGTTCTCTTGTTATAACATTTGAAAGCCTCTCTTTGTAGAGTAACCAGGAAAAATACCTTCATCACACTTTGCATCAAACTTTCTAGTGTAATCATCACATTTAATGAAACATCTAATCCCAAATTTTTTAAAGTAACTTACATTAGGAGTCTTGCCATGCCATAATTCATAAGGTGTTTTTTTTTACCTCTCTTGACAAGTACTCGGTTCAAAGTGTAAACAATAGTGCTAACTGCTTCTCTCCAAAACTTTTTTGGTACTCCACCTTGAATCAACATGGTTCTAGAAGATTCAACAATTTTTCTATTCATCCTTTCTGCTATCCCATTCTATTGTGGAATTCTAGCAGCTTACATCTAATTCTTGATTCCCTATTTACCACATAACTTCACAAATTCATTAGAAGTAAATTCTCCACCCTGGTCAAATCTTAAATATTTCAAATTCTTCCCAGTTTCTTTCTCAACTAAAGCTTTGAATGCTTTGAGTTTACTAAATACCTCTAACTTTTCTCTCAGAAAAGTTACCCACGTCATCTTGGAAAAATCATCAATGAAAATCATGAAATATCTATCACCAAGATAAGTCTTAGTCCTCATAGGACCAAAATGATCAGTATGAACCAAATCAAGAATATTTTATGAAGAGAAATACTTACTCTTGAAAGATACATAAGTCATATTACTCATCTGACAATCCTTACATAACACATTACCCGGTTTAACAAGTTGGGGCAAACCTCGATCTCATAATACTTGATTTACTAACCTTTATCAAATGATCAAAATTAACATGACAAAACCTCTTGTGCCATAACTAGTTGTCTTTAATCTTTGCCACCAAATAACTATTCACATTAGTATTCAGTTGAAAAAGATTACCTCTTGTCTACTTTCTAGTAGCAATCATTTCTCCATTACTTCCAAGAATCCTACACACTACATTTTTAAATTCTAGAAGATATCCCTTATCATTTAATTGACCAACACTCAAAAGGTTATGTTTTAATCCATCAACCCAAAATACATCATCTGCATTTCTTTTTCCATTTAATGAAATAGTTCCTTTACCTTTAACCATGTAGGGTATGTTGTTACCAAATTTTACATCACCATCATATTCTTCAAGGGATAAGAACTTGTTTCTATCACCGGTCATGTGGTGTGAGAAACCACTATATATTATCCATTCATCACTGCTATCCATGTGAGACAACAATGCCTTTTCATCAATCAGATCTTCCTTCACAACAACAAACACTATCTCCTCATTGTCATCATCTTCTGATTCTTCATCAGTTACTCCTTCATCAACTGCAACATAGCAATGTTTTTGACCTTTTCCTTTGAATTTCCTAAACTTTTCTTTTCTATCACTGTTAAGACAATTTGTTGGCAATTGACACTCAATTGGTTGGTTTCACTATGTTTTCATTGATGGCAACATGGTATCTTGTTCCGACTTCATGTTTTGGTTTAGTTGTGTACCGGCAGGCACTCCACAGACACTACATTGACACCAACATAGACATCGAAAGATAGAAGGATTTCTTTGGTTATCAGCAATGCAGGCTGACATGGTTAATAATATGGTTATCAATATTGGAGCCTGACATCTCTTAGATCCAGCATCGACAATTGTTTTTGATATTCATTTATTTAAATGTTATCTAGCCGACATGTAATCTGATATTGTAATTATCTTTGTAAGCCGACATAAGGCATGATAAGTTGTATATGGTATATAGGTTAGTTGATTAGATCATTTTGATATATATGTGGATGTGATATGATGAAAATGTGTATTAGGAAGTAAATAGTGAAGGAGATGCAAAACATATGGGAGAGATAATGAATGTGAGAATATTTATGTAAGGGTATTTCAGTAAAGGGATTAGGGTTTCAAACCAAAACAAACATACCAGAAATGCACTTAAGGAACAATGTCAGAAATTGAGTTAGGGGAACATGGTTATGAGAAATGAAATGCAAGCTATAACTATGAGAATGTCTAAAGAGATTGAGGACCGAAAGAAAAAGGAAGAAAATCTTGTTGTATCTATGAAGAACAAATTTGAAAGATGTGGTAGGTTGGTTCATGAGAATGATATGCTGAAAATTGATCTAGTACAATCCTAGAGTAATGAACAAGCTATTGAGAGACAAATGATAATTTTGAGAGAAGGATCTAACTACTGCAAGTGAGTATTAAAAAAATTCAACATTAGTTTAGCACAACTTGATGAGTTGTTGAAGAGACAAAGACAGATTGGAGATTCCAGTGGACTTGGCTTTGAGCAAGGACAAATTTTTGGTACTACTAATGAATATCAAAACCATAAGGCACCAATAAGGCAATTTAATGCTTATAAATTTAATGGTAAATATTTTGTTTTGCAATAAATTTAGTCACATGGCCAGGCAATGCAGAAGCAAAGAAAATCAAAACCCTGATTCTGCTCTCGGTAAATGTTCTAAATGCAATAAATATGGTCATAAGATAGAAGATTGCAGAATGAATGTTAAATGCTATGTATGTGGAAAATTTGGACATGTGGCTAATTAGTGTAGGTCAAGCAATTTCACTGGTTTTAGCAAAGTAATTCAAAGGAACAATGTTACATGTTATGCATGTAATAAGGTTGGACATATTGCTAAATTATGTAGAAACAAAAATCCACTGGTTAATGATGGAGGATCAAATGAGAAAGGGAAAGAGAAGGTTAGTGAAAACTGGTAAGATCATACTCAAAGATGGGTTAGAAAGACTAAAGAGTAATCATTAGATGGAAATACATCGATTACTTATTCGGTGGAGGAAGTTACTCCTGCACCGACAGGTAGCTCATTCGGTAACTAAGGCAGATGCCTTAGGGGTAGGAAAAATTCATGAAGATACTACATATGTGTCCGAAAGAGGTTCTAGAAGATATTCTAGACACTGTAGATGTTTATCCAACATGGATATGTTCTGTTCAAGTTTTGGTATCTTTCACCAGTAGTCATTAATATCAATAGAAGATTAGGGTTTTTCTCGAAAGATAAAAGGTCGAATTCACTTCATTATTGATCACCTTGAATTCAGAGTGATTTCAGAGTGATTAAGAGAGACTAAGAGCGATCAAAGGCATTTCAGAGCAATCAGTTTTCTTCTTGAGTGATTTCACCAGCGATTGGAAGAATTTGTTAAGGAGTTTTCATTGGAAGCGATCAATGGGTATTTATCTTTAAACATGGAAGCCAGATCATCATCTATTCCTATCTTTATTACAAATCTGATTATAGTAGAGGTCAAGGACCACCCTAGGCCAATTTTCAAGAGGTATCTGCATGTGGCTACCCTGGAAGATTCCTTTGGAGTATTTTCCCATGTTCTGGAGGGTGTTGTCTATGTTGAAGATGTTAGGACATACATACATTGTCACATTGAGGAAATGGGCTATGAAGTGGATGCACAGATCCTTGATGCCTATGCAAAAATGTTGATTGATGCATGTATTGATGAGGCAAAGAAGCCCTATGGTACTACAGAACAAAAAACACATGATGTTGAAACAGAGTTCAACCGGAAGAAGAGAGAGAAATAGGAAGGAAAGGCTAGCAAATTTGTTGAGAAGGTTGCATAGGACATCAAAATATTAATTGATGTTGTCCCGAAGAAAGGAAAGAAGAGGAAGAATCCTGAAGTACCCATTGAGCATGTTACAGTAGAGTCTAAATCTGAGGATGACACACCCTTGGCTTTCAAGAGGGTTATAAGGAAGAAAATAGAGGAAACAAAGGTAGAAGATAGAAAGCAACCAGTTAGGAAGGTTACACTCAAAATACCAGCACAGAAGCAAGCAACAAAAGCAACATCTTCAACTACATCGAGTACTGCAAAGAGGAAGAAGAAGACTGACACTCTTACAGTTGTTCAATCTAGTAATATGAGTATCATTCCACCTAAAACTTGTGCAGAGTTAAAAGATGAAATAACTAATGATGGCATGTTAAAAGAATGTACAATTTTACTATGAACATTTAGAGGATGATGAACAGACAGAGGTAGAGAAAGTTGTATTATTATATTTGGATATTTATAAGAAAGCCTTAATAGAAGTTGAAAATCAAATATCAATAGAATTATATAATATGTTAGATGCTAGAAGACTGTCAGCTATGGAAGAAGACAAACACATAAAAATTCAAGAAATGTTGTTTGTTTGTGTTTCTATTATTCTAGAGGAATTGGATAGGACACTTGAGGTGGCAGATAGAAAAAACTTTAATAGAAATCATAGAATAACTAGTCTGATGCTAAGAAGGGTAAATGAGATAATAAAGGAGACTCAAAAGGCATGGGTTAAGTTCTTTGGAGAGAACAGAGATGTCTTTACTTTACCGAAATCACAAAGAGATACTGTTGTAGACACCTAAAATTCTCCAATCTAATTAAATAAATATCTTTGTTTATTTAATTATTTTAGCCTAATTCTTCTATTAATTAAATAAATCTTTATTTATTTAATTAATTCATTTATCCTCTTCTAAGCTTTATTTCTCATTTAAATAAATACTTTTATTTATTTAAATTATCTTTTTCTAAATTAAATAAATATATTATTTATTTAATTGATCCCACTTCTTCTATTAATTAAATAAATCTTTATTTATTTAATTAATGCATTAACTTTTTCTACCTATGACACATGTCATTCATCTCTTAATTCCTACACTACCTACCCTCTCATTATTTTCTTATTTTCTCTACCTACCCTCTAGTCCTAGCGGACCATTTATCTTTTACACCTCTCAATATTATCCCTTCATTTCTTATAATGTCTTCTATATAAGGATGATTACTTCATTATCAACCCTAATCAGCTAATCAAGCCTTCTAGCATTCAAACTTTTATATGTGATCAAGTCTACTTGCAACCACATTTTCATTCTTTGTTGAGCTCTTGTGCACATATAAAATCTGAGAGCAAATATATCAAGAAAGATCAATGGAGATAGGAAGAATAGAGATCCAAGCCCTATTGGACATGTGATGGTATAATCTTTGTGATTTTATTTGATTTGAATGGTCTTAGGTAATCTTCATATGTTATGGTGGATCTTTGTTGTTGTTAGGATAGGGTTTTGTGGTTGAATTCATTTAGTCTTTCAATATCGTTGTTTCCATTTTTACCATGAACATTTTGGCACACTCAGTGGGACACTTGTCCCTTTTGCAATTAACATATTTTGTTGTAGATGTTGTGTTTTTGAAGTTGCAGATCTGATATTTTTGACAAAATTATGGCATTTTCGCATCTGCGCATCTTGGCTTTTTTGTCACATCTGTGACCTCCGTAATCGTGTCTGTGTTCGACATTATTTTATCTTATTTTGCAGATTGCAGGGTTGCATCTCTATTTTCAAACTACATCTGTGCACTTTTTAGATGCGCCTGTGTTTGAGACTCACGTTTGTGTTATCTAGGCACGTCTGAGGATTTAGGCGTGTTTGTGAATTTTTGCTGTGTCTGCGTTAGTTTTAATCACGTCTGTGTTTCAGATCTTTCATTTTTCAGCATTTGATTTAGTTTTGAGGCTTTATTTCATCATTTAGATTTCAGATCTGGTTTATTTCAGGCTAACACCTTGTGATCTATCTAACAAAATTGGTGTAGGTTGTCTTGGAAGCAAATCATCTTGTCAAAGGCCCCTATTTCACAATTTCTTTTAGATCTAAAATTTACCTAACTCATTTGCTTGCAGGAAAGGGTAATCATTTGAAACAACCCCCAACTATGCTTTCAAATTTTCACATGCGATCAAGCCTACTTGCAACAACATTTCCATTCTTTGTTGAGCTCTTGTGCACACATAATATCTGAGAGCAAATATATCAAGCAAGATCAATGGAGATAGGAAGAATGGAGATCCAAACCCTATTGGACATGTGATGGTATAATCTTTGTGATTTTATTTGATTTGCATTGTCTTAGGTAATCTTCATATGTTATGGTAGATCTTTGTTGTTGTTAGGCTAGGGTTCTGTGGTTAAATCTATTTAGTCTTTTGATATTGTTGTTTCTATATTTACCATAAAAAATTGTAGACATACCAGTTGAAGGAAAAGGAAAGGGGATTATGGGTACTTCACCCTCAGTTTTGAAGAACATTAAGATAGTAGAAATCAAGCCCCCAGTAGACACATATGTATAGAGAAATATTGAGGCACCGGCTAACATAGAGAGTGTAAAGGTTGCTGATGTACAGGATACTAATATTGAGGATATCAATTCTCTAGTTACAAATGTATAGGTTGAGGTTACAGATCCTACATAGGAACTAGCAGTTACAGAGAATGCACCAAGTGGCGAAGCCACTGGTGCAAGTATGGAAGCTATAAAGGATAAAGCATCAGAGGAGAAGAAAGGGGAATCTGATAGGGAACCAGTAGTAGGTCCATCATTATTGTCAATAGACACCTCACAGGTTATAAAGAAAAACATAACAGAGATGATTCCTATTGAACTCATGATGATGGCAACACAAAAATTAATGAAGGAGGGATCTACAGATAAAGGGATTATTAATCAATCAATCACTTTTTTACATGGACTAGTCCCAGAGTGCAAAATTGACAATGAAGTGAGCCCATCCGACAAGCTTAAGACAATTAGTGAGCACATTTCAAAGGATTTTCAATCCTTACAATAGATTTCAAACTGGCAAGCACTGGAGAGATTCACTCGGGCTAAAAGAGTTGCATTTGATCCAGTAATTGAATATGAGAAGAATAAGATTGATGAAAACCTGAAACTAATAGATAATTCTTTGAAGCATTGTAAAAATATTTATAGGTTATGTTGTAACACATATATGCTTATATTTAATGTGATGGTATGATGAAAGAATAAGTATCTGGTAGATTACTGAGAGGAGGGGGGGTGAATCAGTAACTAGAAAAATTGATACAAACTCTCCAAACTCAAACTCAAACACGCAAAATAAATTTATCACTGAAATATCACTCTCAAGATCAATACTCATAAGAATACTAGTTGAATATTACAACAACTTAATAGTAAACAACATTTAACTTGTAAACATCCAAATGCTTTATCATATGTCAATACTTCACTTCTCAATGCATTTGGTTATCATGCCTTATGAGAAATAGTTAATCATATCAATCATAAGATCATAACCACAAAAACATTCATCACATGACACAAGTATTTATAAGTGGAAAACCCAAATAGGTAAAAAACATGGTGAGATGAGACTCACAAGATAATATCTAAACTCTTATGAAGTTCGCCCCATTAGGAGCCAAGCCTATTAAAGCTTTTACAAAAGTTTTGTTAACAAGTGGTCCTGTTAGGAATCACCCGGTTAAGGGATTGACTACAAATGCCTTGTTAGAAGCAAATAACTTGTAAGGAGTAACCTTAGTAGATGATTTGAAAATCCAATCTAATGGACCACCTTGTTAGAGGATTTAATAAGTAACCAAACCTGTTAGAGATTACTAGGTTAGGGGATTTCAATTCTGCTGTAATTGTCTGAAAACAATGAGAGTTTCTTGATCTATCTGAATAGCACTACATTTTCTTGATCAGATCCAATTAAGCTTCTATCTTCCTTTACTCAAACTGTAGACTCATTCTTCGATTCGCCAATCACACACTCAATTGATCTAAGCCAACTCTTGACAACACTAAACAAAACAACTTCATCGACCTTAAATACAAATCAATTAGGTCGGTAACACAACAAAAATCTAATCCTCTCATCGAGATTACAAACAAGTAAGTACAAGCATGACTATTGGATTTTATAGCAATCTCTACACATCAATCAAGAAAACCTCAACCACTTCTTGATTACCACTTCATCAAGCTCAGTAACTCATCACACATTTTGCATTAGATGCAATACATTTTGTTCATTCCTTAGACAAACAAACACGCCAAAACATTTTGAACTTATCTTCATACAATGGTCTTAGGTGTCACCATCATTACCACTCAACCAACATAACCAATTATGTTGGCAGTGGGCTAGTGTCCCTCACGATGATTCACGACATGGTTTAATAGCCTCTTGTGGATTCTATAGGTCTAGTGGTTGTATCAGCCATTCACAGGTTGATCTTTTGGTGCAACGCCAACCCTAGATTGTAACAAGTGGTATTAGAGCTTGGTCATAGGTTAGAATCACGCAGGCCATAGTGAGTGACACTGGGAGGGGGATTGTTGGTAGTGGGCCAATGTCCCTTATGGGGATTCGCGACATGGTTTAATAGCCTCCTATGGATTCTATAAGTCTTGTGGTTGTATCAGGCATTGACAGGTCGATCTTTTAGTGCAACGACAACCCTAGCTTGTAAAAAATTCAACAACCTTAATCGGTTAGGGTTTAACAAAAATAACTGGTAGGTTTTACCGGTTACATAACATAGAAAGGTTTAACCTTTTACTCCAATTACTGGTTCAACTCACAAACTTACATACCGATTTACAGTAACCTTCACAAAGCTCTTCCTACTGGTTACAAGACAATATCAACAATAACAACAATATCAACAACATCATTAATATCATTACCAGTTCAATTGACATCAATGACAACATAAAATATCATTAATGCAATCTTCATGCAAATGCCAACATAATGTGGATAATACCAACAGAACAAAGAAATGGTGATCATTGAAGATATGCCAACCTCTAGCTCTGCTCCAAAAACTTCCAGGCGTAGAACTAGGCAGATGACTTGTGATGTGGAGATAAAGACTAAAGACATTCATCTAAAGCAGGAGAACAAAGACCTAAGAGAAGCCACCAAGGCTATGATGATGCTGGTCAAGGACACAGAAGAGTCCATAAAATTTTTTATTTGAAATGTAATCTGGTCTTTGTCTGCCAGTCTCTTACTGGCTCTGTGTTGTCCTTTTTTCTAGCTGTTGTGTTTTTTGTTGGTCTTTTGTAGCTTTTCTATCTTTGTCCTATTTTCTCTTGGTTCCTTCATGCCTATCTTTTCGTATTGTAAGCGGGTTTTGGGTCCCTTAAAACCCAATTTTCCTTAATCAAAAACATAATGTGGATAATAAGATAAAATAATTTTAGGAGAAAATTGCAAATATAGCTAACTCTTTTGATGGATTGACTTCATTGACTACATCCATTGATGGTAAAATTTTGATTTTGGAAGCCCAAATTTTTTCTCTTGAGAAAGAAAGGGACAAAATTATTAGAAGAGCCAGAAGTTTGAGAGGGTTGGTGAGTTCCCGGTTGGATTCGCTTAGTGTACATAAGAAAGAATGTATGGATATGGTTGGAAAGCCCACACTGATAGAGATAAGTGAGAAAGAGTCATTTTCACATATATTAAATAGACTTGTATCTATATCTGGCACTTTCAAAACTAGTTGGGACACTTACCTTGAGCTATTGGAGAAGGCTTATCTGGAAATTTTGAAATTGGTTAAGCTCTAGTAAGATATTTTTGGGAAATGCATTGTATAGTTTTTTTTATCTTTGACATTATTTTTGGAATTTTTTATGGCATTGATGTCAAAGGAGGAGTGATATAAATGTGAAAAAAAGTAGGAGTTGTATACATTAGGGGGAGATATGGAGTATGGACTAGTTTTCATTAATGAATATTTAGCTCAAGGGGAGCAGGCAGGGTAAAACCGATAGATAAAACCTTGACCATTTGTCACATGAGTGTTGCCATCAATGCCAAAGGGGGAGATTGTTGGTAATTGACATTCAATTGGTTGGTTTCACTATGTTGTCATTAATAGAAACATGGTATCTTGTTCTGGCTTCATGTTTTGGTTCATTTGTGTATCGGCAGGCACTTCACAGACACTACACTGGCACCAGCACCGACATTGACACCAACACCGGAAGATAGAAGGATTTATTTGGTTACCGGCAATGCATGCCAACATGGTTAAGAATATGGTTATCAGTATTGGAGGCCAACATCTCTTAGATCCGACATAGACAATCATTTTTTATATTCATGTATTTATGTTATCTAGTCGACATGTAATTTGATATTGTAATTATCTTTGTAAGGCAATAAGTTGCATAGGTCAGTTGATTAGATCATTTTGATATATATGTGGATGTGATATGATGCGAATATGTATTAAGAAGGAAATAGTGAAGAAGATGAGAAACATATGGGAGAGATCATGTATGTGATAATGTTTGTGTAAGGGTTATTCCGGTAAAGGGTTTAGGGTTTCAAACCGGAACAGACAGAGCTTAAATCAGAATTGTATTATGGCATATAAGATGTTATCCTAGAAGCTCAACACTTTGTTGGATTGTAGTCTAAAACTATATGTAGTCAATGTGGCTCCATTTGTGATTGAGCAGTGTGCTCTTGGCTGTAAGCCTTCCTGCAAGTGGAGGCCCCTTATATTTTGTAATATCTCTTCATATGGCCAATGGATTGATATTGTGGGTCACAAATCCCACCATGGTTTTTTCTCTTTGAGTCTTTCCACGTATAACTCTGTGTGTTATGATTCTCATTTATGTGATTGGCTTATTGGTTGCTTTAATTCTTTCAATTTTGTATGTACCAGTATACCGATTGTTGTATGCATGTTTTAATAAGGCTAAAATTGATCATTCTGGTATAACATTCATTCACCCCCCCTCCCCGCTTAGTGTTATTAGATTCCAACACAATTTGCATCAATGTGTCAAATCTTATTGTAGGAAAAACACTTCTAGGGTAATTTACCTTTATACTTACCGGTGCCTCTAGGAAATCTTTTAGCCAATAGTGCCTCAAGTTCCATCAGGTGATCTTCATTATCATCCTCACCTCTGCTACCACCATGACTAGACCTATAGTCATAATTATGATAAATATCATTTCCTTTCCTAATAGATGTATCGGTTACAGAAGCTTTAAAACCAGATAGCCGATTTTGAAACACTATTATCAAGGTTGTTTAACTCAAACGTAGTCAGCTTTCCAATAATAGAATCAACAATGATTTTATCTTTAGAGAGAGATCTTAGTTGTTGAATTGAAGAAACTCTAATAGAATATTGTGTTAGGAGAGTTCTAAGTATTTTACTAACTACAATATCATCATCAATCTTACCTCCATCACTCTTAATACCACCTACAACTTCTTTAATCCTTTGACCATATTGTGTAATGTTCTCACCATCAGCCATTTTCATATCATCGAATTTTCCTCTTAAACTTTCTATTGGCTTTTCGATGATGTTTTGATTGTCATTCATGGACACACACTTTCTTGATGTATGAGTTATGCTCAACCACTAATTTCTCCAATCGGTATTGTGTATTATTAAATGTATAGTTTGTAGACTATCAATATTTTGTAGAAGATGGTTTACTGGTCACAGATTAACTAACGATCCCAAGCAGTATGAAGATCCCAAGTAGTTTGAAGATCCCAAGCGGTTCGAAGATCTCAAGCGGTACGAAGGACCCAAGTGGTAGTTAACTTTTTGATCGGAACACTATGATCTTCCAGTCTTCATTTTTGATAGCCGGTAATCGGTATATTGTATTAACCGGTATATATATGTGATGAGTTACCAACTGGTATTACTGTAATGTGTGATGAGTTATCATCCACCGACAATTTGACAGTGTGTTTGTGTCGTGTTACCAAATGTGTCTAGATGCACTATACCTAGGAACTTGTAGTCTAACTCTATTGGACTGACATGAAATCAGATTCCTTTATAAGGACATCATGTCTAGGGTTTTCATATGTGTGATATAGAATAGAAAAGGTTATTTGTGCTCTTTGAAGAGAAGATTAGGTCTGTGTGAAGAGATAGAGTGTGGAGATATTGAAGATTGAAGTAATGTTGAAATGCATTAACAAGGAGTTGTCAAGGATCTAATTAAGCATACTGTGATAGCATCTAGATCATTCACTTGTTGATTACTAATATCTTCAACAAGTCTGAAACTCTTAACCGAGTAGGCCCAACAAAGCCTTTGTAAATCCTCTAACAAGGTGGCTCACAACTGTGGATCTGAATTCCTTTAACAAGGTAGTCTTTAACATGACTTATCTCCTAACAGAGATCTAGATTCCTAACAGGATCTGTTTTGGTGAAGAACATTATATGACCTTAACCGGTTTGGTTTCTATTCTGCAAATAGTTACTTGTGAGTTTCTACTCGCCGTGGTTTTTCCCATTTGGGTTTCCACATCAAATATCTTGTGTTATGGTGATTGTACTCTTGTGGGTGAATTCTTGGTTTTCTATTTGGTTTGCACTTATCTTAACCAGTTTATTAGTGAATCTGTTGCATCGGTTATCTGCTAAATTGTTTACAAGATTGATTACATTATTTTTTGGTATACTAATTCACCCCCCCCCCACTCTTAGTATTCATTAATTGGTATCAGAGCCAACCTTTCTATAAGTTTAACCACTTGGAAGGAGATATGGGGGAATACAATGTGAGGGAACTTACTCATCATCTCACTCAGACTGAGAGAGCCTATGATGAACTCAAAGTCAAGTATAAAGCCTTTTTGGAGAAAAGAAGAGAGCATGCTGAGAAAATGATGGAACTCACTGAAAATAGCTATTCTGATGAAGTAGACATGGATGCCCTAGTTGAAGAAGTTGAAAAACTGAATGAATCTAAAGCCAACCTGAGAAGAGAGTTGGAAGGACTGACTATCAAAATGAGTTAGGAGCTTGAGAACAAAAGGAAAGTTGAAGATCTGGTAAAACACCAAGATCATGAGATCTCCAAGCTGAAGCAAGAAATCAGTACCCTTGCCGCTCATCTCCAGGAGAGTAAAGTGGAAAAAGAAGAAATGCAAGGTGAATTAAACATGGCTATTTCTGAGAATGCAACCTTGATGGAATCTAATGCTGCTATTTCCAAGGAACTTACTAAGTCAAAGGAGATACTTGCCAAATTCAATCAAAGTACTGCTAAGTTAGAGCAAAAGCTAGAATCGACAAAGCCAGTAAAGAATACCACTGGACTTGGTTTCTCTAGATATGAGGAAGGTGAGACCTTTGGAACAAAAGCTAAAGCATCAAAGAAGCAACCGACATCCAAGGATAAAGGAAAAATTTAAACTTGTTTGCTTTAATTGTCTCAAAGAAGGACATACTACCAATGTATGTAGAAGCAAGGCCTATAACAATTTTCCTTATTTTCAAAACTATATGCCTAGATTCAATAGATTCAATGGAAACTGTTATGCATGCAACAAGTTTGGGCATAGAGCATTTGAATGTAGGTTGGTTTTGCACAACACTGGGAGATATCCTCCAAGGACTCAAGGAGTTATTCTAGAATTTCCTATGAATCGGAATCCCAACCAGTACAATACCTATGACCATCGGTCAGTCGGTTATCAAGCAACAAATAGTTGGAAAGCAACATGTTTGATCTATCATGGTAGGAGTCACACTACTACAACAGGCAAAAGAAAGAATGGATGTATGAATAATGGACCATGGAGAACACCTAGAATGGTATGTTATCATTGCAACAGATTGGGACACACTGCCAAAGCTTGCAGACTGAGAAAAGAAGAAGAGAAGAAGAGAGAAGAAGATAAGAGAAAAGAAGAAGAGAAGAAGAGAGAAGAAAATAAGAGAAAAGAAGAAGAGAAGTAGAAAGAAGAAGACAAGAGGAAGGAAGAAGAAAGGAAGAAGGAGGAAGAGAAGAAAAAGTAGGAAGAGGACAAGAAGAAGGAAGAAATGGAGAAGAAATAAGAAGAGGAGAAAAAGAAAGAGGAAGAAAAGAAAAGAGTGGAACAGGAGAAGGAAGTAGAGAAAAGAAAAGAAACAGAGATCCAAAGCGAAGAAGGAGGGCAGACTCCTAAGGTAACCAGTGATCAAACCAAGAAGGTTGATTCCACTAGTCCTATTGATCTCACTCTTGCATGTCTGACTCAATCTCAAGATGAGTCTGAGCTACTTCGAGGCATCAAACTTGCACAAGAGAGACTGGAAGAATTGAGGAAGAAGAAAAAATAGGATGTTATACAAATTGCAGTTGACACCCTTACCAGTCTAATTCCTAGTACTAACCTCCCCAGAACTGACTCCTCTCTTTCGAAGCTTAAACTTCTTTGTACCATAGTAGATGACCAGGTACAATGCTTGGAAGATGCTGCTCAAGCAACTACAAGAAAGAACCATGAAAAGGCACTCAATATTGCCTTAGTCAAGCAAATGAATGAGCTTCAGATATAACTACTAAAATAGTAGAATGATATCAGCGTTGCTATGGATGAGGGTAAATTACTGTTGAGTAAAATCTGCCAACCCCATCTATTTTGTGAAGATGTGCTCAAACAAAAAGCTCAACTCCAATCAGAGTTACAGTGATATATCAACACCTTCAAGATGCCCTATGAATTATTCACTACCTATGGGAAAATGGTTCATCATTTTCAACGTCAGACTGCCAAGATGGACTCAAAGATCAGCAACCAGACTAAAGATTTGTAGGAGCTTCCACTACTCCTATTACCTAAACTGCAGGTTCTTCAGAGATGCTTTCTCAACTTGGAAGCCATCACAGTAACTCAAGAGCTGAGTACCATCGATGCAATGGAAGAACTAGCATTCTAGATGAAGACTGAAAGTGAGGTTACTACCTCATTACTTGAGTCATGGACATTAGTCATGAAAACTTTTGTGCGAAACTTTAAATCTGTTTTTGAGAAATTTCATTCCTTAGTGTCATGAACATCTACTCTATTTTTATACAAGGAAAAAGGGGTTATTTTGCATTACTTTGTCATTGTTGGAAAAGGGGGAGTAGTGTACATTAAAATTTTGGTGAATGTTACCATTTCATGCAATTACTTGTAATTTTTGAAAAAGGGGTACTGTATATGCTTAGGGGGAGTAATTTTGATTGTAGCATCTTTTGTATTATTGTTGTAAAAACACTTAGATGTCAAAATTTTCCTAGGTGTTGCCATCAATGCCAAAGGGGGAGATTGTTGGTATTTTGATGATGTTTTGATTGTCATTGATGGACACACACTTTCTTGATGTATGAGTTATGCTCAACAGGTAATTGCTGCAACCTGTATTGTGTATTATTGAATGTATAGTTTTTAGACTATTGGTATTTTGCAGAAGATGGTTTACCGGTCACAGATTAACTCGAGATCCCAAGTGGTATGAAGACCCCAAGCGGTTCAAAGATCTCAAGTGGTACAAAGGACCCAAGCGGTAGTTAACTTTTTCATTGGAACACTATGATCTTCCAATCTTCATTTTTGACAACTAGTAATCGGTATATTGTATTAACCGATATATATCTATGATGAGTTACCAACCGGTATTACTGTAATGTGTGATGAGTTATCATTCACTGACACTTTGATGGTATGTTTGTGTCATGTTACCAAATGTGTCTAGATGCACTGTACCTAGGAACTTGTAATCTAATTCTATTGGACCGACATGAAATCAGATTCCTTTATAAGGACATCATGTCTAGGGTTTGCATGTGTGTGATAGAGAATATAAAAGGTTATGTGCAATCTTTGAAGAGAAGATTAAGTCTCTGTGAAGAGATAAAGTGTGGAGATATTGAAGACTGAAGTAATGCTAAAATTCATTAACAAGGAGCTATCAAGGATTTAATTAAGCATATTGTGCTAGTATCTAGATCATTCACTTGTTGATTACTAATATCTTCGACAAGTCTAAAACCCTTAACGGGGTACGCCTAGCAAAGCCTTTGTAAATCCTCTAACAAGGTGGTTCATAACTATGGATCTGAAATCCTTGAACAAGGTAGTATTTAACAGAACTTATCTCCTAACAAAGTTCTTGATTCCTAACAAGATCTGTTCTAGTGAAGAATATTGTATGACCTTAACCGGTCTAGTTTCTATTCTGCAGATAGTTACTTGTGAGTTTTTGCTTAGCATGGTTTTTCCCATTTGGGTTTCCATGTCAAATATCTTGTGTTATGGTGATTGTGCTCTTTTGGGTGAATGCTTTATTTTCTATTTGGTTTGCACTTATCTTAACTGGTTTATTAGTGAATCTGTTACACCAGTTATCTACTAAACTGTTTAAAAGATTGATTACAGTATTTTTTGGTATTCTAATTCACCCCCCCCCCCTCTTAGTATTCATCACTTTCTTATTTTTCTCTTTGAACATGTTCATCTCCTCCATAAATCAATTCTAATTTATCCCATACCTCAAATACAGTTTCTAATCCATGAACACCTATATACTCAGAATCAGATAAAGTAATTACAATTGCTTCCAAGGCTTGAATGTTTTCTTGTTGTTCTTTAAAATCATCTAATGTCAAGGGGTTGGTAGTAGGAGCAGCATAGCTGGTTAACACATGATTCCAATACTGAGCTCCCCATCCTTTAATGTATATCTTCATCTGATCTTTCCATATCCGGTAGTTGTCCTTGGTAAACTTGGGACCCTCCTTCTTAATCATCTTTCTTCAGGATCTTTCCCTCAAGCTTTTAAAATTTCTTCATATAGAGAACCAATGCTCTGATACCAATTGATAATCTTAGAGGATCTAGTTAATATTGAGAGGTAGGGTGAATCAGTATTCACAATAGTTTCATACTCAAAATTTGAACTTATAAAACTTCTTTAGATCAAACATAAACCAGTAATAAACTCTTTACCATTATCGGTAATCATTGATAACCAACTATTAAACTGGTTTATCAGAACAACTCATTAAGTGTTCATCAATATGCATAAACTGAAAGTAAAACATAACAACACATAAAAACATTCACCATATGAACACCATGTTTTTCACATGGAAACCCAAATAGGGAAAAACCACGATGGGAATTGGTACCCACAAAAATTGTGCACTCTTTTGAAATGCACCATGTTAGGTGCTGAGCCTAGTTAGAAGCTTACAATGATGCCCAATTAAGAGTAGACCCTATTAGGAGTCACCCGGTTAAGGGATTTAGATGATGAGACCTATTAAGAGCTTTGAACTATTAGGATCAAACTCACAAGAGGATTTAGCACTCTGATATAGAGCTACCTAGTTAAGGGATTTACAATTTAAGGTCTATTCGGACCTTCCCGGTTAAGGGATTTTGACTACTGCAATTTTTAGAGAATAGTAGTGAATGATCTGGGTATAGTACTTAACTGCTTGCTTGATCATATCCAATTAAGCTCCAAATCTTCTACTCTCTGGAAGATCTCATACTCTAGATTGGCTTCACACTTTTCTCAAAACTACCAACACTACAAACATCAACTGTACAGATATAAATTGCCTTTTCAATTTAGTCGGTTACAAAACCCTAAGCCTTACAACATAGATCATCACATATATTTTAAAACTCATTATAGATCATCATTAATCATCATATGGATCATTACAATCAATTAAAAATCAATTGAAACCATTGAATGATTATCATGTTGGGACTCATTAAATTTGAACAATTTGAGAGGCCCATTTCAAAGTTTTGATATTGCATTTTCAGAAAGGCTCCTAATCCCATTCAGGTGGCCTAGTTAGAGAGAGGGTAACATGGAGCCAGTTGATTTTCAAGGGGTAAGGCTTGGGAAGCATGTCCTACACCTTTCATTTGGCCTATGCAATGTGTTGCAACTTTCAGAATTTAGTTTGGATCAGTTTATCAGGTACCCATTTCAAGGGGTGAGCTGAAAGTGCATTTTAGGTGCAAATGCAGATTTTAACAAGTAGCCTACTTTGAGTGCTTATATCTTTTTTCCTATAGAATTTCATGAAGATTTTCAAAATGGACTGAATTCTATGCATAAAAGTATGCCTCCGTGAAAAATTTCAAGTCTTCATGAATCCATTTTCTTAGTTTACCAAGCTCGATTTGTTTGCAATTTGTATGGTTTGACAAGTCCTTGTTTCAGCAGCTAGTCGGAGCCCTATTTTGCATAAGTGTAAAATGTTGTCTAAGTGAGTGTCATGTCAGAATGTTTATTTTGGGATATTTTTGATATAAAAAGAAAGCTATGTTTCTAGTTTCAAGCTCCTGCCAATCCGTTTGATCGGTTTTCAAAAGGGTTTCTTGAGCCATCTTTTTCAGTGATCCGTACTTTCATTGCTATATCAGTTAAAGTTGTTATTTTAATGAGCACACCATTTGCACCCACTCAACCTTTTGGTCAAACTGAGTATTCTAAGATTTGATATGTACTTCAAGGTACCTATGCCTTAGATTTGAGAGTCTGTGGAGATTGTTTGGTATTTATAAGATAGGCATCATGAGTTTCCTGCACATTGACTTCATCAAGTCCGTAGTGCCGACAAAGCCAGTTGGTCATCTTTGAACATTAATATCTATTCACTCGGGAATCTTCTTGAGAAACCATTTTGTAGAGTTTATTCTTGTATATCAGAGTACACGCCTGTCAGACGGCGAGGTCCAAACAGGTGTTTTGACCAGTTTGAAAATTACGTCTTCGCGATTAAATGCGAAAAAATGTGGAGCAAGTGCCTGAAAGTTGCAAAACTCAGTTTGATGATCTAGAGATGGTGCCGATCGATTTGAGAGGTATGTTTAAGGTTCCTGAGGCATTTCTAAGGTTAGTTGCATGAAAACAAAAAAAAAATTAGTTGGACCCACTTTGGGGCCCGACCTGGCTAATGCCCGTACATTGATTTTATTGGCGGCTTTGTTTACTAGGAGAATTTTAGAATATTTAAATGAGAATGATATTTAATTGATGGAATGTATAGTTATGTTGCATGGTATTGGCATGCATATCAATCATAAAGGCTATCAAATGCATTCATATTATCTTATCAAGAACAATGCACACCTTCATGGCTACAGCACTGTGGAGATGGAGCATACACAATTGTTGTCAAACCATCATTAATGGATCCATTTGCTGGAGTTTGATGAGATGTACCCCTTGAGGTGTGGGTAGAACAATCTTAATTTAAGCATTTGAAGTGGTGTTTGGAAGGTAGCAGAAGCTTTCAAACCAAATACAAATGGTGAAGAGACCTCCCAGCACCTCCCTATGCATTGTGGTTGTTGCTTAAAGCTATTGGAAACTTTCAGTAGAATGTTTGGCAGTCATCATAAACTTTTAGGCAGATGCTATTCATAGGTGTTTGGCTAGTGCTATGGATTAAAGGTTTGAAAAGTTCTTAAACGAAAGCAATCTACCAGTGTAAAAACCAGATTCCCCAACCTTTTCAAGCTCCTCCCTACCTATAGCACGTGGCTGGTGCAAATATGGAGTGGCCATAGATTGTTGGAGAATCACGTGAGATAAGAGGGCAGCGTTGAAGTCTTCAGCAAATACAAATGAATGCCAGTCACTCCTCCCCCCACGTGTTGCAGAAAACCTCTCAAAACAAATGCACATTGCAGATGTAAAGTGGAGCATAGAATTGAAAAGGCCAGTAAAAACATGGCATAGAGCTTTGCGTGGTGGGTGGGTTGAACTGTAGGAAGTTTGGAAGAGACACTATAGAAAAAATTTCAACTAAATGCAAACCATGTGAATTCCCCCCTCTACCCTAGCATTTTGGAGGTCATTCAGAAGCTTAGCAAATGACGTTGGCAAGTGGATTATAGTCATACCCCCCAGCTCCCCTCATGGATCCTCTACGTTGAAGGGGAGGCATGCAATAGCAACATTCTAAACTTCAAGCAAATTACAAATTAGTAGGTGTAAAACCAGGTCCATCCTCTCCTCATGTGCCTGTCGATAGCCTCCTTGGAGATGTTGTAGCAGATTCATGCAAATAAAACATTTTTAACAAATACAAATGGTGGAAGGAGTTTGAAAGAGGCGATGGGTATTGGAGCAAACATTAAGAGCTTCCAAGCAATGCAAATGACAAAAAATGCCATTAAAACTCAGGAAAAGTTCACAAAATGCATTCTCGGGCTAAAATGCATTATCCCACATTGGTTGGATGGGCATCATTTATGGTATTTATAACCAAAGATCTACACATCTATAATGTCAAAGCCTCAACAAGATTTTGGCGGATGGTGTTGGCAAGGCCCAAGCGGACCCCATGCGTGTAGGCATGCTTCCCGAGGTGACCAAGGAGGCTGAATGGCAACCAAGTGGACCCCACGTAGACATGGGTCCTGAGGCAGGCGAGTTTTGCAGAGAAAGGGTGACTTAACTAGCAAGCAAGTTGCAAGAGATCTACGATGCGCATTGATTTGCGAAGGGAAGATGCTCGAAGAATACCCTTCGTGAAATAGCGAAAAGCTCAGGCAAAAAGAAAAGTGATAAAGACCCTTCAGGTTCAAGTAGATCCGGCGACCCACGTGATTTCGAAATCTAAGGATGCACGTTGGTAAAACCCTATGAAATGGTGAAAAGATCATGTGGCAAATCGAAGGTTAAAGATTCGCAAAGGAAACATGCATGCACATTACCCATTGTGAAGCAGTGAAAGATGACGAGGCATCCAGGTGGAGGTCCAGCTCGTGGGTCCTACTGATATGGCAATGACATGGCACTGAGGTGGCAACGAGGTGATGTACAAGAAATTAGCCCAGTGGCAATGATGAGGCAGACACGTGGTGGATTGATGAGGTGTCATCCGAGGTGGCACCCAGTGGACCCTATCAGCAAATCAGAGGCTGCCACATGGCAGGGCGTTTGGCCAAAAAATGGATGAAAAATTAGAATTAAATATATAGTGTAGACTATAGGAGAAATTCAAAAAATTTAAATGATGGAGGCATAAAAAGAATTAATTCACCCAGAGGCTCATTTTTACCCAAAATAGTGAGTATCATATATCACCAGAGAGCTCTCAGGATGAGGAATGCAGTTAAGGAGTTAGTTGCAACAAATATGGGATGGTTTGAGAGAATTTTCCTTGGAAAAGAGAAAGTAAAATGAAGTTCAGTTAGACGAAAAGACACTTGGCTTGTTCTGATGAGACCTAATGTTTTTCCCTCTCCTAATTCCCATTTCTTCTCTATTGTAAGGGTTCCAGAATTTTCGAGGAAGTGCTCCAAATTTCATGGCTTCCAATTCTAATTTTTCTTCAAGATTGTATAGGGTAGGGCTTTTCTTTCAGTAATGGAGTTCAATTCTTTCCTATAGACGTTCTTAGTTGCAGGTTCTTGTGTATGTAAGGCATGCACAAATTCGCACAGAATTTGTCTCTGAAATGTATTCTCATTTTTATTCAAATTTGATTTTTAAGGAGGATCAAGTTGGTCATGAGCAGCTGTGTCTGTGAGTGTAATGTTGGTTTGTAGGTAATCTTCAAGGAAGAGTTGAAACTCTATGAGAAAACATTAATAAAATAGGGTTAATGTTTATGGATCTGATATTTTCTGTGGATGAGTTGAGTAATGCATTTATGCAAGGCATTAAATGCAGGAATACTTAAGAATGAACATGGATCTGTAGTATAAGTTTTCATCTATAGTTTGATTTTTGACTTTGTTTCCCTTGGATAAGGCACTGATCTTGCAATTAAGGGGATTCTCAGACCAATTTAAAATCCAATTATAATATCTTTATTTTATGTTATATTTTGAAATGTTTCATCTATCTCATGCTCAAGCATAGCTGAGTTGTATGTGTAGATCTAGCCCATCTGTTGTAACCCACTTGTTGTTGAGCCCTAGTGAGATCTATCTACATTTGTTGATGCTGCCATATGTGTGTAATGGGTTTCATTTTAAGAATCAAAGGTACACCTTCCTGGGTTTTGTAGAGCCTGAAGAGTAGAAGGATTCATATCCTTGTCATGTTATCCAAGCCCTGAGGTTCTTCATAGATCAATTGCAGGTGTACTTGGGTTAATCAATTTTGATGAACAACACACCATATCTCAATCCGATACAAAATCAAACTCTTAGAACACTTTGCTAAGAACTTTGTATATTCCCAAGAAATTCACTCTCCAAATGCTTCACGTGGTTTGAGCCATGTCATCACCAATATTTGAACTTAATGTAGATGCCAAACCAAAAATTATTACTGGTTAAGAAAATAATTTACCGGTCCTTAAACCCTTCTTAAACCCTAGCAAAAATACAACATAAATCATAAACATGATTTCTAATAACCAAAACATGATGTCATTCTAGTCAGATACATACTACAATGATACAAGTTCACATTCCAAACCGCAACACTTCAATCATCACCAATCGCAATCAAATCAAAATATTCCTCGTTTACTGGTTAAGGTCCTAATTCCTACTTCACTATCTATAATATTGGTAAAGCATTCCCAGTAGACCAAAAAGACTTAGATGACAAAATACAACATAGTAAACATTAGTTTCTATCAATGACAACACAAATAACTGATCAAAGTCATCCTATCATGCAATCTCAATCTCTTCATCACAATGTCATCACAAACAGTCCTTTACCGATTCAGTCACCACTCTTCATCTGGATCAGTTATGCCAATCATGCCAATAAAGTCATTGTCAACATCAACATATTCATATTCATCATTATAAATATTAGTATCAACATTTTCATTATTAACAACATTCTCACTTATTTCTTCATCAAGATTAATAAGAATAGGATGCCTAATAGGAATAAAACTTGAACCATCATTTGCCTTAAGCATTTTTCATCTTGGAGAATTAGGTTGAATATCATGTTTAGGAGAAAATTGAATCATGTCAACTATTGGTGTTTTAGGAGAAGAAATGGTTTGAGAAGAATCTTCACGAGCTCTAGCACGACGTCTCCATCGGTGTTCTCTCGAACAATGGTTTCATCTAGTTTTGGTTGAAGATTGAGAAGGTTTAGGTTTATCAGATATAGGCTTTGTCTATTCTTTTAGGGAAGGATGAATGGCTTGAGGTATTTTAGGTTGGAAAATAGGAGAGGCCAGTCGCTTCTCTCTATAATATGGAGGAGGAACCGCACCATATAAAGGAGGAATGGGAGGTGTAGTTAGGAGACTGGGTCCATCATGAGGAAGAGGGATAGGTATAGCCTTAGGAGGAATAGATTGTTGTTTAGGAGGAAGATTTTTTTTACCTTTGAGAGGAAGAATGGAATTATCCATAGGAGAAGGAATAAATTCCTCTTTAGGAAGAAGAATATCTCTTTTCTTATGAAAAAGGATACTCTTCTCTTTAGGAGAAGGAATAGGTGCCTCTCTAGGGAGAATATTATTTCTTTCCTTAGGAGGAAGAATAATATTTTCCTCAAGAAGGGGTATGTGATCATCAAGAGAAATGCCAAGTGTTAGATTTCTAGGTTTACTCAATGATGGAATAATTTCATTTTTCCAGTTTTGATATGATCTAAAGAGAGCATCACTTCTAGGTTGAAGAGATTGGAATTGTTCAGACCAAAAATATTCAAGATAAACATATCCACACCTCATTGTAGGTTGAAATATGTTATGAATAATAGTTATGATTTTATCATTATGAGGAAATTTTAAACACTTGTGAATAGTAGAAGCAATCGCTTTCATGGAAGAGAACCAAGGATGTCTTAACTTAACACGAAATTGATCGGATGTAAGAATGATAGAAAATTGAACATCTAAGCATTTAGTACCAACATCAATAGGAAGTGTTATAGAGCCAATAGTAGGACAAGAGAAGCCATAAAAAATTAACTGTCACATTAATATCATCATATATCACGGTATATAATTGCAAAGTATAAATAAATTCTTCACTTATCAAATTAACCATGCAAGCAGGATCAATAAGAACTCATCTAGCAGGTATACCTTTGATTTTCACACTTATGTATAATGGGCCATTTGGTGCCTTAATGGTCTCACTAGGATCAAATGTTATGCATAAATCCTTAGGAGGTTCTTGTTGATCTACAAGGTTCACCATGTTATTAGTTTCAAGGGTCACATCATTGGGAGAGAAAGAAAGATGATCAGTCTCAATTACATTAGTGGAATGGGATGGTAAAAGATGAGTGAAAATTTGAAGGTTTTGAATAGGAGTTATGGATTTGTTTCCTTTATCATTCACACATGCCACAGATATAGTATTGTTATCAATCAATTCTTGAATCTTACTTCTCAATGAAAAACATTTTTTAGAATCATGACTAGGTTCATGATGATATTGACAAAAAGATTTAGCATGAAAGTAAGGTGAAGTTGTCTTAGATGGATCAATTGGTTTTATTTGGGGAAGTTTTGACACATTCCTTTGTATTAAATAAGACATAATGCTATGCAAAGATTCATTCAAAGGAGTAAATTATTTTTCTCCTTTAAAGAATTTAGACAAAGGAGGCACACCTGTAGCAGACATTTGTAGGTATGACATTAAAAATTGTGTAGAGGTAGCCATGATGTTTGATGTGAAGGTAGGAAAACAAGTCATGGGAGTTTTCAAAGGAATGGAATAATTAACTTGAATAGGAGGTTGCGTATAACCTAGGTTTTCAGCACAACTCTTTATACGCATGATATTAGAATCAACAATATGAGAAATGACACACAAGATATCAACACCATGTTTAGCAATTTGAATCATTCTTTTTAATCCTTCAATCAATGGGGGAGCTTCACTTTTTGGGTATTCTTGACTATCCATTGTTCAAGATTACCAAATTGATTGTCCATCTTAGCCAATTGATCAAAAAATACCCTAGTTAATGGTTCCTCCTCATTATGAGAGTTACTAAGAGGATAAATGGGAATATCTATAGGATGGGAAGAAGCACCAATATCCTAAAGAGGGGAAAACAGATTTGAAGGTCAAATGATCAAAACATAACAAAATAAACATGCAGAATGCCAAAATATCATTAAAAGACCATTTCACTTTGCTATTTTACCTTCTCCTTCGGAATGAGCTTGATGAAGTGAAGGCACCCCTTGACAATGGTCCACTTGATGTGATCCTTTGATTGCTGGATGTGGATGGCTCTCCAATGTTGTGCACAAATGGAATGGATTTGAAAAATGATAAGGATGAGATGATCAAGTTCCCAAGATGATTTCTTGGGCTCAAAAGGGTAGCATAAACTTACTGGGTTTCAAGATGTTTTGAATGAAGGGATGGAGCCCTATTTATAGGAAGAGGAAAGAAAAATGGATGGCTAGGATGGATTCAAGATGAAGGGCTAAGATTTACTTGTGAGCTCACACAAGCTCCAAGAGAGGGTGTGGAGACCAAGAAATATGCCTTAAAGGCACTTCATATCTCCACACTCCATAAGATGCATTGGAGGAATTAAAAATTCTCCAAAAAAGGATATCTTGGGGATTGAAGGAATAAAAAGGAATTAAAAATTCCTTGGGAGATGGGATCCCTAGGGGAGTGTGTGATTTCAAAAATCTTACATTCACCTAGGAAAAGAGCATTTAAAGCTAGTGGCTAGATGAAAAAGACAAAGAGTTGACTTTGTGGCTAATCATGATGATTAACCATTAATGACTCATTAGGAGAGGGATTAGAGGAAATGTTAGGTGGGATTAATATTTGTAGGAGAATTTGACTAGGAGAGAGAATGAGTGGAGGGAATAAAAATTTAGAAGAATAATGTTAAGTGAGTTTAGGGAGTTTCTAGAAGAATTTATTAGGTTAATGATGAATTAAGAAGATGATTTGAAATTAATTAGCTAAGAGGAAGATTTGTGAGGATTTGATTTTTTTAGAAGAATAAAGAAAGGGATAGATTTATTAAATAAATCAATCATATGCTATAGTGACAATATTAATTATATTTAATTAATATTGAGAGGAATTTGAATTAACATAATTAATTAATTAATTATGCGAGGAATTAAAAATAACTAAAATAATTATTTTTAAGTGTCTACATTTTGCCCCTCTTTGAAGCGAGGTGTGATGACACATTGATTCAAAGAATAATCTTGTTTTGATGTTGATATTGGTTTGATAGGATGCCCCAACTCTTGATTGATAGATTATGGTATGGTGATGCCCCCTCGGGAGATCAATTGAGGTATTTGATCTTTGGAGTTTTGCGAAATTGATATCCTGATAGATTTGATTTGATTCGATTGATAAGATCTAGATTTAGTCTGGTTTCAAGAAGAATTCATCCTGTATAAGACAAAGATGATCAAAGTGTCTGGTTTTAGGAAGGATTCATTCTGTATAAGACATGATTTATCACAATATCTGGTTTCAGGAAGGATTCATCCTATATAAGACATGATCGGAGTGTCCGGTTTCAGGAAGGATACATCCTGTATAAGACATGACTGATCATAATGTCTGGTTTCAAGAAGGATTCATCTTGTATAAGACATGATCGGAGTGTCTAGTTTCAGGAAGGATACATCCTGTATAAGACATGACTGATCACAATGTCTGGTTTCATGAAGGATTCATCCTATCTAAGACATGATTGGAGTGTCTGGTTTCAAGAAGGATACATCCTATATAAGACATGACTGATCACAACATCTGGATTTAGGAAGGATTCATCCTGTATAAGACATGATCAGATGACAACATTTGGTTTCAGGAAGGATTCATCCTATATAAGACATGATCAGAGTGTCTGGTTTCAGGAAGGATACATCATGTATAAGACATGACTGATCACAACGTCTGGTTTCAGGAAGGATTCATCCTGTATAAGACATGATCAGATCACAACGTCTTGTTTCAGGAATGATTCATCTTGTATAAGACATGATCAGAGTGTCTGGTTTCAGGAAGGATTCATCCTGTATAAGACATGATCAGAGTGTCTGGTTTCAGGAAGGATACATCCTATATAAGACATGACTGATCACAACGTCTGGTTTCAGGAAGGATTCATCCTGTATAAGACATGATCAGATCACAATGTCTAGTTCAAGAAGGATTCATCCTGTATAAGACATGATCAAAGCGCAACGTCTAGTTTCAGAAAGGATTCATCCTGTATAAGACATGATTGATCACAAAGTCTGGTTTTAGGAAGCATTCATCTTGTATAAGACATGATCAGAGTGTCTAGTTTTAGGAAGGATACATCCTGTATAAGACATGACTCATCACAACGTCTAGTTTCAGGAAGGATTCATCCTGTATAAGACATGATCAGATCACAATGCCTAGTTTCAGGAAGGATTCATCTTGTATAAGACATGATTCAGAATCAGAATTGATTATGTGAGGAAAAAAAATAGAGGAAGAAAAATTAAGGTGGAAGGGATAGATGAGGAACAAATATGAAGTAGTCGTGAGGTATTTGGAAAGAAGAATACGAGATGCAAGACCATGGAGGAAAATGGGGGCAATTGAGAACTCCATGGGATTATTGAGTTTAGGATTTGATGGAATGATGGTGAGATTTTGTGCACAATAAATGTGGAGAGCCAACCTAGTTTGATGTTGCCCTAAGTGTCTTGCACCATTGATTATAGAAATCAGGATGCCATGAGAAACATAGGGCATGGACTGACTCTGTAGATAAATAGGAATTTCTTGCACACAACAATGCAAGTGTTAAGAAACACTAATACAGAGTTGTGGGTTCGTGCAAGGAAACCCTCAAACACGCCGATACCTCTTGTACACGAGAAGGTAAGTGTTGATAAACACTTGATCCAAAACATGCCATACTATGAAATATGCCCTAGTATACGCCTATCATAACATACCTAGACTTGAAAGAATCCAGGCAGTTGTAAATAGTGGCAGTCATAGGGCAAAGATGCAAGTCTATATGAAAAGATCTAACAAAATCTAACAAGTCTCTTCTTTGCGACCACATGATACCTATTGCCAAGAGTAGAACTAGGATGGACTTGGGATTGTTTCTCAAGACTTCTTGAAGCTTACAAACAGAGGCATAAAATCTCAGTTTCAATGGGACCTTCCTTGTTCATGACTCAGGTGAAGACTTCATCATCATACGCATGTTTTCTTGGGAGGTGGAAAAGGAGGAATGTTGCGCATGGGTGGGCTAGATGGCGGATGATTTGTAGTATCGACATGAAAGACAGTGGATCCGGTTATTTACCTTGGTGCTTGTATACAGGTTTTCACCAAGGTACTTTTCCATAGCGCCACCAAGTGGTTTTCACTAATGGACGAATTGTTTTTCTTTCTTTTTCTGATTTTTTAATAAATAAATAAAAATTGTGTCATAAGGCACCTATTTGCCAGGTTTTCACCAAAGTGACTATTTTTTTAGGATCTTTTTCTGATTTTCTAATTTTTTTCTTGATTTTTAATTTTTTTTGACAATTTAAGACTTTCTGAGGACTAAGCATAAAATCTTTTGAGGTGCATGATATTCATTGGATCATCCAAAGGATCACCTTCAAGAGTAGCCAACTGATAAGCTCCTGATCCATATTTTGCTATGATTACATATGGTCCAAGCCAATTAGGCTCAAACTTGCCTTTCTTTTCTCTTTCTTGTAGATTTTTCTGATTTTCCATGAGGACAAGATCACCAACTTGGAATTCTCGGGTTCTAACTTTTTAATGATAACTCATGTGCAAACGGTTTTGATATACCCGGAGATGATTCAAGGCCTTGAGGCTCCTTTCATCTAACAATTCTAGCTCTTGTAAGTGGGCAATTCTGTATTCTTCCTCTAGTAGAATGTTTTGCAGTGATACCCTTAGAGAGGGGATCTTGATCTCAAGGGGAAGGATGGCTTTAGAACCAAATACTAGGGAATAAGGAGTGGCACCTATGTGGGTGCGGATGGAGGTGTGGTAGGCCCACAATGCAGGATGGATTTGGAGGTGCCAATCACGGCCTACTTCATTGACTATCTTTTTGAGGATTTTTATTAGGGTTTTATTAGAAGCCTCAGCTTGGCCATTGCCTTGGGGGTAATATGGAGTGGAGAAGCAGTGTTGGATGTTGAATTTTTGGCAGAGTTTTTTGACATCCTGGTTCTTAAATTGTTTACCATTATCTGTGATGATAACTTTTGGGATGCCATATCGGTAGATTAGGTAGTTCAGGATGAATTTGGATATTTGATTGTCGGTGGTGAAAGTAAGAGGGATAGCCTCTACCCACTTGGTGAAGTATTCGGTGGTGGTGATAATGAATTTATGTCTGTTGGAAGATGAAGGGTGGATTTTCCCAATGAGATCGAGCCCCCACTACGAGAAGGGCCATGGTGTAATGAATGTCTGCGATTCTTGTGACAGTGCATGGATCTTGTCGCCATGCTGCTGGCAAGGGATGCATTTCTTCACATAATTGTATGCATCTTCTTCCATTTTAGGCCAATAGTATCCTGTTCTCAAAATTTTTTTAGCCAATGTGAGTCCACTTGAGTGTGCCCCATAGATACCCTTGTGTACTTCACGTAATGCCCATTCTGCTTCTTGTTTATCTAAACACCTTAGGAGGGAACCATCAAAATGCCTTCTAAACAAGGTGTCTGCAAGGATGGTGTAACGAGTACATCGGTGGATGAAGGTTTGTTGTTGGGTTTTGGTGAGGTGTGGGGGAATGGTGTTGTCTTTGAGGAAAGCAAAGGTTTCTTGGTACCAAGGGGACTCGGGACCAACGAGAACACACACCATTTCAAACTCTGATAGGTCATATGTCAATATAAACAATTGCTCGACCAAGAACTCACACTTCTGACTGTGTGCTGGCATTTGAAGGAGGGAGCCAATGGTGGCCATTGCATATGCAACCCTGTTGTTTGTTCGTGGGATTTGGTCAAACTTGATTGCCATGAAATGTTGTTTAAGATCTTCAACCATGGTATGGTAGGGAAGGAGTTTATCATCTTTTGTCTGGTATTCATCATTGACTTATTTTATGATGAGTTGGGAATCGCCATAGACTTGTAATTCCTTTATTTTCTAGTGGATAGCTAAGCATAAACCTGTGATGAGGGCCTCATATTTTGCTATGTTGTTGGTACATGCAAAGGCTATCTTGTATGATTTTGGGATGCCATCTCCTTGAGGTGTAACCAATAATATTCTTACCCCCGATCCATTTTCAGTGTAGGAGCCATCAAAATACAATTTCCATGTGGAGGATGTGGTAACAGTCATAATGAACTCATCTGGTAATTCTGTGAGAAGAGGATGGTCACCTAGAAGTGGAGCTTTAGCCAACTGATCTGCAATGACTTGTCCCTTGATTGCCTTTCTGTCCACATATTCAATGGCAAACTCACTTAAGAGCATGACCCATTTGGCGGTTCTACCAGTGAGAGCAGCTTTGGACAAGAGATATTTAAGTGGATCAATTTTAGCAATTAATTTTGTCTTATTATTTAGCATATAGTGTCGTAGTTTCTGTGTGCTGAACACTAATGCCAAACATGCTCTTTCAATGGGAGTGTAATTGAGTTCATATCCTACCAACATCTGACTGAAGTAGTAAATAGCGTCTTCCTTCCCTTGATCATCTGTTTGCGCCAATAATGCCCCCAATGCCACTACAGTAGCACATATATACAAAATAAGGGGTTTTCCTGGAGTAGGAGGTATCAATATGGGAGGTGATGCTAGATATTCTTTTAATTTCTCAAAGGTCTTTTGACATAGGCAATCCCATTTAAATTTTGTGTCTTTACGCAATAGGTGTGCAAATGGATGGCACTTGTCTTCTAGCTGTGAAATGAAACGCCTGACAGACTGGAGTTTTCCCTGGAGACTATGTAGTTGTCTGAGAGTTTTTGGCGAAGGCATTTCCATAATAGCTTTTACTTTTGCGGGATCAACCTCGATGCCTCTACGGGAAACAATGAATCCTAGTAGTTTTTCCGATGTGACACCAAACACACACTTTTTGGGATTTAGACGCAGCTTGTATTTTTCCAATCTTTCAAAGATCTGTTTTAGAATAGGGATGTGCTCTTGTCTTGTCTTGGATTTTCCTAGCAGATCATCCACGTAGTCCTCCATAATTTTGTGCAAGAGGTCATGAAAAATTGTTGTCATTGCCCATTGATACATAGCTCCAACATTTTTAAGGCCAAAAGGCATGACCCGGTAACAGAAAGTACCCCATGGTGTTGTGAATGCAGTTTTATGCTAATCCTCATCTACCATCCTAATTTGGTTGTATCCAGAAAACCCATCCATTAGCGATAACATTTCATGTCCTACTGTAAGGTCCATAATCATGTCTATATTGGGGAGTGGGAAATCATCTTTAGGACAAGCTATATTTAGATCTTGAAAATCTGTGCAGATGCAGATGCCCCCTAGCAGGTTTGCCGACAGGTACAATGTTGGAGACCCATTCAGCATAATCTATTGGTTTGATAAATTTTGCATCTAACAACTTTTGGAGTTCCACCTTGACAAGGAGTGCAATATGTGGGTGCATTTTGCGCAAATTTTGTTTTACAGGTTTTGCATCTAGGTGGACGGCGAGATTGTGAACCACCAAGGCAGGATCCAACCCTGGCATATCGGAATAGGACCATGCAAAATTGATTTTTACCTCTGTAAGGAAGTTGATGAAGTCTTGTTTCTCGATTTCTATGAGGGATTTGGCAATGAGCACATTTTTTGGAATGACTTCAGTGCCCATGTTGATGCTGTCTGTTTCTTCTATCAATAAATTTGACTTGTCTTGTGGAAGGTAACCAATGGTAGGGAGGTCAAATCCCTCATCATCAAGTGCCTTTTCTAGGTTTTCACTTTTAGATATGCCCTTTGTTTTTATTTCTTGTTCATCCAAAGGTTCCTCAAGGAGGTTTTCACCTAGGGAATCATATCTTTTTCTTTTATTATCTTTTTTGTGGCTAAGGGCATTGACTTGACTACCAAAGTATCCCTTTTTGTGTAGTTGAATACCCTCAATTCTGCTACAATCTTCCATATTTTGTGCTATTAGGAGAGCAATGAGAGCATTATTGTCAGCACATATATCTAAAGTGGGTTTGTCTCATTGGCCCCAGTCAATGAGTTCAGGATGGATAACATGTAGCTCATGTGAAGTGGGAGGGGTTGCGGGGGTGATGGTATTAATGTAAGGGTCCAAGAAGATATCTTTCTCATATTCATAAGGCATTTCATGGAATTCCTCTTTATCAGCACTTTCAATATCCAAAAAAGGACTAGAAGGAGCACCAACAATAGTAATCTTAGGCACTGGGATGTACCCCAAGCCTCTGTTGTATCTGTAGGAGATAGGATTTATGGGTGTTTTTCTTCCTTTCTCCTCTGGTCCCAGGCTGTGTCCTTTGTAACCCATTTTTTCAACTATGGCAGATGCTGTTGGGTACATTTCTTTGCATATTCTTGCTGGCTCTTCATCCTCTTCCCTGTAAAGCCATGAAGAGATATCTGCTTCGAGGCTCTAGTTATCAAGTGGGCCCCATTGCTGGAAGGTGGTGTTTTGGCATTGCATGACTGGTTTTGGGTCCTTTTTGAGCTCTTTTAGTTTGCCAAATGACTTAGGAGAGAGAGGGAGGTTGCCTATTAATAAGACATCCTCCAATTTATATTCTCCACAGCTATTGTCCAAGATCTTGATTTGATTATCTGGTTGGGATGATGTGGAGGCAACATTTGATGTGTCAGATGGAGGCGTTGGCGAGGGTCTATTTAGTGGGCAATGATACGGATGCTTCCCCTCTAATAGTTTGCAATATTGAAAAGGTTGGGGATCACCTTTGATAGTGATCTCTCTTCTGTTATAGGGGAATTTGATGCATTGGTGATAGGTGGAGGGTATGGCCTACAAGGAATGAATCCATGGCCTCCTGAGGAGAATGTTGTAGGAGAGATCAAGATCTAGTACTTGGCAAGGGGTTTCAATTGTAATGCGGCCCACTTGAAGAGGTAAGGTGATCACGCCCTTTGAAATTCTTTCTGCATCATCATATGCCTTTATTGTGATCCTTCCTGATGTGTCTATCAGATCCTCAAAAAGTCCCAATTGTTTTATTAATTTGTATGTACACAGATTGAGCCTGGACTGACCATCTATCAGGATACATTTGACCTTGTGCTTGTGGATAAGAGCTTCGATGTGTAAAGGTTTGTTATGGTCTTCATCTGTGGGAGCATCTTTGGAGTTAAATACAATGTGTTGCTAGGCGGCAAGGTTTCCAATGAGGGCTTGGAATTGGGTGGCGTTGATGTTATTTGGAACATGTGATTGGAGAAGGGTTTGTTCCAAAATTTCTTTATGGACTAGGGAGGTCTTGAGAAGTTCCAAAATAGAGATCTATGTGGGTGTCTTCCCAAGTTGATCAAGGAGGTCATATCGGTGGGTGGAAGACATGGGTGGGGGGTTTGGTGAGGGAGGAACTCCTTGGATGGTGACTCTTCCTCGGTGTGTAGTTGCATTGCAGTCATTCTAGAAATGGTAGGTGGAAGGCATGGTGCCTTGAATGACTATCCGAGCAGGATTTGGTCTGCTTTGGGAAGAAGGAGAATTGAATCCTTGGATGGTTATGACGTTAACATGATTGTCTGTAGGTTCAATGTGACCTACTGAAAAATCAAAACCGGTTATGTGATTAGCATAGTCATAACCCATTGCGCTAGATGATAAGCCTTTTCCTTTATCATGCTTCGGGAAGGGTTCCTGATACATTTTGAGTTTGTCATTGTTATTACCAGGTTTTGCATTTGCTACCTCAATCTCACCTCTATCAATGAGATCTTGTATGTAGATCTTCAGTTTCATACACTTTAGTGTATCATGTCCCTTGATACGATGGTATTCACAATACTCATTTTCATTATACCATCTTGGTTTAGGTTGATTGGGGTCAAATGGGCAAGTGATTGGAAAAAACAATATACCTACTTGGACAAGTTTTTGAAACACCACTTCAATAGGCTCAGCCAGAGGAGTGAAATCTCTTGGAGTCCTGTTATTCGATTGGGGTGGTCGTCCCTAGATTGAGACATTGTTGTGAGATTTTTTGGATTGATTTGGATTGTCTCGATTATTGAATTGATGATTATTGGTGGTGGATTTTGGGGGAGTGGCCACAATTTGGACCTGCTTTGCATCAGTTACACCATCATTGACCACATTTTTGTTTTTGGACCAGAATTTTGGCTTGTCATTATAATAAGAGGAAGAACTTTGTGTTGATTTCTAGTAATGTTTCAAGGTTCCTTCCTCCAACAAGAGACATTCGAGGGCGAGGCCCTTATCTGTCAATTTTTGGAAGGATTTGATACATTGAGATATTAAAGGTCTTGAAAGTTCAGGCACCAAGTTCTTTTGGAATAGCTCAATTTGATGTTGTTCTGGCATGTCCCACTGGAATTTCTTGATAAGATGTCGCCATCTTTGTAGGAAATTGGTGAAGGTTTCTCCGGGCCTTTGTTTTGTATTACATAATTCCATCATAGAAACATCATTACCCATGTTGTATGCATAGTGGGCCACAAATTTTTCTGCCAAGTCTGGAAAAGAGACAATGGAACCTCATGGTAAAGATGAGAACCATGCCAAGGCATCTCCCATGAGACTCTTGGGAAAGAGTCTACGAAGATAAAGGTCACTATAGGAGACTTCTTGGCATAAGATGTGGAATTCTCAGACATGGTCGCAGGGGTCTCCTTTGCCTTCATACTTGGTGAATTTAGGGATCTCAAATCCCAGGGGATATGGTGCAACTGATATAGATGGGTCATAAGGACAAGGGAAAAACTCTTCGAATGAGTAAGTTTTCCTTTTATTAGTCCTTTCTTACATGTTCTTGATGATATTCTTCATGTCTTGAATTTCCTTGATGAGGTCTTGTTGTGGACTTTGATATTGATGGATTGTATTTACCCCAAGAATTGGATGAACCAAAGAAGGTGCACCACCACCAATATATTGATATGATGAGGAGGTGGGAACGTGGGATGTGATGACCAATGTTGCTGGGGTTTGAGGGACAGTTGGTTGTGGTCCGCTAACTGTTGTGATGGGATTGAATACGGCCCAGATAAAATTTGCGACATTGTTGGGAAGTTTGTGGAATAGAAATTTGTGGTTGAATAGAAGGAGGTGGTATAGAAGTTTGTTGGAGAATGGATGAGATTGGATTTGATAGTGGTATGGATGGTAAGGAGAAAGAAGGTAGGATGGAGACCACAGTGGGAGGTACCGCGGGTGGCATTGATTGAGCCTAGATAATTGATGGGGCTACAATTGATTGAGTTTGAATAGTAGGTGCAGCACTTTGTGTGGGAGCGAGGTCTCCTTGTGGTTGTTGGGTGAGAGTGGATCTATTAAATTCAGGTGGAAGTTGAGCTCCATGTTCAAGGAGAGTTTTCAGAAGTACAGTAGGATTGTGTTTAATAAACTTTTCCATCATCTCTTGGTTATAAGAATCCGCTAGGAAAGTTTGCACTTCCGGACATAGTTCATCTTGGTTAACCATGTCAAGATTTTGACTTTGATCTTGATCGCTAGGTTGCCCACATTGTGTATGATCTTGCGTGGGATATTCATATAGGACACCCATGTCTGGCATGCCATATTGTTGTTCAGCCATCTTTTTCTTTTGGGATCAAGTTGCGACCATACACAATATTTGTGATGAAAAGACTTAGGAAAATTGTGATGAAAGGACTTAAGAAATTTGTGATGAAAGGACTTAAGAAATTTGTGATGAAAGGATTTAAGAAATTTGTGATGAAAGGATTTAAGAAATTTGTGATGAAAGGATTTGAGAAATTTCAGGATGAAAAGACTTGAGAAATTTGTGATGAAAGGATTTAAGAAATTTGTGATGAAGGGACTTGAGAAATTTGTAATGAAAGGATTTGAGATATTTTAGGATGAAAAGACTTGAGAAATTTGTGATGAAAGGATTTAAGAAATTTGTGATGAAAGGATTTAAGAAATTTGAGGATGAAAGGATTCAAGAAATTTGAGGATGACTGATGAAGAAGGTATGGTAGTGATGGTTTAGAAGAAACTTGATAACTAGGTTGTCTTTGACATGAATATGACTTAATGGAGGATCGATTTGAATGGCAAGTTGTATTAAGGGATATGACCACCCTAATTTGGACGATAATAGGTGTTTCAAAGGACAAACTTGAATGTTGACGTAGAGGATAAAACTCTTAGCTTCTCTCTTGGGCTTATGAAAAATGGGACGGACAAAGTTTTGATGCAATTTTGGACTTTGTGTGGGTAATGACTTGGACAATTGTCTGTCTTGACAAATGTTTTTACAACATGTTTGGGGATAGTGATGTGGTTTTAGTCTACTCTTGGAAAGTATGTATCAAACAAAGCAAACATAGTGATCAAATGCATATTATATCGAAGACACTCATGCTCATATACAACATTCTTAAGGCTAGCAAGGACAATATTCATTGAATCCCAATTGGTTTCCCATCTACGCTTACCCAGAGCGGACACTTAGATGCTTGACCCCACTGGCTCCCCTCCATGACACTCACTTCTCGGGGCAGCCAAGCATCAATTCCCATGAAAACTCCTCATGGAAAACTTTGTGTCTCTACTAAGGGCCATAAGAATATGGGCTGCTTCAGAGGTCTGACCTCCTGCACCAATGAATAGAAGGTTTTTGGCCACTATGAACAAGATTTTTTGTAAGTCTTCCTGTTAGGAGCTACCCTTCAAAGTTGCACAAGCACAATTGAGGCCTATAGCCCAATGAAGCACCAAGAACTTAGTAGTCACACAAGCGTGATTGAGATCTCTAGGATCCTACTAAGCACCCAATGTGAGAGTGAACTCTCATATAGCCCCAACCATTAACCCTTTTGTAGTCAATGGCCTATTTATTATAGTGAGTTGGGAACCCTAGGTCCGGGTGTACTAACTTGGGTTGTTCCCCTCTTACCTTCTCAAAGAGCAAGTTGGGAGGGAATGCCCACTAGAGGTAAACACACAATCAAACAAGAAAAGGTTGGAGGGTCTGGATTTCTGATCATCTTGTAAGATGAGAGCATACTTTCCTACCTTTTCACTTTTCTTAAAGACACATAAGACAATGGTTCATTCCATTTTAATTAATATCTAGTTGCCTAATTTAAATAAATGCACAATATTTGGTTGAATCAGCTAGGCAACCTGCAAAACCACTTGATTAGTAGTTTGAAAAATGGAGTCTTCAAAAAGCGTCCTGCAAAACAACTTGATTAGTAGTAGTAAAATTAAACCTTTGGAAGCGTTAATTCTAAAACTTATTCTAATGCGGATACTATAGGTAGGACTAATAGTAGTAAAATTCATGCACTAGGGAAAAGAAATTAGAAAAATATAATGAAATCTCCTAGAAATTTGACATTTAAAATTAGGGATTTCCTTAAATAACCTCTTAATTTAAATTTAAAATTATACCCTACAAGATAGAAATTTTAATTTAAAATTAGGGTTCAAAATGACCTCTTGACATATGATACAAGATAGAAATGTTTTCATGCACTAGGGAAAAGAAATTAGAAACAATAATGAAATCTCCTAGAAATTTGACATTTAAAATTAGGGATTTCCTTAAATAGCCTCTTAATTTAAATTTGAAATTATCCCCTACAAGATAGAAATTTGAATTTAAAATTAGGGCTGGATTTAAAGGTTTGAAAGGAGGGAAAATCAAAATTAAAATTAGGGTTGTCCAAATCTAACCTCTTAGTTAAAATTTTAAGATTTTGAAATGTTGAAATATTGAAGAAATCAATTTAATTTTAAAAAATAGTGTATGTGTAATTAACCACTTAATTTTAAAATTTAAATTGAAAATGGAAATGTTCATGAAATTAATATTTTTTTTCGACCTTGGCATGACCTAAAATCAATAAATTTTCACAAATCCCTGGAATTGTGCAGTAAAATACAGTCAAAACAGGCTCCCAAAATTTGAGCAGAAAAAGTCGGGACCATGTTGGTAGTGAGTTGGTCCAAACACACGGTCCGACCAACCTTTTACCAAATTTTCGGGGAAGCAAAATATTGTGACTTTAATTCAAATTCCAAAAGGATATGGGAATTGGATGTCGAGATATGCGAAAATAAGCCTTGAAGGTCGAAATAGGACACACTTAGGATGTTTGATAAAATGATTGTTTGAAAGAACAACAAAAAGGGAACACTTAAGGGCCAACTTTTATGATGTTTAGAAGTAAGACAAGTGGCTTTAGATTTAATTTATCCAACTAAATGCTTAAAGGAAAATTGAAAATTAAGAAAGATTTATTTTATTTTAAAAATTAGGGTTTGTTAAATAAACCGCTTAATTTTAAAAATTTAAATTTAAAAATTTGAATGTTGCAAGGAGGGAAAATGAACTTTTGAAATTGAAGCAAAGATCCAATTATGAAAATTAATTAAAGATTGACACAATCGACAAGGTCAATTTCAAAATTAAAAATTAGGGTTTTGTGATTTAACCACTTATTTTTAAAAATTTGAAAATTGAAAGTGTAAATGAAAACTTTGAATTGCAAAATTGAAGAGTTCTCAGATTTGAAACAATCAATCCAATTTAGACAAATGAAAAGCTCAATTTTGAATCTAAAAATTAGGGTTTTTGTGAATTCAACCTCTAAATTTTTTAAAATTGCAAGAAAATTATACTTGTAAATAAAAATTTAAATTTTAAATTACATATACTCAGATCTGAAAATAAAAATCAGAATTAAGGGTGTAAGGAGTCAGGCTCACCAAAATGTAAAGTGGAAAAAAATTGGGGCTTTGCAAATTCTCCACGTGGGAAGTGTGGGAATTCACTCAGCTCAATTTTCACTTGGGGATGACTTTACATTCAAAAGAGGGGTTGAATCTACTAGATCCAATCCTAAATGATGAATAATAAGTAGATTGGTTGTGATTGGAACACAATTGACCCTCTTTTGTAAGTTGACTAGTTGAGTTAAGATTAAGTGCTAGAAATGAAGACAAAGTATGAGAAAACAGTGAGTTATAGATTGGGGATTCAGTCATCCTCATGGATCTAAGAAGTTTGACATGATTTGGAGCTACTTCGCGAAATCGGGAAAAATTTTCAGGGACTATGTGTCTGGACAAGGGTGCTCTCCTATCGGTCCTCCGAACTTTATGCGCATCGAAGAGGGTTTTTCCATCTCTGTGAATAAAGCTTAATTCTAGAAGTACAACTGCGCACCTATTTCCTGCACATAGAAAGAAAGGGAAATGTGTTGGGAATAGGGGTTTCCCTTCGGGTCAAACTCCAGTTTTGGAATTAACCAAATGGTTGAAATAATGTAATTGAAATGGCTAAAAGTATAAATCCTCCTCTTTGAGGGGATGTTGAATTGCTTGAAAATGAAATGCTTTTACCTCCTTGTGCAGATTTTCTTGCCTCCGAATGGAATTAGGGTTTCATGGATTAGAATGTTGATCTCCTTTTCAATGACTCTATTGTTACTTCAAAGCTTGAAGGAAGACTGAAAATGATCAATTTCTCTTGAATGCTTGAATACTTGATCTCTTGAATGCTCGGATGCTTGATAATGATTGTGGATCATCAAATCAGATGGGAAATCCCTCTTATATACTTGCTAGTAGGATTAATTGATTAATTTTACAACCTGAGCCAACATAGAGGAGCCTTTCCCTATATAAAAATTTGAGTTAGGCCAAGGGGATGGGATCAAGATAGGTCCCCATTAAGCGAGACTAGGGTGTCGCGCCTTGGTCCTACCCTAGTTTGGGGCAGGATCAAGGTGGCTTTTAAGTGCATTGTTAAGTTGTTGGGTGTTTTTGATGTTCATGAGCATATTTAGGTCTCTTATCAGGTCGAGGGGCACAAACACTAAGGTGAAGACCCAAATGTAGTAAAAAATTGTGAGGGGTGTAATTTTAGGACATTACAGGGGCATGTTGATATTAAAGATTGGCGTGCAAAATTAATACATAGTCGATGCAAGAATGCCACCTCATACTGGTACTTGATAACTTTCTCTTCTTGGGAAGCTAATTTTTGGAAAGAAGAGTTGCAAGATCTATTAGGGTGAATCAGTATCTAACTGGTAATTAGAATTTCTCAACTTAAAACATGTTGAACATATTATAACAGTGTACCGGTATGCAAGAAATAATGTAATAAATAGAATTAAAAATATCTACATGAAAAGCACACCATGACACAAGGATTTAATGAGGAAACCCAGTGTGGGAAAAACCTCGGTGGGATTTGTGACCCACAATATCCACTTACTAGCCAATAAGAGAATATTACTTACAAGAGGGGCCTGCACATGCAGGAAGACCAATTTCCTAGAGCTCACTGCTCAATGCGAAGTCTCACTGACTTACAATGTGGATTATACAAATCCAATATCTTGTACTGCTTTACAATAGTATCTGTAATACCTAATCTAGTACCGGTTTCTGCTCTGTTCTTTACATAAAACCTTTAACCTATATTTCGCATAATAGGTCTGCCTAATATCTTCTTTTTCTTCGCTTCCATTACTTACAAAATGTCTACAATGATCTCTCTTATATAAGAGTCATTTTAAAACTTGCCAAGTCATCTTACAAAGTTTTTAAAATAATAAATAAAATATAATATAACAAAAAATCCTGTCGGCCTCTGTGCTGGTATGCTTCCTTTCTCTGTGTCGGTGTAGAGTGTGATCTATTGATGCTAGTGAACTATCTTACCGGTGTAATGCCTTGCCGGTGTAATGCCCTGTCGGTGCCATAGGATTGTAAGGTTGCCATCAATGACAAAACTTTCAATCACATACAATGTCTCATTGGAGTGTGCATGTGCCAACAAGATCAAGGTACGATGATTATCACAATTTTTTATCTTCTTTCGAGCCATCGCGGCTGACATAAATCATTTTTGCTTGATTTCTTTGTGGATTCAATTCTTTAATAAAAGACACATGACACATGTTCGAATATCTCCCATTCATTAAGAATACTGGCACTAGCTCAAGGTCTTTGGGCCAACCTGGATCCGTACTCAAACCTTTGGTGTTTAAAAGATTTTAACAGATTTGATTATGACAATATCTCTATATCTTTTCCAACTGCAATTTCTAACTCATCCTATAAATCAATATGAGCCCTTAACTGAAAAATAAAAAGCTAGATTTTGGGAATAGTGTTTAGTCAATTAATATTCTCCCATTGCTTTCCTTCTTGCTTAAGTAAAATGTTGCTAGATACTCCTATTAGGATAGTTAGCATGAGGCCACAACTAGATTTTCTCGGGGAGATCACAGACAATCGGTTGATGCCTATGACTAAGTTGAAGCATGCCTTGGGAATAATTATGATTAAATAGGTTCTTGGGGATGATTTCATTACCAAGGAGGATAGGTATAAGGTAAATATTGATATTGCTTCTTAGTTTGTGGCCTCCTTGCTGGACTTGGGTGAGCAGAAAAGGAAAATAATTTTTTGGGTCAAGGAAGTATTTCTATAAGACTTATTGGGTGGTTTGGATGAATTTGTTCACTCCTCTATCATAGGTCTTGGAATCCCTACAGCTATGGACTTGAGGGCTTAGAATGATCTTGGGGAAGTTGTTTCATGGCTGCCTTTTCTTGGAGGATTTCACACTACAAACATAAATAGACATCGAGAAAGTTCTGCTAGTGCTTGTCATTTCCTTATGCGGTTCATGGGAATAAAGCCTATGTTCGACTTGGGTTGGTACATGAGTTTCCAGAACTTGCTCACATTTGATGCCCCTGTTGTTGCTACTACTGAATTTCCTTCACTTATGTTGATACCTCCTATTGTTGTTGTCACCTCCAGCTCTAAAGATGAAGAGGAATAATTTGATTAGGCAACCTACTTTTCCTTATATACAAAATATTCATGTTTGTGGGCCTAAGAGCCCCTTTTGGAATGTAATATGTAAATATTATGCTTCTAAATATGAAAGATACTCTTTCTCTTGCAATGGTTCTTCTATTCTCTGGCAAACTAATGCTAACACACTAAAGCAACTGTACATAATTTACAAATTTACAAACATTTAAAACTAAAAAAAATGAATAGATGGGTTTGAGGTGAATCCCATTTACAAGGATTCCTAAAGGCTCGCCTTCCATTGTTTCCAATTCAAAAGCATTTGATTCTTTGCAAAGGCTAATACAATATTGGCCTTCCCATAGGGAGTCAAACTTTTGATGTTGTCCTAGCTTGACTACACATTCATTATATTTCAATACTAAATCTCCACTCTTAAAACTAGGGTTAGAGGGTTTCCTATAAACCATTTTTTCATCACCAATTGTTTGGTCTCAATTGTCTCTTGACCGACTTCTCATTGCTCTTGAAGCTGAAGGGGTTCCGCTAAATGGACTTTGATTGCCCCACTTTCCTCAATGTCCATATATTTGAGCAGTTGTAATGTTGGAATCTCCATAGAAATAGGAAGAATTGCTGATTTTCCATAAACTATTTCATATGGAAAGGTTTTTAGGATTTGTTTGGGGGTGATTCGGTTAGCCTAGAGAGCATCTACTAGGTGTCGATGCTACTCTCTCACATCTTTCGAGCCTATCCTCTTAATCAACCTTATCAGGTTCTTGTTTGTTGACTCCGTGGGGCTATTTCTCTGAGGATAATAATTAGATGATATTTTGATGAAGATTTCATGGGTTAATGAAAACTCACAAATCCCAATTCCTAGAAAAGATTGAGCATTATTGGAGATGATAGTTTTTGGAACACCAAACCTTGCAACTAGCTCCTTTAAAAAATTTAAGATCTCAACTTCATTTGCATTTTTTAGGGGAACCAACTCTGATCATCTTGTGAAATAGTATATAGTCATTAATATCCATTTGTGTTTGGAATTGGATGGTGGATTGACTGAACCTATGAAATCCAATCCCCATTGTGCAAATAGATCATCTACCACAATAGGACTGAGAGGCATACTTGAGTTCTTCCTCTTACCCACAAAAAACTAGCATTGTTTACATGTTCTAACCATAGAGTGAGCTTGATTAAAAAATCTTGGCAATGGTAGTTCTTTCAAAAAATATCTGCCCACTAAGCCATGATGGAATTCATAAAGAATCTTGTCATCTTGTACTTTGTTTGCACATCTCAACAAAACTCCACTAAAGTTTCATCTGAATAAGGTACCTTGAATTAATAAATAACTGCTAGTTTGGAGCCTGTGGAATCTCTTTTTATATCGGGAAAGGTTTCACGAGTACTTGTTGGTTTGCATGAACCTGATTTTGTCTTGGACCCAACACCCTTCAAATTATGTTTCATTCACTAGCATGCACTATTCATTTTCTTCATGAGATGAAATCTCGTGGGCCAAATAGTCACAAAGACCTCTTCCCCTGACTATTTTGGTTGGCTTGACCTCAATGCCTTACTCTAAAATTTTAGTTATTGAGTTAGCTCTTTTCTCTATTATTTTGCCTTCGATAATATATTCACACACGCTAGGGTGTGTGACATATACTATTGTTTTGTTGCAAGCTATCAGGTGCTGAAATTTCTTCAATCCTTTCACAATGAAAAAAGATCATCTTTCAACAAAGTTGTAGTTGACTTCATGTCTTTTCAATGTTCGAGAATAAAAAGCTATAGGGTGTTCACTTTTCCCATCATCATCTTTTTGAGCTAGGAACATGGCAATACTGAAATCACTATTGTAGACATACATTATGAAATCTTTTGAATGGTCGGGGTTGACTAACACTGGAATAGAAGAGATGGCTTCTTTTACCCTCTCAAAGGCATGTCTTGTTGAGTCATTCCATTTGAATGGTTGGTCCTTTTTTAGCAGAAGGGTAATTAGTTGGATCATTATGGCAAAGTCCAGAATGAATCGACTAATAAAGTTTACTTTCTCTAAAAAGGATTGCACTCCCTTCTTGTTTACAGACAAGGGTAGCTTTATAATACCTTCTATATAGTCAAGATCTATTTAAACACCCTCCCTGGACACTACATGACATAGGAGACTTTCTTGCAAGACCCCAAATTCTAGGCATTTTTGGAAAACAAGTTCTAAGCTATCAAAATGGTCTTCTTTGTTTTTTTAAAAGATATTTAAATCATCAAGATAAATAAGAATAATCTTATTTATCAACTCTTAGAATGCTATGTCCATATCTCTTTGGAATGTGGCTCTGACATTAGACAATCTGAACGACATTTTCTTATAAGCAAACATTCCCCACTTAGTGGTGAATGTGATCTTATGTTGATCTTCTGGTTTGACGAGAACCTGATTTTACCTAGAGAAACCATTAAGCATTGAGAACATTTCAGCTTTGACCACTATCTCTAGGATCTGTTCCATAGACGGTAGTGGGTAATGGTCTTTTACAGAAGATTTGTTTAGGTCCTATAAATCCATGCAAAGGCATATATCTATTAGATAGTTCAGATAGCTAGAAGACAACAGAGAGGGGGGGTGAATCAGTTGTCACCAATTACCGGAAGCATTAGCAATTTAAAACAATGATACCGAAACCCAAAACAATAATATCGTAATAGCAGTTAATCCAATTAATCATAAACAATAATCACAAAATAAAATCCATTCACACAACACCAAGATTTGTACATGGAAAACCCGGTAAAGGGAAAAACTATGGTGGGAAGCCTACCCACAGTCAGATAATACTTTTGTAGTAAGTATGTGAATTTACAATGAAGGGGCCTCCACTTGCAGGAAGGCCAATAGCCTAGAGCACACTTCTTATCACAAAATGAGTCTTGTTGACTACATACAAATCAAGACTACAATCTAGAGAAGTGTTGAACTACAAAAGATAGCATCTCCCATACATGAGTATAGTTCTAGTTAAGCTCAATACCGAAGGACTAAATCCTCTTCTATAAACCTAATTCGATCTCCAATGATCAAAAAACTCCTCTACCTGAATGATATTACATTATTTGCATATTATATTCATTGACCATGACCTCTTACAATAACCATGATGATCTACAATGAGATCTTACATCTTATTTATACAAACCCTTGACCATAAACAATTTGGTCGGCCACCAAACAATAAACCAATTACATAATTATGAACCATGTTGGCCTTAGACTAAAAAAATAATATCCAACACATCAGACATCTTGGAAATACAACAATAGGTCCTATCCACACATTACATCAATGTCGGTCCATAACCTAGATCAATCGAGACCAAGTATAGGTCCATATGCTTCAATAATGATCTCCAAACACCAAGTCTCAAATATGATTAACAACAACATCCTGAAACTCCATCAGAAGCCGCACCAACACCAATTATGCAATGCATAAAAGATCTCCACCAAAATCTCTATCGGTGAAACCCTCGACAAAACCAAGAACCAATCTTCATAGCAAGCAGGATAGTATCCAATCACCAAACCAAAACCAACTGACCAAATATGAGTATAAGCATTATGAACAAGTCAATTCCATCACCAGATTATATCGGAGTCAATCGGATCATTCTGAATCCAAGTTAACCAAAGGATACTTCAACCTACGAGGGCCAAAAGGGTGTCGGTAAAGCATCCAAATAGCTAGTGTTGACATCAATGACAAAACATCAATGCAACACATAATCAATTCCACTAAATGGCCAACAATCTCCACCTTTGGCATTGATGGCAACACTAGATGTGAAAAACATCTAAGTACCAAGAAATGCCAAAAATGTATCCCTCTATAGAAGACAACCAACAATCTCCTACATATAGCTATGAATATCAATGTCTCTCTCCCTCTGAATAATATCTCTATAAAGTTCTGAATTTATTTTTCACATCACTATCTCTCCCCCTTTGACATTAATGCCAAAAATTTGACATAAGTATCAAAGAAAAAACATAAGCCTCTGAATCTGAAAGCTGACTACTCCCCCTTACTAGTAGCATCCCACATCCATGCCAGAATGAATAGTATCTTTGATAATTCATACTAGACTGATGCCAAACTGCATTGAAATCAAGTCTCTCCCAGAGGGGCATAAACCCCCAATCTATCTCTCAGGTACTTGTTGACTCTAAATTTTACCTTGGAAACGAACAACCTTATCAAGAATTCAGTGATGGGGGACCAGTTGCATTGGTTTCATTGAATAACCTCTGGGATTGAGAAGTCAGCTCTTCCTTATGGGTTTGGAGGAAAAGGAAAAGAAGGAAACTTTAAGAACAATAAATCTAGACTATTGAGGCAATATGCCAAAGTATTTTTAAAAGACATGAGAATACAAAACCCAAGTACATATGATTTTAAAGCCCATTCAACAATCTACAAGTCTGAATCAGGAACATAACTAAGATACAATTAAATTTCTTTGCAACATAAGGAAATACTTATCATGTATTTATGAGATAACAAGTGCAAAACATAGTTTAATCGGCAAAATCTTAGATAAATGTGTTCCCAAAGTTATTGGAATTCTAATAGAACAACACAAAAAAGACTATCAAAGCATACTGAAAGAAGTACCACAAAGGCTGCAAGCACAATTTGAATAACCTTCTCTAGAAAACAGTAATAGTTTTAAAAGGCTAAAATTCCTACTAAGCAAACTTAATTGTTCTTCTTAAAAAGTTGTGAACCCCCACAAACAGGGAAAAAACAAGCATAAATAGAGCCTGCGTCTCTGGAAATAGCTCCCAAACATGCCAAAAAGGCATAACCACCCCTGAATAGAAAACAATGCCATGTCGCCCTGAAGATCACACCCAGCAAAACGGCCCCAAGTCTTCACTCCTTGCCTACAACAATCTTCATACTGTCATTAACTGAAAAGATTTTGCTAACCGCAGAGTGGCAAGCTACAAAATCCTTTCAAATAGAAATGCACCAGCCAAAACATGACGATGTCGATGATGATGTCGGGTAACCATCTTCTTATTGTGCTAAAAGATGGACCCTGAAAAGAAACCCAATCAGCACGTCTTTCTATTTGTCACCATCGTGCTACTCCAAAAACTGAATGCCAAATACGAACCAAGGGAGTAAGGCCGAGCTGACAATTGTCTTGTACGCCCTATGCTACTAGAAAACTAAAAAGGTGAAATAAGCAAGCTAGCCCAAAACCTTAGTTATGGGGTTTTTAATGTGAAAACTACTCAAATGATTCCTTGGATAGAGGTTTAGTGAAAATATCTGTAATCTATTTGTTAGTGTTCACATAAACCAATTTAGCTTCATTTGCTTCCACAAAATTTAGCTTCATTTGCTTCCACCTTCTCCTTCAAAAAGTTATACTTGATAGATATGTGCTTTGTCTTAGAGTGAAATACCGGATTCTTTGATATATCAAGAGAAACAGAGTTATCACAATGAAGAACTACTGGTGCATCACAAGCCACCTTTATATCCTTCAACATAAGCTTCATCCATTAAACTTGTGAACAATTAGTAGCAGCAGCAACATATTCATCTTCAGTAGTAGATAAAGTACAAGACTATTTCTTGTTGATCCATGAAACCAACTTCTTTCCAAGAAAGAAAGCTCCATAGGAAGTACTTTTCCGATCATCAACATCTCTAGCTCAATCAACATCTATATATGCACATAAAGTAAATTTATCATCCTTAGGATACCATAAACCATATTCTAATGTACCTTGCAAGTATCTAAAAATCCTTTTCACTGCCATCTCATGATTTTCTCTAGGATCACTTTGAAATTTTGAAATAATACAAACATCATTCATAATGTCAGGCCTAGTCTGATTCAAATAAAGTAGACCTCCAATTATAGATTTGTATCTTGTAGGATTTATCGATGCAGAAACATATTTCCTTGTCAATTTCTCACTTGTAACCATAGGTGTACTTACCGGTTTAGAATCTCCCATACCAAATTTCTTCAACAATTATTAGCATACTTAGTTTGATAGATAAAAATACCTTTGTCAGTCTGAGTAATCTACAAACCTAAGAAAATTTTCATTTTACTAATCATAGACATCTCAAATTATTTCTCCTTGTTCTTAGAAAATTCTATGCATAATTTTTTACCTCTAAAAATAATGTCATCAACAAATACTTCAACCATCAATATATCATCATTAGTGATTTTATAGTATAAATTACTATCAACACTACCCTTAGTAAAACCAAGCTTCAAAAGATATTTGTCCAACCTTGCATACCAAGCTCTAGGTGCTTGTTTAAATCCATATAAATCTTTCCTTAACTTGCAAACCATATCAGTATCATTTGATAGTGAAAAACCATTAGGTTGCTCAATGTAAACTTCCTCATCAAGATCCCCATTCAAGAAAGCACATTTAACATCCATCTGATAAACCTTGTAGATTTTATAAGAAGCATAGGCAAGAAATAATCTTACAGCTTCAATCCTAGCTACTGGTGCAAAAGTTTCTCCATAATCAATTCTTTCCTTCTGAGAATATCCTTTACAAAACAATCTAGCATTACTCCTTATAAATTTACCATCCTCATTCAATTTATTCCTAAAAACCCATTTAGTTCCAATAACATTTTTATTTTTAGGCCAAGGAACCAAATTCCATGTGTTATTTTTCTTAATCTGATCTAATTATTCTTCCATAGCTTTTAACCAAAATTTATCTTTACATGCCTCAATTACTAATACCAGTTCAACTTGTAAAATTTAAACATACCTCATTAGTTGTCAGTCTTCTTCTTGTCATCGCTCCATTATTTTCATCCTCAATGATTTGATCTTCAGAATGATTCAATCTTACATACCTAGGAGTCCACTGACTCTCTATTCCTCTTCCATGCTCTTCAATTACTGTAGAATTCTCTGATGTTGCTCGAGTAACTGGTTCAACTCTCTGTTTCGGTAAAGGTGCTACCAGTTTAGATATAATAATTTTCACTATCGGTTCCTTCTCATAAATATTGATTTGACTTTTGCTCAGCTCATCTACTTTGACATTAGCACTCTCCACTATTCTCTGCAATCTCTTGTTATAACATCTATATGCTTTTATTTCATTATAATAACCAAGAAATGTGCCTTCATCACTTCTAGGATCAAATTTCCCAACAATATCATCTCTCCTGATATAACATTTACTACAAATTTTTTTGAAATACTTAACTATGGGTGTATTTCCAAACCATAATTTATAAGGTGTCTTACCGGTTTGTCCTTTTATATGTACTTTGTTGAATTGTAAACCATTGTACTAACTATCTCTCTCTAGTAGATATGAGGTAGATTAGCTTCCATTATCATTGTTCTAGTAGCATCCAAGATAGTTTTATTTTTCCTTTTCACAACTCCATTCTGTTGAGGTGTCTGGGGAGCACAAAATTGTCTTCTAATACCATGCTTGTCACAAAAGTTATTAAACTCACCGGATGTGAATTCTCCACCATGATCTAATCTCAAACATTTAATCCTCAATCTTGTCTCAGTTTCCACTTTAGCCTTAAGATTTTAAACTTTTCAAATGCTTTAGATTTTTCTCTTAAAAAAGTAACCCACATCATTCTAGAATAATCGTCAATGATTAGCATGAAATATCTACCACCATGAAAATTTCAACTCTAGCAGGGCCACACAAATCAATATGAATAAGATCAAGAACATTATTTGATTTATCTTGTATACTCCTAAAAGGGGTTCTAACTTGTTTACCCATTTGATATTCTTTACATACCAGATTATAGGGCTTCATAATCTTAGGTATATCTCTAACAACCTTAGTTGAACTGATCTTCAAAATGCAATCAAAATTCACATGACATGACATTTATGCCATAACCAACTCTCATCAATCTACGTAATCAAACATTTCTTCTCACCAGAGTTCAAATGAAATGTTACCTTTTGTCTGTGTACCGGTTGTAATCTCCAAGATAGATTTGTTAATGATTTTGCATTATCCATCCTTGAACTATAATTGAAATCCCTTATCTACTAATTGTCCTACACTTAAAAGATTATGCTTCAAACCTTCAACATAATAAACATTGTCAGTATTGTTCTTACCATCCAATGATATAGTTCATTTTCCCTCGATCATACATGCCTTGTCATCTCCAAATCTAACTAGTCCACCATCAATTTCTTGAAAAGATAGAAACTTCCCTTTATCTCAAGTCATATGATGTGGAAAACCACTGTCAATGACCCATTCATCCTTATCCTCAATTTTAGTAGCAAGTGCCTTCTCCTTAGGTACATTCTCTTCCTGTACCAGATAATCTTCCTTGATAGCCAAGAATACACATTATTTCCCATTGTCGGATCCACTAGCAGAATCTTCTATTGGTTCATCATCTGAATCAGTAATGCCTTCCTCATCCGCTATGTATCATGATTTGTCTTTGCTTTTCTTGAATCTATACTTGTTCTGATATCCAGGGTTAGGCTTAAACGATCTTTTAACTCTTTCTTCAAATCTTGAATTCATTTCAGGACATCTAGATGCAAAATGACCAATCATATTACATGCAAAACATTTGAGAGGTGCTTTTCCTTTATACTTACTTCCTACCAATCCTTTCGGTACTCTTCTAGAAAATAGTGCTTCAAGTTGCTCAAACTCATCATCTTCTCTCTTCATATCTTCTAATTCTTTTGCATATAAAGCTTTCCAATCTTGCTTACTAGTTGTAGATGTAGATGCATGAAAATCAGGTTCAATCTTCAAAACTCCAAAAGGTCCAAATTCCTCAAGCTTAGAAGCAAATAGCTTCCCAACCAAAGTATCTCGGTTGACAGATGTATTAGCTTATTCTCAATTCATTAATAGTAGTAGCCTTTATTTTGTAAGCCAATGGTAGGGCTCTCGGGACTTTAGAAACAATTTCATCTTCACTCAGAGTTCCACCACAACATTAAATTCCCATAACAATCTCATTTACCCTTTTCATGAATGCAGTAATCCTTTCATCTTCTTTCATCTTTAGGTTTTCATATCTCACTTGGTAACCATCGAGTCTAGCAATCTTCACTATAGGGTCACCTTCATTAAGAGACTGCAACTTATCTCATAAAGCCTTTCCAGATGATTTATCGGCTAATCCCATAATTTACTGATCAGAAAGTGTACACAAGAGGGCTTCTCTTGCTCTACAATAATTCTCAAGCTCCTTGTCCAGGTTTGTTGGAAGAAGATTCCCAAATCCCAGATTAAAGGGTGTGACACCATTCTTTGTGATCTCCCAAACCTCCTTGTCAAGACATCTCAGATGAGTCTCCATTTGAATCTTCCATACCGTATAATTTGTTCCTTCAAGCCTCGGTATATCCCTTCGAAAGATAGCTCCAGAAGAAGTGGATGAACTTGAACTATTAGTCGCCATAGGATCTTCCTCAAGAGGTTAAGCTTTCTGCAGAGAGGACCAAAGCTCTGATACCAATTGTTAGACAATTTAGATAATCGGAAGACAATTGAGAGGGGGGGTTGAATCAGTTTTCACAGATTAATGGAAGCATTAGAAATTTAAAACAACAATACCAGAACCTAAGACAATAATATCGAAATAGAAGTTAATCCAATTAAGCATAAATAATAATCATAGAATAAAATCCATCCATATAACACCAAGATATCTACGTGGAAAACCCGGTAGAGGGAAAAACTATGGTAGGAAACCTACCCAGAGTCAGATAATACTTTTGTATTAAGTATGTGAATTTACAATGGAGGGGCATGCACTTGCAGGAAGGTTAACAACCTAGAGAACACTTCTCATCACCAAAGGAGTCTCACTGACTACATACAAATCCAGACTACAATTCGAAGAAGCTTTGAACTGCAAAAGATAGCATCTCCCATGCTTGAGTATAGTTTGGGTTAAGCTCAATACCGGAGGACTAAATCCTCTTCTATAAAACCAATTCAATATCCAATGATCAACCAACTCCTCTGCCTGAATGATATTACATTATTCGCACATTACTTTCCTTGACCATGACCTCTTACAATAACCATGATGATCTACAATGAGATCTTACATCTTATTTATACAAACCCTCGACCATAAACAATCTAGTCGACCACCAAACAATAAACCAATTACATAATTACAAACCATGCCATCCTTAGACCAAAACAAATAATATCCAACACATCTGACATCTCAGAAATACAACAATAGGTCCTATCCACACGTTACATCAATGTCGGTCCATAACCTAGACCAACTGAGACCAAGTATAGGTCCACACACTTTAGCAATGATCTCCAACCACCAAGTCCCAAACATGATTACCAATAGCATCCTGAAACTCCATCAGAAGCCACACCAACACTAATTATACAATGCATCAAATATCTCCACCGAAAGCTCTGTCGGTGAAACCCTCACCAGAACCAGAAACCAATCTTCATAGCAAGCAAGATAGCATCCAATCACCAGACCAAAACCAACTAGCCAAATATGAGTATAAGAATTATGAGCAAGTCAATTACATCATCAGATTATACCAGAGTCAACCGGATCATGTCAGATCCAAGTTAACCAAAGACTACTTCAACCTACCAGGACCAGAAGGGTGTTGGTAAAGCATCCAAATAGCTAGTGTTGACATCAATGACAAAACATCAATGCAACACATTATCAATTCTACCAAATGGCCAACAATATCTCTATTTTTTTTCAAACCGAGACTAGATTAGAGACCCAAGTGCTATGTTTAATCATATATACTATCTGAGACTCGACCAATTTTTTTAATTATTGAGCCACAAGGAACTCAATTTTAGGATCAACAGGCCTCTATTTTTTCCTTACCAGCTTAGCTTCATCTATCAACTCAATAGTATGTTGGATGATTGAAGGATTGTATCCTTACAAATCATCATACGACTGGGAAACCACCCCCTTGTACTTGTCACAAAAATGAGCTAACCTATCTTTGTCATGCTAAGGAACATCTTTTCCCACCTTCAATTTCCTTCCTTCGGCTAGCTTAATTTTGATGTAATCACCTTTATCTGCAGTGAACTTCCCTTGGTGGTTCTGTACATCATCATGGTCAAATAAATTTTCCAAAGTGACCAATCCTCTCGGCAGTTTGTTAGTTTAGAGTTGAATGATCTTCTCCTCATATGCTTTGGATGCTTTAGGTTGAATTTTTTTTGCACACTCACAATATTGTTGAAAAAACATGGCTATTTGTTCAAAAACATGGCAACTTTGAGGTTGGATCAAATTAAGACCCTATGGTCGCCTTCCAATCTAATGTTGTATTCTAGTGTCTGGGAATCCCTACAATACTAAAAGCTTCAAATCTCTCCATTAGATCCCATACACTCTGCCGGTATGAGCACATCTAGACATTATTTATTGTTGACTGAGCCCGGACTTGTTTAACAACAAGCTCAGTGATGCAAAGCATCATGAAAAACCAACCAAGAACCCCAAATCAACCATGAAGTCCCAATCCTAGGGTGCTCAATGACCCAAAATAATCATTAATATGCAACCTTGATATGTTTGAGTCAGCCAACAAGATTACTATCAGCCAACTAATCCAATATAACAAATCTTTCATATTGTTTATAAGCCTTTAAACATTATTCAAGACCCAAACAATGCATTATGCTATCCCAGCTAATGACAGTCTGATAGACCCGTACGCTATTATTAATAACTTTCAAACCTGAGCATAGTTTGAATATTTCTTTGGTGAGGTTTTAGACAACTAGGTTTCTAAAACCATATCAAAATTTGAGAATAATCCAATGGTGGAGTTAAGCGTTATGGTCTTTGCACCGAGACCGTTTTGACTGTTACAAAAAAAAACAAGAAATCTTCATTCCTAGTCCGCCCAGGGAATCAAATATCTCATAAAATACTTAACCAATCACATTGAAACTGAATTAATTTGAAATATAATTCAACCCTATATCAAAAACCAAATTTACAACAATTTCCAATGGTGCAATCAAAATATTTTAGTGAAACTCTCCACAAACCCCAATTTGGAAGATTTTTTGACAGTTTTCACCAAATCTTGCATAACTTGCTTCAAAATGATTGAGATTAAATGAAACCAAGCGAAAAAAAATTTAACTAATGCAATTATCATATCAAATATATTTCTCATGGAGAAAAATTATTTTTTCATAAATAAAAATGTGAATGATCAGACTGCAATACCCAAAAAACAATGTGGAGTGTGTTAAAACTTCAAATGTTATTCATTTCCTTCCTCGAATATTACACACACCCATTGGATTCAAAAAAATTATGGTTTTTATAACCTTCACACATCAATATGGTATTTAAAACTTCTCAAGACCAGTTACATCCTTGGTTTGCAACTTTATAATGCAATTTGTGCCTGACAACATTTTTGACAAAATTGACAATTTTGACATTTTGATAAATATGACCCCTAATGTTTGCTTGTGCACTTCAAATACATTTATATGGACTAAAAACAAAATTTTACATCCTATCTGCCATTCCATGGATCTTTTACACAATATTGACCTCCTTGACCATATTAGGACCCAGATACTCAACTTGAGCAACTTGTTACAAATGAGTGGCATTGCCTTACAAAATGACTCATCATGCCTTGAATTACATCCAAATAACCTTAAAGACAATCATAGAATGAAAACCTTATGAAATTAATCATGAAATTACTATTGACTAGGTGCTCCTACACCATACTACCAACCTTAAAATCTTTCTAAGTCTCTTCGAAACAACTTGCAAGAAAATTTTGTGTCTTGGACTGAAACTTTGTCTTTGTCTTCATCTTTATCTTTGTCTCTTCCTTTCATCATTCTAGCATTATCCTCATGCTACTCCTACCAACTTCAAAAAGGTAATCATCCTCTCAACTAATCTCATCCATGGAGTATCCAATGGCTACAACTCAAGGTGTTCCTCGCTCATCCACCTCTCCTACTACACACACAAAAACTCATACTTCCTTTGCGTCACCTAGAAGTCTCTTTTTCGTCTCCCTAGTCTTTTGGAAACCACAACAAGGTTCTTCCCTAACCTATTCCAACACCTTCTTTGCAATTATATAGATTAATACCTACAAACAAACACAACATAAACAACTTTCCAAGCCCAGATCTTTTTCTGGGCTCTGATACCAATTTGATGCAGAGCATCATGAAAAACCAACCAAGAACCCCAAATCAACCATGGAGTCCCAATCCTAGGGTGCTCAATGACCCAAAATAATCATTAATATACAACCTTGATATTTTTTGAGGCATCCAACAATATTACTATAAACCAACCAATCCAATATCAATTCTTTCATATCATTAATAACCCTTTAAACATTATTCAAGACCCAAACAATGCATTATGTTGTCCCAGTTAATGACAATCTGATAGACCCGTACGATTCTATTAATAAATTTCAAACCTGACAATATTTTGAAGATCCCTTCAGTGAGTTTTTAGGAAACTAGGTTTATAAAACCATATCAAAATTTAAAAACAATCCAATGGTGGAGTTACAAGTTATTGTCTCTTCACCGAGACCGTTTTGACTGTTACAAAAAAAATAAAAAAAATCTTCATTCCCAGTCTGCCTAGGGCATCAAATATCTCATAAAATACTTAACCAATCACATCAAAACTGAATTAATTTGAAATATAATTCAACCCTCTATAAAACACCAAAGTTACAACAATTTCCAATGGTGCAATCAAAATAGTTTAGTGAAACTCTCCACAAACTCCAATTTGGAAGGTTTTTTGACAGTTTTCACCAAATCTTACATAACTTGCTTCAAAATGATTGAAATTAAATGAAACCAAAGGGAAAACAAATTTAACTCATTCCATTATCATATCCAATTCATTTCCCATGGAGAAAAATTATTTTTCATAAATAAAAAATGTGGATGATCAGATTGCAATACCCAGAAAACAATGTGGAGTGTGTAAAAACTATAAATGTTATTCATTTCCTTCCTCCAATCTTACACACACCCATTAGATTAAAAAAAAATGATGGTTTTTATAACCTCTACACATCCATATGCTAGTTACAACTAACCAAGACCAATTACATCCTTGGTTTGCAACTTTATAATGAAATTTTTTCCTGACAACATTTTTGACACAATTGACAATTTTGACATTTTGATAAATATGACCCCTAATCTTTGCTTGTGCACTTCAAATACATTTAGATGGACTCAAAACAAAATTTTACATCCTCTTTACCCTTCCATGGCTCTTTTACACAAGATTGACCTCCTTCACCATATTAGGACCCAAATACTTAACTTGAGCAACTTGTTACAAAAGAGTGACATTGCCTTACAAAATGACTCATCATGCCTTGAATTACATCCAAATGACCTTAAAGAAAATAAAAGACTCAAAACCTTATGAAATTACTCATGACATGACTATTGACAAGGTTCTCATACACCACTCAGAATCTCTGAGGAGCTTCAATTGCTTGATACCTTTGTGTTTAGCAAGGCACAATCCTTGAACTGCTTCGTTATTTGACCACAATAATTGGAAATGGAAAGACCTCAAGATTTGATCTCTAGAAGGAGATATTAAACAAATGCGAGCTCCAAAACCTATCTTACATCTTGCTCCATCAAAATATAGTGTCCAGAGCTTTGAATTAAATCTTCTTCTCATTTTCCTTTGTCTTGTGAGTCTTTAGAGACCCTAGGGATGATTTGATCTTCATAACAGATCAAATATGTCCCAATGTTAGTGGCATGATAATTTTCAAAGGGATTGGAATCAATGAACTCATTCAATAATACTTCTTTCTTGGGAATTTTGTCACCAATTACTTCATCTTCCAGAAATTCTACAGAGCATGTCTCTTCTTTAGAAATGGAGGTATGGGTTGGTTCAAAGTTCATTAAGGCTTCATCTGCTACATGCTCAGAATGCAAGGGTTCAGACATAATCTTCAATTTGGCTCCATTCTTGGTTCTTAGAATAAGATGCTACCAATCTAAGGAAAGGTACCCACCAATTTTAGTTGTGAAATCTCTAGATAAACAAAGGCCAAAAATAGGAGGGATGTCAATTACCACCCCATCATGATGGACTATGATGTTAGGGTGGGTGTATAAGGTTAGTGGGAGTTTTATAATTAAGCCTATGATTTGTACCTTGTTCCCATCCAGTTGCATGATACCTCTCTCTAAAGGCTCATACTCCAATTTCAAAACCTTTTCTATTTGCTTTGACGTTATTGTGGTACTAGCCTCATAATTGATCATCGAATTATGACGCAGCTTGTCCCCAATAATTAGGGTTAGAAAGAGGAGTTGGTTTAGAATTTTATACCTTTCCGTATGAAGATGTCTCTTCCTAATTTGTGAGCACTATAGTTGGACGTGCCTGCTTTGCAGATCCATACCTTCTTTCCTCAATAGATATTGGCTCAATTTGTGACGTGGATGAAATTTCATCTTTACCATCCAAATCTTCTCTCAACAAAGACTTCTATTCTAAAATGGAAAGGATGTCCCACAAACATATACTTGCAGGAACCTTCTTTAGCTATTACATAATGTTGAGAGTCATTGAGATAGATGATTTTGATTCCTTAGATTTGAAATGCATAAACTCTTTAGTCTTCTGAACAAAAGGGTTCGTGGTAGAAATTTCTGGGATCATCTTGGGTTGTTGTGTTACCAGCATGCCAGTAAATCTGTACTCAGAGTGAAGATTTTAGTCAAATTGCACATGTGCAACATTTGGATTAGGTGCAGCCATATCATTAGAAAATGTTGCTTCCTCAACTTCCATCCATGAGAAGAGAACATGATCCAGAGCAATCTGGGCTTCTTGTTCCAAAGACATGAATTGCATCTATGTAGTGGGAACAATATTGTTCATTCCCAAAGAACTATAAATTTCATCTTTAGGATTGATTCCTTGGTTACATTGCTTTGCCACCTTTTTTTGAAGATTCCAAGAGTTGGTGTCATCCAACAAATTATTTTTCCCTACAACTAGTTCCTTACTTTGATTGGGTGGTATATCTTGGAAAGAGGATGGTACCAAAATAATATGATTGTTTAGCTGAGACTAGCTAGCTTTAGTATTCCCTTGATACTAATTTTTTTTATTTTGGTGATAGGGAGGCCTTCCTGGTTGGTAGTTTTGGAAAGGGGATCTTGCAGGATTCACTTGATGCCTCTTCATATTTATTATCTCATTCAAGAAGATTTGCAAGAGGTTTTTCATATTATTTACTTCCACCACTAATGGAGGGGAAGTGACAACAACACTATTTTGTTGGGAATTGGGTTAATAGTACATAGATTGCAGTTGGGATGAGGTACTGGAGACTGATTATTCTGAGATTTGGCATGATAAATCTAGAGGCATGGGAGGTCTTGGAGGAAGCTTCCTAGCATCAATAAGGTTGGTTTTTGCCCTGACTGACAATTCATATGCATCTAGAAGTGTACCTCCACCAAGAGATTAGATCATGAATGAGATATCAAAATTGAAACCCTTAAGATAAAAAGACAAATGCCATATCCGCAAGGGGGCGAGTACCAATAAGGATTCTTTGCTAGGTTTTATGAAATTTGGTGATGAAATCAGTCATAACTTCTTGAGGGGGTCTTCTCATAGTTATGAGTTGTTGCAACATAGAGGATATGTCACCTTTCTTAGTGAATTATTCAAAAAAATGATTTTCTAACTAATCCCAATCCCCCATTGAGTTTGATGGGAGTGATTTGTACCAGTCTTGAGCCTCCCCTTTAAAAGAGACTACAAGCAGCCTTAATGCCATGTTTTGTTGGGTGATGTTGTGTAGAGTGCATACATTGACTACATCTTGTAAATGTTCCCCAAGAGTTTGGGAATCTTGTCCAGTAAATTTAGGTAAAGCTTTTAATGCAAAATTTGGAATAACATGCCACTGAGAAGGGGGACTAGGTGGGATAAGGGTACTCCCATTATTCCACATAACAAAGTTTTTAGGAGGAGGGATAGCCATAGGTATAGGAATCTGAACTAGGATTCTTGTTCCTCCTCCAGATGGTCGAACTATTACTAGGGTGGTAATAATAAACTTGGATTTAGTGCAATCTGACTTCTAGTAATAGGCCTATGACTCATAAACCCATGTAAGATATAAGGAATTGGTGTCCCAACAGGCGTGCTAGAAAAAGGAACTGTTGATCCTTAAAATTGCTTTTAAAGGAAATAGCCTAATGGGAATTTCATTGTGTGGGGGACCTATTGCTCGTCAATGAATGACCTCTAGGATTTTAGAAGTCGACTCTTCAATATTGATAAGAAAAAGAGAAAAGGGAGAAAACAAGAACTAAAATGAAAGGTGATACGCCACTTTTTTAGATATAACTCTGCAACACAGTAAATCGCATGTCTATATGCATAATTCAAAGGCTAAATTTTTTTCGTAAACCTATGTATTCACTTCTGATTCACAAAACAACATAAGACATCCTAAATATAATTATGAGTTTCAGATGAAAGGGTTTCAAAAAATGATTCATTTCAAAATATTTATATTCAGAATGATAAAATCTTAACACAGATGGGAAATCTCAATCTGTTCATATTTACATAAAGCATAATGGAAAATGAAGTGTTTGCAGAAAGGCCGAAGAATTGGTATAGTTTTTTAAACCAAACACAAGCCAAATACTAAAGTTTGACGAAAATAAATCTCTATTCTATCTTTATGACTATGAACCTCCATAACAATAAAAGGACCCCAAATATATAGCCCTATCAATAGGGTATTTCTCTCTAGGTACCAACTTCTGCATGCAACTTTTTGTTTTCCTTTGCAAGGAAAAACTCCATGATGTATCATGATGGTCCATAACCGCCACCACCTGCAAAAAGGTCATGAAAAATACATGGAGTTTTGTTTGTACCATTCTTAAAACCTTTCCTTCATTGATGGGCTTCCCAAAATCACCTTTATTCACCCAAAAGAAGATGCACAGACAAGGTACCACTTAGCGATCTCAAACTAATGGTGAACGGGTCTAGGGGGTGCATATGAAAGCTTAGGAGTGGTACATGTCAGCACGACATGACCTGACTATGGAAGGAAGAGAGGCCTCCTTAAAATTCCTAGAAAGAGTGTCATGTGGCAAAGCAGAATGAGGCATTTACTTTTGAAAAACAGGGGGACCACGAAAGGAAAAAGGTAGAAAGGGGTCCATGGAAATTAGTAAGGCTCATTAACACATAATATAGACCTTATTTTGGATATATGTTCGGATAATATGATGAAATAATAAGGATCCGGTCAATTATTAAGAGGAGGGTTTTCTATCATATTATTAGTAGATAGAAAATATGATAAAATTTCACCAAACTTAATCCCAACTCAAACAAATTTCTAAACTAACTGGTTTAGACACTGTAACAAAAACTGCAACTACACTATCAAACTTTACCGGTTGATCAAAACATCAATGATACAATGTAACAAATATAATATTCACACCCATTTAACCAAAATATGAAACCACTTCACTAACATCAGTAATAGCTCATTTCAAACCACTTACGGTCATCTAAACATATCTAAGTGGATTTACTAGTTAATCAAATCAACCATATCAAAACACAACCACAAAATCATTCACCACTTGACACAATGATTTTTCACATGGAAACCCAAATGGGAAAAACCACGGTGGGGATGAATACCCACAAGCATTCTAAACTCTTCTAAATTTTGCCTTGTTAGGAGCCAAGCCCTGCTAGAAGCTTATACAATAATGTCCTATTAAGAACAGATTTGGTTAGGGACCACTTGGTTAAGGGATTGACTACAATACCCTGATAAAGGCAATACCTTGTTAAAGGCAACCTCGGTGGAGGATTTCAAATCCAACCTAATGGATCACCTGGCTAGAGGATTTAAACAAGAAGCCTTTTAAATCTTACCCAATTAAGGGATTTAACTATTGTAATGGTTAGAGAACAATAGGTTCTTTGTTGATCTAGAAATAGCACTATCTTTCTTACTCAAATCCTTTTTTGCTCCTATCTACCTTCACAACATTCTGCAGAAACTCCTTCTGGTTTGGCAACAATCACACTACCACACTTAACCAAATTCCCAACACAATTATAAACAACTCATCGACCTTAAATACAAATACAATAGGTCGGTAACACATCACAAAACCTACAAATCTCATAGAAATTACAAACATATCAGTTCAATCATGACCATTGGATTACATAGCAATCAACTACACATTGTTCTAGACAACTTCAACTACTCCTAGATCACCACACATTGAATCTTGTAGCTCATCATGCATTATTCACTTCATGCTATGCATTTTCTAATTCCTGAGATAAACGGTTATCTTCACGTGCCAAAACCACTTTGAAACTCATCACGTGCATCATGCTTACATGGTATCTCCATCTCCGATCACCATTTGATCATAGATCAACATAACCGATTCACCAAGCTTCGTCAGTTAGGGTTTTTCTTATCAACTAGTTCAAGTTACTGGTTGATCTCTTCTTCAATAACAATACCGGTTTCCATCACTGCTTTACCAATACCAGTTTCCATCACAGCTTTACCAATACCGGTTGCTTAACAACAACATTACCGGTTTGCAATACATCTTCATTACCGGTTAGTATTGACATCAATGAAAACATTATACATCATTAATGGTAGGATTAATGATAGTCCCAAAGATACTGAGAGGGGGGGTGAATCAATATCTAACTGGTAAATAGATTTTCTGACCTTATTAAGTATTTTGCATTCCAAAGCAATGTACCGGTAAACAAGAACTAATGCAGTAAATAAGAATAATAAAGACAACATAGAAAACACAACCTAACACAAGATTTTTAACGAGGAAACCCAGTGTGGGATAAACCTCGGTGGGATTTGTGACCCACAGTATTCACTCAGTGGCCAATGAATGGATATTACTTACAATAATGTGCCTGCACATGCAGGAAGGCCAACTCCCTACAACTCACTACTCAAATACAAAAGGAAGTCTCACTGACTTACAAAATGGATTATGAGAATCGAATATAATGTACTGCTACAAAAGCATCTTCTATGCCAAGTTTAGTACTATTTTTAAGCTCATACAATAACCATAAACCATTATTTAAAATATACCTTGCTATTTGTTGGCAGCACATATAAAAATTTCCATTCTATATGTTTCCTTGCTTGAGTAATGCCCCGTTAGATCCGTTGGTCAAGTCATTTGTCTAAAATTCCTCATGTAATCCGGTCATTATTATGTTGCTTAAGTTTCACTATGTTGAACTTGAACCTTGAACTTGAACCTTTTTGGTTCAGGTTCAAAGTTCAACAGGCATTGTTTTAAAACTTTTTTCTTCTCACGTAGTTTTAATTCTTCACTAGTCCTTGTCGGCATTTTACATTCATTGAACCTTGAACTTGAACCTTTTTGGTTCAAGGTTCAAAGTTCAAGATTTTTCATGTGTATGATTTGTGTCGCGATTGTGTCACAAGGTTCAAGGTTCAATGTCTAGGCTTCTTGGAGATCATGTGACTTGGCATGACTTGGCGGTGTGGATTTTAAGATATGACAAACGGCGATAGAGGGGAGGAATATTATTTTTTTTATGATTTGAAATCTGATATTTATAGGAAGTATGGTGTGAGGATTTGAAGTGTCAGATATGAAGTGACTTAACATTTAAAGCATGCTCGAGTGCAATCATTTCTGGGTAAGGTCACACGAATGAAGAGTAATGGGGACAGTTCATGGTAATCATGGGTAAGATTTTATTGGCTTTAAAATTGAGTAGTTGTCATGTCGAGACTATCATTTTCTTTGGATAAGTTTTAAGAAAAAAAAAAATTTCTTGGAGCGAGAGAAATAGACCATGATAGTAGTTTGCAGATGACAGAGGAAGGTATGTTTGACAACTTTCTAAATTGCTGCAGTTTATTTTAGGAAATCTTTGGATATTTTGTTAGTTGTTTGTTTTTGTTTCCCTTTTCTCCTTTGTCTGGGTTAATAGGAGAAAATACGAGCAAAACATGAGGCCTATTTTGCCCAAATTAGTGAACTCATCTTCCCTTGAAAGTTCTTTACTAGAGTTGGGTGATACGACATTAGTCCAACTAGATTTAGATGATCTCCTAGAAAGAGTACGAAACCCAACTGCTGATCCTATGATGAGAGATATTGGACAGAGTGGATTATTAGAAGCACCCACATTTCCCACAGTTGTTCCTTGCCTTGAATTGGTTTTAGAATGTATGAATCATTATGAAAAAGGTAATAGATACATAAGGAAAAACAATGGTGAGGTTTTGTTATCCATTGATAGACAAATAGTAATGGTTGCCATGGGCATCCCACATCGGGAACCCTATGAAGATTGGACAATTGGGAAATCTTATGGAATTTTCTCTGAGAAAAGGCAGTATTAAAGAACTATCATTGCACGAAATTGGCTTTTGAAATTCTAAAAAGGAGGCTCTAGGCTACCGAGACCCCTAACCCATGAGCATTTAATTCTTGCAATCCAAGATTTGGTACTATTGTTGAGTAGAGTAAAGGGTAATTCATACTCTTTCTATTGGGAGGATTGGATGTATTTCTTCATCCAGGTCACTCTAGACAAAAATCGATTCATCGACCGGGGAACTATTATCATAGAAATGTTGCACGAGGGTTTGAGTAATTACCCTTGGATGTCAAACTTCTATATGTCTTCATACCTGCTTTATATGCTTGCTTGTATAAGGGAATGGTCTGGATTGTCTCATACAAAATGGGTTCAAGGCATTAAAATTTATGAGTATCACCCCAATTTGACTTTAAAAGGGCATGTTGATGATTATTTCCATTGGAATGATATTTTTGTTGGGAGGTTGACTTTTGAATTACAAGGTAACTTGCATAGGAGGATGTCTACAGAGGCCGTTGAACTAGTTAACATTTACACAATTTCTTTACACAGTTTAATCACTTCACTTACCTAAGGGTTGGGGGTTTTAAAGGTGACCCCTTTAGGCTACCCAAGTATGTTTCAGACTCGTGTATTTTGATTGAAGTTTCCAGGAAGCTGGCCTATGTCGTAAAGGATTATGGTGAGGATTTTGACACAAGTGGGATTTTTCCCATTGATTTAGGCCATTAGAGTTGTAGGTCTGTCTCTGATGCGCTGAATCTTGAGCTGGAATTTAAAAGATTTGATTTGAAAACCTTTGTGAAAAGGGATAACTTTGATAGTAAAGGGTTTATCTCTCAATATGTGAAGAAGATGGTGCCTGACCAACATGTGTTCCAGTTGGAGGATTATTGGGTGGATTGCCCAGATGAATTTGAAGTAAGGAAAAGGAATTGGTCTAGGTTAACCTTGAAACAGATTCATGACATGAAACTGCCAATGGATACCTCTGGTGTCACCACTGATAATGAGGATGTTCTGGATTCAAAGTTTATGAAATGGGTTCATAATGAACCTCTCCCAAAGGTAGATTAGAGTAAAAAGATTGAGGATAGTGTTCAAACATGCACTTTCAGTGTAATGCACAGAACAAAAAATTGGATTAGGAATTGCCGATTTCCTCCAACAAGGGCAACCAACTCAAGAAACAAAAGTGGGAAGAGGAAGATTGCAAGTAAAGCTTCTATTTTAACTAAAATCCCTATTTTTGTTGTAGGAAAAGGCCAAGCAAAGATTAAAGAAGAGGAACTTAGCACCAAGGCTGAACTTTCTATTGGTGGTCGGGTTACCAGGTCGAGGTTCAAGAAGAGTTTTCAGCTGCCGGCTCCCCATCTCATTCTTGATTTGGACATAGAGGAGGTACTTTACAATATGACATCCCTCATTTCTGATTCAAACAAGGTTTCAACTGGCATAGATGCTATTTTTGAGGACTATAGGGATGCTTGATATCTAGTCTCATGCAGACAGTGCCACATTGTCGCCTTTAGAAGGATCTCCTCCCATGCCTTCTAAGGAATTGACTCTGGCACCTAAGTGGTTAAGTGACTCAATTACCAGGAAAAAAAAAATGGTTATAATTTCGGTATCAATGGAGGATGCCATGATTAAATGTCTGGGAAAATCCACAAAGCCCAAAATGCTAAAAATAAAGGCTATGATTGGTTTTGATGAAAGTACAAAGCATTGGACTACAAACATTGATAATTCTGATACTAATTGTAAATTACTTATGCCAATACCTAACAAGATGAGAGGGGGGGGGTGAATCATACAAACTTAAACTTCCATAAAATCAACAGATTTAACCTCAGTAACTTATACTCCTACAATATAACCAAAACTGCTAAACATGCAAACTCATAAACACATAATCATAATAAAACTCATAGCACCAGATTTAACGTGGAAACCCAAATATGGAAAAACCACTGTGGGATTTCAGACCCACTAAGAAATATACTCTTCTAGAGTGTGCTCGGTTAAAATTAAATTCTGTTAAAGATTACAAACACATTGCTAGATGTGGCCCAGTTAAGGGATTTCCCTCAGATCTGTTAGGATCTTCACTTTGTTAGAAGTGACCTTGTTAAAGGATTTCAAATACTCATTTAGAATGTTACCTTGCTAGAGGATTTATAAATAAGATTGTTAAGTCCACTCGATTAAGAGATTTCCTGTCACTTACAAAATAATAGTAATAAAATATATCTACTACTTTACATCTTAAATGCTAAAGTAGATTCTTATTTGCTCAAAACAATCTAGTCATAAAACTTATCTTGTCCCTCTGCTGGGCTCTCTACTCTATCATTTAAATAGGTCTTCAAGCTTCTATGCTCAGTAATCACTATGTAGCATCCATGTGCTTACACTTGCCCGCATACATTGTTTATCAACAATTCCTTATTTATAAACAATTGCTAACCGTTTAATCTCCTTGATCACATTTCCCATGATCAATCTTAGCCATCAGATCTTCAAACTTGAACAGGTTCAATGTATCCTTCGATTTGGAAATGTTTTACCTTGCCTTGGGACTTGCAATCCTTTCTTGGAACTTGCACAAGGTTATTGTGGTTCAATCTACGCTGTAGATCTTCCTACTGATTTTCCTTTGCCATAGATCCTTAACAAACTTCATGTGTGGCATACCAATCATTAAATCAACTCTAGCTCATCATTGTCCTTCATTAAATAATGCTTGTATTCATCCAATACGATCTGTTGTAACTCGGTTGTTACTCGGTTAACACTAAACTTCACTCGGTAGACATTCTGTCTTCATTAACCGATATCAATAACCTTAGGGTTTACCGACTAGGTTCCTTGCTCGGTGACATAGTATAGTATTAACCTTACAATCAACAACATATGTAGGACATCAAAACAATCTAAACATCATGATCTCATCATTGTCTAACTTGATAATAGTTGCCCATTGAATATCTTATTCCTCCTCTTATTCATCACATTCTTTCTGTGTCTTTTACCGACATCTTAATTCTCTTCGAATCAATCTTCTCATGATATGGCAACATCATATTGAATCAGAAAATCAATCTCTTGACATCAATGACAAAATAATGTTACAAAGATAGTTATCATCCTTCTTGAGTTATATCAATAATCTCCAACAACCTTCTCAATATCCTTAATGAATATCAACAATCTTTCTTTCTATTGAAAATGCCAACAATCTCCCCCTTTGGCATTGATGGAAAAACCAACAATTAAATGGTAATACCAACAAGATATTCAAATTGATTCAGATTCAGATTGTTGTTAGACTTCTCCTGTTATCCTTGAGTTGTTAGAATCTTCTCCTTTTTTGCAGTCTTCTCCCCTTGTCATTAGTCTTCTGTTATTTTCATCATTCAAGGCTTTACCATTCAGTCAACCATTTAGTCTTCCAACCATTTAGTCTTCTCCCCCTTTGACAACAATTCCAAAAAGTAAAAGAACTAAATCATGATTTCTTCCTCTATGAAGTGATTTTCCTTGTTGTGTATCATCTCAGTCTCGATCAAAGCAACTTAGCTCTATTCACTATTTCCTATACACCTTTAGAAAACCTTCTAAAGTGCGTAAATCAACATCAATCCACACATAATATTTTGTAGATTCATCGAATTGATGCTTTCATCGAACTTGGTCAATGAGTAGAAGATAGGGGTAGGACCCCTAACTTGCTTCTGAGATACTCAAAAGTGTCCCTTGGCAGTGGCTTTGTGAAGATGTCTGCAATTTGCTACTTTGAACTGATATATTTGAGCATAACATTCTTCTCTTGAACTTCTTCTCTGAGATAATGATACTTTATAGTGATATGCTTTGTCTTAGAGTGCATTACCAAATTCTTTGAAATGTTAATGGCACTAGTGTTGTCACAAAATATAGTTACTGGCTCGGTAACTTTCTCATTTATACCTTTCAATAGTTTTTTGATCCATGCTATATTGGTACAATTCAATGCTACAGCAACATATTCAGCTTATGTTGTTGACTGTGAGATACATCCTTGTTTCTTGCTAAGCCAAGTCACTAGTCTTTCTACTAAAAAGAAAGCTCCACCACTCATGCTTTTCCTGTCATCTATGTTGCCTGCCCAATCAACATCAATATAAAATTTTAAATCAAAATCATTCTTCTTTTCATATACTAAGCCATAATCTTCAGTGCCTCTCAAGTATCTAAAAATTCTCTTGATTGCTGTCATATGTGTTTCCTTGGGATCTATAGAGAATCTCGCTACAATACCTACTACATGTGCTATATCTAGCATGTTGTGAACAACATATTGCAACTTTCCAATCATAGATCGATAAAGTGTCTCATCAACAGATGCAGATTCATCATTCTTTGACAGTTTACAGTTGGTAGTCATAGGAGTACTTACTGGTTTAGAATCCTCCATTTGAAATTTCTTCAGAATTTCCTTTATATACTTGGTTTGAGTAATGAAAATCTCATCTTTCATTTGTAGAATCTATAAACCTATAAAATCCTTTCTCACCGATTAGTGACATCTCAAATTCTTTGCACATTTCATTTCCAAAATTCTTGCATAAACAGTCATTTCCTTAAAATATAATGTCATCAACAAATATGGTTGAGATCAGTATTCCATTGTCCTCATCATTCTTCATGTACATATTGTTGTTTTCACTTGTCCTTATAAAACCAATCTTGATCAAATAAGAGTGCAGTCTTTCATACCATGCTCTAGGTGCTTGTTTCAGACCATATAAAGCTTTGTTTAGTTTACATACCTGATCTTTATTCTTGTTTTCAATAAATCCTTCAGGTTGTTCAATGTAAACTTCTTCTTCTAGTATACCATTCAAAAATGCAGATTTAACATCCATTTCATATACCTTGAAATTATTTAAAGCAGCATATGCCAACAATATTCTTACTCCCTCAAGTCTAGCCACAGGTGCAAAAGTTTCACCATAATCTATTCCTTCTTCTTGAGAATAACCTTTGCAAACTAGTCTTGTTTTGTTGCGAATGACCTCACCTTTTTCATTTAGCTTGTTTCTGAAAATCCACTTAGTACCGATTACATTTTTGTCCTTTGGTCTTGGGATCAGTGTCCATGTGTCATTCTTCTTGATTTGATCAATCTCTTTTTTCATAGCATTTACCCAATCTTCACTGTTAAATGCCTCTTTTACTATTCTCGGTTCAAATTTAGATATCAGACATGTGTTTTGTCTCAGTTTGTTCCTTGTCAGCACTGGATCATCCTTATCTCCTATAATCTAACTTGATGCATGATGTCTTCTGACATATTTGGCTAATATAGGCTCGGTAGGTTCTGTATGATCTTCTTCATCACTCGGTAACTGGACATTATCTTCATTTTCTTCAGCAGTTTTCTCGGTATGATTTCTTGGTTGCACATAGACAAATTCTTCATAATCTTCTAGTTCTTTGGAATTCCTTCATCATTTCTTTCTGCAAATTCATCAATTTTCACATTTGCACTTTCCACTATTTTTTTAGATGATTTGATCAGACATTTAAATGCTTTACTTCTAGAAGAATAACCTAGAAATGTTCCTTGCTCACTTTTCTGATCAAACTTTCCATTTCTGTCATCTTTGTGAACATAGCATCTACTTCCAAAGATTTTAAAATAACTTACATTAGGTTTCTTGTCATACCAGATCTCATATGGTGTCTTCATAGTTCCTTTGTTCAGTTGAACTCAATTCAGGGTGTAAACTGCAGTGCTGATTGCTTCTCTCCAAAATGTTTGAGGTACCCTCTTTTCTATCATCAGGGTTCTGGCACAATCCACAATTGATCTATTTCTTCTCTCATCTATTCTATTTTGTTGAGGTGTTCTCCGTGCAGATACTTGCCTTTTTATACCATGATCATTGCAGAATAAGTTAAATTCATCAGAAGTGAACTCTCCTCCTCTATCAGATCTAAGACATTTCAATTGTCTTCCTGCTTCATTTTCAACTCTTGCTTTGTACCATTTAAACATTTGAAAAGCTTCTGATTTTTCTTTTAAAAACATGACTGACATCATCCTTGAGTAATCATCCACAAATAATATGAAATACTTATTACCATAATAACTTTGAACTTTCATGGGACCACAATGATTAGTGTGTACTAGATCTAAAACTCCTTTAGAATTGTAGGGCTTACTTGTAAAGCTTGATCTTGTCATCTTACCCATCCGGCATCCTCGACACATAGCAATTTTAGGTTTTTCAAGACTTGGTAGACCTCTTACTCGGTGCTTCTCACTTATTTTGATCAAATTATCAAAATTTACATGACAAAACCTTTTATGCCATAACCAGGTATCATCTATCTTTGCATAAAGACACTTGTTCCGATTTGAGTCAAGATGAAATGTATTACCTTTTGTTTATATCCCTGTAGCAGCTAACTTTCTATGCTTGTCATGAACTTTGATAATTCCTTTATGAAATTCTATTCGATATCTTGTATTATTTAGTTCTGCTACACTCAACAGATTTTATTTCAAACCTTCAACCCAATATACATCATCACATTTAGCATTGTCAAGAAGTGTTATAGATCCTTTACCTTTCACCAGACATGGTGCATCATTACCAAATCTTACATAGCCTCCATCATAGTCTTCTAATTTAACAAATTTGTGTTTATCACCTGTCATATGATGTGAGCATCAACTATCTATGATCCAAGAATCATTATTATTTATGTGAGATATTAGGGATTTTTCTTCATACCTTTCTTCATTAGATCCATCTTTAATAGCCACATAAATAACTTCCTTAGTATCAGTTTCATCAGATTTCTCATCATTGGATTCCTCATCATTAACTAAACATGTCTTTCTATCTCTCATTTTGAAGTCTCGGTGTCCTCTGTATTGGTTGTCTTTCTGCCTGTTATCTCGGTATTCTCTCTTTTCACTAGATTCTTTATCAAGGCAGTTAGAAGCCATATGTCCTATTTTATCACAATTGAAACATTTTAAAGGTAGCTTTCCTTTATACTTACCTTTGCCTCTCGGTAACCATCTTGCTAATAATGCTTCAAACTCTTCTTGCTTCTTGATTTCTTCATACAGTTTGTGCACTTCTTCCATGTTCTTACAAAATCTTTCACTTGCTCCATTGTGATTCCCTTCAGAGTACTTACTCATTCTATCATTGTAATCATCAGGTTCACCAATATGAAAAGAACTGAATGCAGATTCTACTTTATTTACCGAAGATCCACTGTTATCAAAATTACTTAACTCAAATGCATGTAGCTTACCAATAGTAGCATCCAAAGAAACTGGCATGTTAGGTACAGACCTCAATTCATTGATTGCAAAGACTCGAATAGAATAAGCTAGTAGAAGGGTTCTCAACAACTTACTTGTTACATCCTTTTCTTCAATAGTTCCTCCAGCTCCTTTAATTTGATTTATAGTCTCCTTTAACCTTGTACTATATTGGGTTATGTTCTAACCTTCATTCATTCTCATGGATTCAAGTTGTCCTCTTAGACTATCTACTTTTTCTCTTTGAACATGTTCATCACCTCCATACACAGATATGAGCTTAGTCCACATTGCTTTTGCATCATTACAACCTTCTAGATCATTAAACTCAGAGTCGGTCAATGTTGATGTAATTTCAATCATAGCTTGAATATGTTCTTTCTTTGCCTTTATCTCTTCCAAGGTCATAGGGTTGGTGCTCGGTGCAATGTAATCATTCTCCAATTCCTGATAAATGCAACTTCATCCTTTTCTGCCATGTGGAGAAACTTGACTTGTTCAGCTTTGGTGCATCCCTTTTATACATCTTCAGATCTTTTCCTCAAGTACCTTTAAACTTTTTCTTTCCGAGTCCAAAGCTATGATACCAATTGATAATTTTGATACTAATTGTAAAGTACTGATGCCAATAGCTAACAAGATGAGAAGGGGGGGGGGGTGAATCATACAAACTTAAAATTCCATAAAATCAATAGATTCAACCTCGACAACTTATACTTCTGCAATATAACCAAAACTGCTAAACATGCAAACTCATAAACACATAATCATCATAAAACTCATAACACCAGATTTAATATGGAAACCCAAATAGGGAAAAACCACTGTGGAATTTTGGACCCACTAAGAAATATACTCTTCTAGAGTATGCTTGGTTAAAAGCAAATCATGTTAAAGATTACAAACACGTTGCTAGATGTGACCCGGTTAAGGGATTTCCCTCAGACTTGTTAGGATCTTCACTTTGTTAGAGGTGACCTTGTTAAAGGATTTCAAACACTCATTTAGAATGTTACCTTGCTAGAGGGTTTACAAATAAGACTGTTAAGTCCACTTGGTTAAGAGATTTCTTGTCACTTACAAAATAACAGTAATAAAATATATTTGCAACTTTACATCTTAAATGCTAAAGAAGATTCTTATTTGCTCAAAACAATCTAGTCTGAAGACTTATCTTGTCCCTCTACTGGGCTCTCTACTTTGTTATTCAAATAGATCTTCAAGCTTTTGTGCTCGGTAATCACTATGTAGCATCCTTGTGCTTACACTTGCCTGCATACATTGTTTATCAACAATCCCTTATTTATAAACAATTGCTAACCGCTTAATCTCCTTGATCACATTTCCCATGATCAATCTTAGCCATCAGATCTTCAAACTTGACCAGGTTCAATGTATCCTTCGATCTAAAAATGTTTTACCTTTCCTTGGGACTTGCAGTCCTTTCTTGGAACTTGCACAAGGTTATTGCGGTTCAATCTGCACTGTAGATCTTCCTGTTGATTTTCCTTTGCCATAGATCCTTAACAAACTTCATGTGTGGCATACTAATCATTAAATCAACTCCAGCTCATCATTGTCCTTCATTAAATAATGCTTGTATTCATCCAATACAATCTATTGTAACTCGGTTGTTACTTGGTTGTTACTCGGTTAACACTGAACTTCACTCGGTAGATATTCTATCTTCATTAACCGATATCAATGACCTTAGGGTTTACTGACTAGGTTCCTTGCTCGGTGACATAGTATAGTATTAACCTTACAATCAACAACATATGTAGGACATCAAAACAATCTAAACTTCATGATCTCATCATTGTCTAACTTGGTAATAGTTGCCCATTGAATATCTTATTCCTCCTTTTATTCATCACATTCTTTCTATGTCTTTTACCGATATCTTAATTCTCTTCGAATCAATCTTCTCAAGATATGGCAACATCATACTGAATCAGAAAATCAATCTCTTGACATCAATGACAAAATAATGTTATAAAGATAGTTATCATCCTTCTTCGGTTATATCAATAATCTCCAACAACCTTCTCAATATCCTTAATGAATATCAATAATCTTTCTTTCTACTGAAAATGCCAGCAGACATCACCAAACCCGCACTTGATAAAGATGTTGTTACTGCTTCAGAAGCAGACTACACCATTGAATGAGTTGATTTGGGGGTCTGAACCAAAGTCGTAGATGTGAAGCACTTGGAGACTTCAACCAAACGAATTATCTCTTGTACTTGGAAAGATGAAAAAGACAAGGCTGAATTGAAGCAAAATTTAATGCAAATGGCTCAGTATATTCATGCTCTGCAGGAATAGCCCATTGTGACTATCTCAGAGTTCAGTGCCATTTAGTTCAAAATCACCAGGTAATCATAAATTCTTTGATGAGGTTCAACGAAATAAAATGATTGCAGAGATTTTCTCTGAATGGCTCACCTCAATTGTGCATCAAGGGACCATTTACATTTCAAATTTGGTTTAGATTTTCAAGGATGCTAATGAAGTCACCAAAGAATTGGATGCCGACTTAACCTCATGGCAGAAAGAGAATACTAAATGGGCAATGATTTCCAAACAAATACGCGATATTCAATGCTATGGTCTGATGAATTTTCTTGCTGAAAGGCAAGTGCCAAGGTTGAATGAATACGTATTGTTTATTTGCAAAGAAAGCATTGAGTGGTGCAACCATATCATTAAACAGGGCCATAGTGAATCAGCCAGTCTGCATGGTGAATTAACAACCTTTAGGATGACCATGCAGAAATATTTGTGTTGTGTGGATGTCCAATTGCTTAAAGAAGATAGCCAAACTCTAGAGGATACTACAAAAATGATTAACTAGTTTAACAACCACATTAAACAAATCAAAGTGGAGAAATGCTTGGTTGTGGAGGATTTTATGGGGATTTCCAAAGTGGAATCAATGCTCACTGTTTGTTTGGATTACCTAGACTCACATAGGGACAAAGTGCAAATGGTGAAGAGAAAGAAAGAGCTCTGGAAGCAAAGAGTAATACACATCAACCTACCGCATGTAACTGTAATTCAAGAATTTTCAAAGGTGCATCAAGAGTGGAGTGTGGCAAAGGTAGTGATGGTGTCTGTCCAAAACACCAATCCAGACAATCCAACCGAGACCAAATCAACGACATGACTAGCACTGTTGGCAATTGTTTGCCAGCGAGTCTAGTCATTTTTAATTTTAGTTATGCAGTTAGGGTAGTTTTCTATTAACTCTGGTGAGTTAATCTTACTTATGGTTAAAAAATATTGGTCTAGTGACCTATTTATATGTTTTAGAATGACTTTAAAAGGGTTCACTAAGTTTTTGAAAAACTATCTCTTGAACTTTTGCTGAAAAACTCTGTGTATGAAAAGTCGATAATTATCTATGAATGAAAATTATATAACTGTTATCTTTGACTTCAAATCTGTGTATTTGATGCATGAAGTTTGATTTTTGTGTGGATCTATTTCAAATAAAAATCTGTTATAACTTTATGTGTGCAGAAGATTACCAGTGGGATTCACCTTATAAGCTTTTCATTTTGTTTTAGTGTACATGTAAAGTTTGTCAGCTTTATACAAAAGTTATATATATAAATCAATGTTTGCATTCATTTGGTGTTGACTTGTGAATGCAATAACCTTTTCTATGCTTTCTGGTGGAAAGTATAATATTGGTTGTGCGTAATTTGAAGTCAATTGAATATTTTCTAGACGGAGCTATACCTTAATTTAGAGGTTAATCAATATAATGATTTTCCAACTGTCTGGTGAAATTTGTCTTCCATTTCTTGGCCTTAAGGGTATCCAAACTAAATAAAGCACAAAAGACAAATCTGTTTACCAATAGATTTTTTGTGACTCTGTTGGGGAAGAGCGAGAAAATTGGTTTTAACAAAAGTCATCTTTAGAGTGATGCTTTGTTCTTTATAAATGGTGCTGCCTCACGAAGGGTTCTTACCTATTTTACAACCAAATTTAAATTGGATGCAAGAGGAGCAAAGCAATATTATCTCTAAGTTAGATACTTTATCTTGGAGACATAGGAAAAGTCGAGCTGAGTACAACAGAATAAGTACATTCCTCGAGGAAATAGAAAGACAAGCAGATCATCCTGTGTTGGTTTTTGAGAGAGTGATTGTTCCTAGACTTTTCTTTATTCAAGTCCTTGATAATCAACAACAAAATCCCAGATGCTTGTTACCCTAACTACTTTTCACACTAGAGTTCAAGCCTTATACCCGTTCACAATGGAGGGAGGGAATTGTTGATCATACCTTCCAAGAACTTTTGGACCTCGGTTTCATTTCTCAGGTTACACCTACAAGGGCTATAAGTAGACCCATATCTCCACCAAGAACAACCATTTCACCTATCTGTCAAGCCTTAACTTTACACGGTATTGTACCCCCAATTGTTATAAACCTTACCCCTTTGAATACTACTGGAACAATGGCCAATAATCCTTGGGGTGCTGCAATCGGACCTTTAGCTTTGGGGGCTGTCCATAATCTTCCTAAGGGAGAAAAAGAACATTTTCCCAAGTTTAGTGGTGATGGCAAAGTAACCACTACTGAACACTTAAACGCTTTCAAAGTTGCATGTGGAGTATTAGCAGTTCAACATGAAGATGTGGCAGTGAGGTTATTTGTTCAAACTTTTACTGATGTAGCAGCTGATTGGTTCTACCATCTACCTGATGGGGCAATCACAAATTGGTAGGTTTTAACAGACAGTTTTGAAGCTAGATTCAAATTGATAGTGGATGAGAATTCATTTATTGCTCAGTTGGCCCAATTAAAGAAGGAGATAACAGAGCCTATGAGGGACTTTGTTACCCATTTCAATAAACTTTGCCATAAAATTCCAACCGCATAAAAACCCTCCGCTGAAAATATGAAGTGTTCCTTCATGAACTCCATGCCCACTGAAATAAGTTTCTTGATGAGGCGCGAGCGCTTACAAACCCTTGATGATATGAAAGCTTCTACTGTAAGTCTAGAGGATGATTTAATCATGGTGGGCAACTGGAAAATAGAAGTACAAACTCCTACTTCTCAGGTTGCAAATGCTTCTACTTCTTCAGATCCTATGATTCAACAATTAATGAATGATGTAATTGCCCTGAAAAGACAGGCTCCTAAAATAGGTGCTTTATATTCTCAACCTTAACAAGAAATTCCTAGAAGATATCCCAATCAGCAAGGAGGAAGGCAATTACAATTGCCCCTGCACAACAAAGACTTGCTATTGAACCACCACCTCCTAAGACAAACTCATGTGTGTTTCATTTAACTGATGAACATGATGGCTCTTCATGTCTAGAGATGGTCCGTTTTTCTCAAATGGTGTGCAAAGGAGAAACAATTTTAGAAGCTGATGAAGTAGGCTCCCAAAGTATGCCTGGCACTCTGAAATTTATTATATGGAATATGTTTCTGACTCAGAAAAGGGGGGAAACATGTTGATCTCTTTGGAAGATTCTTCATATGCCATCCTTACCAGAAATCAACAAAGCTTGAAGTCACAAGATGTAGTAACATCGGTCCATAGCACTGTTAATGGTAAGGAAATTCTGACTCGGTCTGGAAATGTTTCAAAATCTCTTCAAGAAGTTGCTTCTTCAAGTTCCGGTTCATCTAATAATTATTTTGATATCATTGAGTTTTGCAAGTCATCCTCTGTCTAGATTACTCTGACTGAGTATCTGATCTTGAATCCTAAAGAGTTAGATAGACTGGTTGAATTTGTCAAGGGAAACAATGCTCATGCTTTAATAGGTGAAATACAAATGCCCGTGACTTGTAATTCTAGAGCACAGGAAAATATCAGTCCTGCTTTAGTACTCCCTGAAGTCTCATAAAAAACTGTTCCTCAACAAGCCGAATTGATTGAACCTAATTTTGAAAATAAACCTGAACCTTTCTATGTGTCTTTGTATATTAATGGGCATAAATTGAGCAAATGTATAATAGATTTATGAGCATCAAATAGTGTCATGCCTTCCGCTATACCAAAAGCTTTAGGTTTAACCTTAACCAAGAATTTTGGCAAATTCTACTCCATGGATTCCAAGCAGGTTCCTTTATTAGGGTAGATTAAGGATGCACAGGTCGCTTTAGTAGCACACCCAGACAAGAGAATCAAGTTGACAATCCTAGTGGTTGACATCCCTGATAGTTACGGCTTGCTGTTGAGTCACACCTTCTATATAGATATGGGAGGGGAAATCAGAATGGATTGGTCACAGGCAATGATCACAGTTAGGAAACAAAGAGTTATTTTGCACCCTAAAATAAAAGTTAAATACACAATCTTTCCCTCAGATGATCCGAAAGCCCAGATCTTGTATCAAGATTGTGGTTTTGGAAATTAAATGATATCAGCTGATCCTCATGGTGAGATAGAAGCTCCAAGTGCAGATATGTCAGATGAACTCTAGTCTATGGAGTTCGATGGGAGTTGTTCATCTTCTGGTTCAGGGGCCGAAGTTTTAACATATACCTCCTCAAGGAAAGGTTATTCCTTATGCTTTCAAATTGAACATCCAAAACACAAATAATATGGCTGAATACGAAGCTTTGTTATTAGGTCTTGCTGAAGCGAGGAGATTGCATATCAAAATGTTGAAGGTTAGGGGTGATTCAGAACTTATTGTAAAACAAGTAAGAGGTTTATTTGCTATTAAAAATGAGAGATTAAAGCATTACAGAAATCGTGTTTGGGATGAGATAGATGCATTTGATGCTTTCTCAATTGAAGTGGTACCAAGGGATTTTAACTCGAAGGTGCATTCTCTGGCAGTATCTGCAGCTTTACTAGTGCCTCATCTAGATTTCACGACTGATACCTATAGGGTGGAGTTAGTTTATAGACCCAGCATTCCTGACAATTTTGAATCCTGGCAAGTATTTGAAAATGATAAACAAATTCAAAACTTTTCACATCCTTGTTTTATGAAGGATCGGAGACAAGCTGTAAAGAGTTTTCTCCTAATACACTGGAGGAACTGCATGATGGAATATTACAATTGAAAGGAAACAAAATCTTGAAGGGTTTAGTTTCTCTTGAATGCCTTTTTTATAGGAAAGATGGATATGTTAAGAAAAGGGAGAAAGAGGCTCCTGTAATTCAAAATTCTGGTGAGTATGAGCCAATTAACATTGGTACTAAGGAGGAGCCTAAATTTGTGAATTTGGGAAAGTGTTATTTTGAAGAGGAAAAATGAAGGTTCATCAACTTGTTGGTTGAGTTGAAAGATGTATTTGCATGGTGCTACGATTATTTAAAGAACTTTCGGGATGGTAGTTTCCAGCATCACATTCCCTTGAAACTAGGTGTTAATCCTTTTTGGCAGAAGTTAAGGAACTTTAATCCAAAAGTAGCATAGGTGATATTTCATGACATTGACAAGATGTTGAAAGACCGAATTATTTATCCTCAACAACATTCCACCTAGATTGCTAACATAGTCCCTGTTCGGAAGAAAAATGGTGAAATATGAAACTGTGTTGATTTCAGAAACCTAAACGAGGCAAGTTTGAAAGACAATTACCCCCTTCCTGCAATGGACCATATTTTACAAACCGTTTCAAGATCGGAGATGATGTCCATGTTGGATGGCTTCTCTGGATATAATCAAATTAGTGTCTCAAAGAAAGACCAACACAAGATAGCCTTTGTAACTCCCTGGGGTACCTTTGCATATAACAGAATGTCTTTCGGGTTGATTAATGCAGGGGCAATATTTCAAAGAGCAATGGATATTTCCTTCAGACATTTGAGGGATAAGATTATTGTGGTGTATTTAGATGATTTGACTATTTTCTCCAGGAAAAGGAAGCATCATGTGCGGGATTTAAGAAAAGTTCTACTAAGATGCAGAGAGCATGGAGTATCGTTAAATCCTAAAAAGTCTGTTTTTGGGGTCATGGAGGGAAAACTTCTAGGACATATCATTTCACATGAAGGAGTAACGATTGATCCACAGAGGGTAAAAGAAATACAATAGCTCAGTCTTCCTTCCAACAGAAATGGAGTGAGGTCTTTCTTTGGACAAGAACTTCCTAAGGCGTTTTATTCCTGATTTTGCTGAAACTACTAAATACATTGTAAATATGATGAGTGAGAAGGTAGCTTTTAAGTGGAATGAGGAGGGTAAAAGGGCTTTTGAGGAAATAGAGACAGCAATTGTGCATGCACCTACCTTGGTTAACCCGGATTTTAGTAAAGATTTTATTATTTATTGTTATGCATTAGAGCATACTATGTGTGGAATTCTGGTGCAAAAGGGTGAAGATAATGAGGAAGTCCCAATATCCTTCATGAGCATACCCTTAAAGAAGCATGAGTTAAAATACTCATAGACAGAAAAGCAGGCTTATGCAGTAGTGAAAGACATGAAACAATTTAGGTACTATGTACTTCATTCACATTCAACTGTATTTGTCCCAAACTCTATAGTGAAAAGTGTTTTAACTCAGCAAGATGTTGGTATCAACAATAGAGCATTTTGGGTCTCTAAGATTCATGAGTTCAATTTGGATCTCAAACCCACTAAGCTAGTTAGAGGACAAGGCCTTTGTAAACTAATGGCAGAGAATAAGTTTGAAGAGGAGGAAACTTTACCCTTAACTCTATTTGTGAGCCATCAAGATTCTTGGTTCACTGATGTTGCCTATTATCTCACTTATGGAGATTGTCCAAGTCATCTTTCTCCTAGGGAGAAATGGAATTTGAAGTTGAAAGCTGCAAAGTATATTATTTTTTATGACATATTGTACAAGAAAGGCCTGGATGGTACTTTTCTTAGGTGTGTAGATAAACTGCATCAAGAAGCTTTACTGAAAACTTTTCATAATGAGGCATGCTTAGGTCATTTTTCTTCTACAATTACTGCATATAAAATCTTGAGAAACTATTACTATTGGCCAGGAATGTTCAGAGATGCATATGCATGGGTAGGGAGGTGTGAGAAGTGTGGATTGTTTATAGGAAAACCTCAGCTGGCTGCCTTGCCCTTAAGACCTGTGGTAATTGAAGAACCCTTTAAGCAATGGGGGTTAGATTTTATTGGTCCTCTGAACCCAATTTCTAGTGCTGGACACACTCACATATTAACAACAACTGATTACTTCACTAAGTGGGTGGAAGCTATTCCTATTAAAAAAACCACTACAGAGACTGTGTGTACGTTCCTAAAGGAGAATATTCTTGTCAGGTTTGGGGTCCCTCAGAAAATAGTCATGGATAATGCATCAAATTTGTCTTCTTTTCAGTTAATTTTATTTTTCTATGATCACAGGATTTCTTTGGCACACGCTTCTGATTATTACCCACAGGGTAATGGCCAAGCAGAATCAAGTAACAAAAACTTGATTAATATCATGAGAAAGTTGGTTAATGAAAATTTCAGGGAATGACACAAGAGGTTACATGAAGCCTTGTGGGTGGATCGAACTTCACCAAAATGAGCCATAGGGATGTCACCTTTTGAGTTAGTATATGGCATTGGTGCTCAAATATCTCTTCCTTTAGAGTTAGCGACTTCTAGATTGTAGACTATAGTAGAAGATTCATTTTTTTAGGATTCCTTTGAAAAAAGAGTTATGTACTTAACTAAAATTGAGGAAGACAAGGAAAAGTTGTTTGATAGGATTACAGAACATTAGATGAGGGTTAAAAATATTTTTGATCAAAAGGTAAGGCCCAGGAAATTCATGAAAGGTGATCTAGTGTTACTATGGGACAAAAGAAGAGAGATGAAAGGCGCTCATGGGGAATTTGAGTCATTGTGGAAAGGACCTTATGTAATTTATGAAGTAAGGGGCCCCAATTCTTTTAAACTTGCCTACCAAGATGGATTTGAGTTACCCCTGTCATATAATGGGCAGGATTTAAAATTGTATCAATTGTAAGAAGACGTCCCCTATCAGTTTGTATATACAATTATGTTGTGTTAGTTTAGGTGTGTCGGTTTTGTTGTGAGTCAAACCTTTCTTTTGAGTCATTTTGTGAAACTAGAGATTTTGAGGTCCATTTCTTCATACATTACAATTCCAGTCCCCATGCAGAGCCATTGTTGGCAGCACATATAAAAATTTCCATTCTATATGTTTTCTTGCTTGAGTAATGCCCCGTCGGATCCGTTGGTCAAGTCATTTGTTTAAAATTCCTCATGTAATCCAGTCATTATTGTGTTGCTTAAGTTTCACTGCGTTGAACTTGAACCTTGAACTTGAACCTTTTTGGTTCAAGGTTCAAAGTTCAACAGGCGTTGTTTTAAAAGTTTTTTCTTCTCACACGGTTTTAAGTCTTCACTAGTCCTTGTCAGCATTTTACATTTGTTGAACCTTGAACTTGAACCTTTTTGGTTCAAGGTTCAAAGTTCAAGATTTGTCATGTGTATGATTTGTGTCATGATTGTTTTGCAAGGTTCAGGGTTTGATGTCTAGGCTTCTTGGAGATCATGTGACTTGGCATGAGGTGGCAGCGTAGATTTTAAGATATGACAAATGGTGGCAAAGGGGAGGAATATTCTTTCTTTTATGATTTGAAACCTAACATTTATAGCAAGTATGGTGTGAGGATATAAAGTGTCAGATATGAAGTGACTTAAAAAGCATGCTCAAGCACAATCATTTCAGGGTAAGGTCACACGAACAAAGAGTAATGGGAACAGTTCATGGTAATCATGGGTAAGATTTTCTCAGCTTTAAAATTGAGTAGTTCTCATGTCAAGACTATCAGTTTCTTTGGATAAGTTTTAAGAATTTTTTTTCTTGGAGCAGGAGAAATAGATTGCAATAGCAGTTTGCAGATGACAGAGGAAGGTATGTTCAACAACTTTCTAAATTGTTGCAGATTGTTTTAGGAAAGCTCTGGATATTTTGTTAGCTGTTTGTTTTCGTTTAACTTTTCTCCTTTGTCTGGGTTGATTGGAGAAAATCATGAGCAAAACATGAGGCCTACTTTGCCCAAATTAGTGAACTCATCTTCCCTTGTAAGTTCTTTACCAAAGCAAGGTGATACGACATTAGTCCAACTGGATTTAGATGATTTCCTAGAAAGAGTACGAAACCCAACCGCTGATCCTATGATGAGAGATATTGAACAGAGCGGATTATTAGAAGCAGTCACATTTCCCACAACTACACCTTGCCTTGAATTGGTTTTAGAATGTATGAATCATTATGGCAAAGGTAATAGATGCATAAGGAAAAATAATGGTGAGGTTTTGTTATCCATTGATAGACAAACAATAATGGCCACCATGGGCATCCCAAATCAGGAACCCTATGAAGATTCGACAATTGGGAAATCTTATGGAATTTTCTATGAGAAAAGGTAGTATTACAAAACTGTCATTGCACAAAATTGGCTTCTGAAATTCCAGAAAGGAGGCTCTAGGCTGCTGAGACCCTTAACCCGTGAGCATTTAATTCTTGCAATCTGAGATTTGGTAGTATTGTTGAGCAGAGTAAAGGGTAATTCACACTCCTTCTATTGGGAGGATTGGATGTATTTCTTCATCCAGGTCACTCTAGACAAAAATTGGTTCATTGACTAGGGAACTGTTATCGCAGAAAGGTTGCACGAGGGTTTGATTAATTACCCTGGGATGTCAAACTTCTATATGTCTTCATACATGTTGTATATGCTTGCTTGTGTAAGGGAATGGTCTGGATTGTGTCATGCAAAATGGGTTCAAGGCATTAAAATTTATGAGTATCACCTCAATTTGACTTTAAAAGGGCATGTTGATGATTCTCTCCGCTGGAATGATATTTTTGCTGGGAGGTTGACTTTTGAATTACAAGGTAACTTGCATAGGAGGATGTCTACAGAGGTTGTTGAACTAGTTAACATCTATGACAATTTCTTTACACAGTTTAATCACTTCACTTACCTAAGGGTTGGGGATTTTAAAGGTGACCCCTTTAGGCTACCCAAGTATGTTTCAGACTCCTATATTTTGATTGAAGTTTACAGGCAACTGGCCTATGTCAGAAAGGATTATGGTAAGGATTCTGACACAAGTGGGATTTTTCCCATTGATTTAGGCCATTAGAGTTGTAGGTCTGTCTCTGATGCGCTAAATCTTGAGCTAGAATTTAAAAGATTTGATTTGAAAACCTTTGTGAAAAGGGATAACTTTGATAGTAAAGGTTTTATTTCTCAATATGTGAAGAAGATGGTGCCTGACCAACATGTGTCCCAGTTGGAGGATTATTGAGTGGATTGCCTAGATGAATTTGAAGTAAGGAAAGGAATTGGTCCAGGTTAACCTTGAAACAAATTCATGACATGAAACTGCCAATGGATACCTCAAGTGCCACCACTAATAATGAGGATGTTCTGGATTTAGAGTTTATGAAATGATTTCATAATGAACCTCTCTGAGAGGTTGATTGGAGTAAAAAGATGGAGGATAGTGTCCAGACATGCATTTTCAGTGTAATGCGCAAAATAGAAAATTGGCTTAGGAATTGCTGATTTCCTCCAATGAGGGCAACTAGCTCAAGAAACAAAAGTGGGAAGAGGAAGATTGCAAGTAAAGCTTCTATTTTAACTAACATCCATGTTTTTGTTGTAGGTAAAGGGTAGGAAAAGATTAAATTAGAGAAACTTGGCACCGAGGCTAAACTTTCTATTGGTGGTCAGGTTACCAGGTCGAGGTCCAAGAAGAGTTTTCAACTGCCAGCTCCCCATCTCATTCTTGATTTGGATGTAGAGGAGGTAGTGTGCAATATGACATCCCCTGTTTCTGATGTAGATAAGGTTTCAACTGGCATAGATGCTATTTTTGAGGACTCAGGGATGCTTGATATTCGGTCTCATGCAGACAGTGCCATAGTACCGCCTTCAGAAGGATCTCCTCCCATGCAATCTAAGGAACTGACTCTAGCACCTAAGTGGTTAAGTGACTCAATTACTAGGAAAAGAAATGTGGTTCCAATTTTGGTATCAATGGAGGATGTCATGAGTAAATATCTAGGAAAATCCATGAAGTGCAAAAGGCTAAAAATGGAGGCTATGATTGGTTTTGATTAAAGTACAAAGCATTGGACTGCGGACATCGCCAAATCCGCACTTGATAAAGATGTTGTTATTGCTTTAGAAGTAGACTTTGCCATTGAACGAGTTGATTTGGGTTTGGAACCAGAGCCGTAGATGTGAAGCATTTGGAGACTTCAACCAAACGAATTATCTCTCCTACTTGGAAAGATGAAAAAGACAAGGTTGAATTGAAGCAAAATTTAATGCAAATGGCTAGGTATATTCATGCTCTGCAGAATAGCCCATTGCCACTATCTTAGAGTTCAGTGCCATTTAGTTCAAAATCACCAGGTAATCAGAAATTCTTTGATGAGGTTCAATGAAACAAAATGATTGCAGAGATTTTCTCTGAATGGCTCACCTCAATTGTGCATCAAGGGACCAATTATATTTCAGATTTGGTTCAGATTTTCAAAGATGCTAATGAAGTCACCAAAGAATGGGCAGTGATTTCCAAGCAAATGCGCGATATTCAGTGCTATGGCCTAATGAATTTTTTTGCCAAAAGGCAAGTGCTAGGGTTGAATGAAGACATAATGTTTATTTGCAAAGAAAGCATTGAGTGGCGCAACCAAATCATTGAGCATGGCCATAGTGATTTAGCCAGTCTGTGTGGTGAATTAAAAACCTTGAGGATGACCATGCAGAAAGATTTGCACTTCGTGGATGTCCAATTTCTTAAAGAAGATAACCAAACTCTAGAGGATACTGCAGAAATGATTAACTAGTTTATCAACCACTTTAAAAAAATCAAAGTGGAGAAATCCTTGGCTATGGAGGATTTTACGAGGATTTCCAAAGTGGAATCAATGCTCACAGTTTGTCTGGATGGTGTCTGTCCAAAACACCAATCCAGACAATCCAACTAAGACCGAATCAATGACATGACTAGCATTGTTGGCAGTTGTTTGCCAATGAGTCTAGTCGTTTTTAATTTTGGTTATGCAGTTAGGGTAGTTTTCTATTAACTCTGGCGAGTTAATCTTACTTATGGTTAAAAACTATTGGCCTGGCGACCTATTTATATGTTTTAGAATGACTTTAAAAGGGTTCACTAAGTTTTTGAAAAACTATCTCTTGAATTTTTGTGGAAAAACTCTATGTATGAAAAGTCGATAATTATTTATGAATGAAAATCATATAACAGTTATCTTTGACTTCAAATCTGTGTATTTGATGCATGAAATTTGATTTCTTTGTAGATCTATTTCAAATAAAGATCTGTTATAACTTTATGTGCACAGAAGAATACCAATGAGATTCACCTTATAAGATTTTCATTTTGTTTTAGCCTACATGTAAAGTTTGTCGGCTTTATACAAAATTTATATATATAAATCAATGCTTGCATTCATTTGGTGTTGACTTGTGAATGTAATAACCTTTTCTATGCTTTTTGGTGAAAAGTATAATATTGGTTGTGTGTACTTTGAAGTTGATTGAATATTTGCTAGAGGGAGCTATACCTTAATTCAAAGGTTAATCAATATAATGATTTTCCAACTGTCTGGTGAAATTTGTTTTTCATTTCTTGGCCTTAAGGGTATCCAAACTAAATAAAGCACGAAAGACAAATTTGTTTACCAACACTATTCACTCTACATATCCATCATGTTTATCCTCTATCATATACATAACCTAGAATGATCTACAAGATCTCATACTTGTATATGAGTCTTATTACAACATGCCATGTCAGCTTTACAAAAAGATATTACAATTAAATACAAGATACAATAATCAAAATCTTGTCGGCTAGGGTGTCAGTAAACATTATTGTCACTGTCAGTGAACTATCTGCTAGTGTAGAGTATGTCGGTGCTATAATATTGCAAGGTTGTCATCAATGACAATAACTTCAATCACCCTTAACTACCATTAGAGTGTGCAATGCCAACAATCTCCCCCTTTGGCATTGATGGCAACATTCATGAGAAAAATCAAAAAATCTGTTCAAAAAATGAAGTCCAAAAATCTTACCAAAACTATGTGCTCCCCTTGAGGAGATGATCTCTTTTGCAAGTCATTTTTCTCAGTTCTACTACTCCCCCTTTGACATCAATGACAAAGGTTGTCAAAAATATGTCAAATGAGTGCAATTTTCAGCTAAAACCTTGTAACCAATTGGTTACAATCTGGAATAGGTCTTCTAATATCAAGTTCAAACTCTAAGTAAACCTGTTGCTATCCTTCAATGTTGCTTCTATTCTCTAAATAGTACCGATGAGATGATGCATTTTCTCTTCTAGTATCTTATGTCTTGGAATAAGTGCCTCAGAGATCTCTTTCCATAGAGAGATGAGGTTATCCAACTTTGGACTAAGTCTATATTTGAGCTCTTTTTCTTTTCCTTTTATTCTTTCCTTTTCCTTCTCTAACTTCTCAATTTTCTCTTCAAATCCAACAAGTTCTTGCTCAATAACTGATATTGGTTCAAATTAACCAATGATATTGTCAGTGATCTCATTAATTTCTTTTTGCACTTTGTTGATTTCCTTATCGATATCCACTGTCAAAAGATTAGTCTACAGGTGTCTCTGTACAATTCCTTGAACTCCACACTGGTTTTGTTCAGTGCTGGTAAAAGGGTATCAATATGTTCCGTGCACTTCTTTATTGTTTCTCCAAAGAATTTCTCTTTTTCCTTGTCCATTTTCTCCTTAAATGTCTCTTCATTATTTGGCCTACAGTCAGTATATTGTCAGTTATGTATTTATGCAATGTGTCTAACTAACTTAAAGAATCCTTATTATCTATTTTACACTTGGGTGCAATCAATTTAAGGATGGGCATTGTGTCATCTTTATCCTTATAAGCCAATGCATTACAATCAGTAATTTTCTTAATAGAATCTAAGAGTACTCCAGTCACATTTGTTGGTCTAAATTCTATCATAGAAGTACTGGATAACTATCCAATTACTTTAGCAATTTCAGTGCTGCCGGTAGGAGCAATTACTTTGCTTGCCTCGACCTCTAGAGGGTCATTTTGTGTCTGCATTTTTATTAGCAAAGGTTTAGGCTCATTAGTAGATGTCGGTGGCACTGTCTCTGTGTGTACCTGTTTCTCTACTTGTTTCATAGTGTTGTTAGCCAATTTTTCTGATGGTTTTTCAATGGTATCCATTGTCGATTTCTCTTTCTGTACCTCTGCATTGTCCACTACCACTATCTAAATTGGTTTCTCTGTATTCTCAGCAGGTTTAACTTGTGTCTCAACCTCAACATGTTCTCCCTGTGATCCAATCTCAACATTATCAGTCGATTTCTCAGAAGAAACATCATTTTTCTTTTCCTAAGTGTTTTATTTATCAACTACAATATTTACCTCCTGAGTATATATGCTCATAGTATACAAAATTTCAGACTCAGGGTTTGTGTCCTCATGTGGTGTTGCCACATTTTCAGAAGTTGGTGTATTGTCAGTTAGTACTAGTGGAGTAACAAAAGGTGGTGGTAGATTATCTATCACTTTTATATTTGGTAGTCCACCTACCTTGCCTTTTCCCTTGTCTGTCCCCATACTGGTGAATATATCTAACAGTTGTTTCTCTACTGGCATGTCATAACCAAAGTCTTTCATTCCTATACCGAGAACCTCTCTTGTAAGATATAGCATTAAGAATACAAGAAGATTACCAAAATGGAAATTACCTTTCTTATCTCCTTTCATTTTCTTCAGATTGTCAATCAACTCATCCTTCAACCATTCACATGCATCTATCTTAGCTTCACTGTTAACCATATCATGTGCACTTTTAATACATAGATTGGAAACTGAGTTCAGTCGATTAGCGTGTGGTTTTGTATCCTAATATCATGCTAATGAACCTAACATTCTCATCCTTTATATCATTAACTCTTAGGTATCCACTATCATAAGTTACACATGTCTTAGTTTTATCTAGCCTACTACTGGTGGATGGTAAGCTAGTCACTGCCCTAACTGCTTCCTTAGTGATTTTATGAATGGAGTCAAGCCAAAAGAATTCACCATGAACTCTACTAAGCACAATCCTTACAACTTCCTTAGGAAATTCTGGGATGTCAAGGATTTCCACAAAACCAAGGGTCTCAATAACCTTATGTTCGGGTTTTACAACTCCATTATCATCAAAGATAACATTTTTGTACATTTTCATGATTTCCTCATAACCTAATTCCTCAATGTGGCAATGTATTTAAATTCTAGGGTCTTCTGCATATGCAACTCCTTTAAGAATTTTTTAAAATGTTCCTAGGGTATCATCTTGTTTCGCTACCTCGAGGATAATTTTGAAAACTGGCCTAGGGCATTTAACCACTTCTATAATAGTAGGGTTTGAAATGAATTTTGGAACAGAGGAGGAAGCCATTGATAAATACCTTAATCTTCTTAATAGGTTTGGATGCTTGAAAGATCTTGCTTCACTTCTCGCTAAGGATGCCTTCACTTGGGTTTTCACACTCTTAGGAAATTTGAATGCTCAGTGAATGAAAAAGAGGGGAAAACACTTATTTATAATGTCTTTCCTTCAGCAACCACAATAAATGCCTCCTGGTTAAGTGAAACTTAACACATCTGCCGGTAAAGAAGTTCATCTTCTTACCATCAACTGGGTAAACTTGCATGATTTTCAACTTGTTGTCATACCCCTAAAAGGTTTTAGTTCAATTGGATGAAGAATCTCCTACCGGTGGAGTAATACTCTGGTCTACCAGTGAAGGAATAGTATCATCAACATTCTAATCTCTCTTTCTAATCCATTGTTTTAAAAATTCTTTCTTTACTTCATTTACCTTATCTTTGCCTTTCAAACTGGGTCCTTTATTATTTGTCGGTGATGCCTTACTTCTACAAAATTTTGCAATATGTCCAATCTTGTTACAAGCATAACAAGTCACATTGTTCTTCTGAATAGTCTTTCCATATCCTATGTCGGTATGTGTTCTGCATTGATTTGATAAGTGTCCAAATCTTCCACAAACATAATATCTTACATTCATTCTGCAGTTTTCTGAATTATGACCAATTTTGTTGAATTTTGGAATATTGACCAGTGGGTGCATTAATGTTCTGATTTTTTCTAGATCTACACTGATTTTCTCTATGACCATGCTTGTTATAGTTAAATAATTTCCCATTAAATTTGTAAGAATTGGGTTATCTTACTTGTTTACTGTGATCATGATTGTTTGCAGTATCGGAGCTTTCACCAACTTCAAATCCAATTCCATTAGTGTCTCCATTAGGTTTATGATTTTTCAGCATATTATCAAGTTCTTGTGAACTTTTCTTGAATTTCTCTTTGTGTTGATTTGCAATAGCCAACTCATTTTCCAAGATTCCCTTATGTCTCATAAGTTTAGTTTTGTCATTTTGTATGTGCATCAAATTTGTCTTCAAAATATCATTTTCATGACTGAGTCTTACATTTTCATTTCCAGCATCATTGAGTCTCCTAGTCAAGTCATCTTCATTCTTCTTTTTGTCCTCAATGTCTTTACACAATCTCATAGTCATATCTTGCATTTCATTCCTCATAGCACCATTTTCTTGCCTCAACTTGTTCACAAGATCATTAAGAGTTTCCTTTTCATCATCATCACTCTGCATCTTTTCATGAAGTTATCTTCTTTTGTTTCTAGCAATAGTGAGATTTTCTTAAAGTCCTTGAATGAACTCCCATGCAGTCCACAGATCATCTTCAAGTTTGATATTCATCAAGTTTTTTGCATCAAAGTCTGCAATAACTGCTTCCAATTGCTTTCTCAACTTTTCCATATGTACAAGTTTCAGAATCTACCTCAAGCTGTTAGGCTTTTGAAAATAGAGGACCAGTGATCCAAATTATGGATTCGGATGACAACACCTAAGTGAGAACGTGCAGTATTGTAAATTTTGTTACAAGATCTAGAAATCATAGAATTGAAGCAAGCCAAAAAGTAATCTATTTCATTCGAAAACCCAACATATAGAAGTTCATGAGATTCCAAGAGTCACAAAAAAACCTCTTGAGAATCGAAGTCCAACAGTCACATTTGTTACAACCCTTTTCCTAGGAGAGGATTAAGAAAATGAGAGTGGGTGCGGAGCAAAAAGGAGCGGGAATCCCAAATTTCAAATTAGGAAATGGCGGAATTCCTGGGGAAGGCAGATTTCCTGGAGATTGAAGTTTTTCTGGGACCAGAACTAGCAATCGGGTAGGAGGTCAGGCATCTCAAGGGATAGAAGAGGACACGGAAAAAGAAAAACCAGGAGAGGATAAAGATTCAAAACCTAAGGACCCACATGATAGAGGTAAAGGGAAAAACTGGTCTTCACTCTTTGGGGTGAAACCGCTGGCTAAATCTGGGCTTCCAAAAGTCACAAATATTTCAGACCTAGCCTCTGGATTGGTTGCTATCTCTGTTCTAGACAAAGTGGTTGATATGACTGTTGTTGGCCTATCCATGACTCTAGTGGGATGATTCTCTGGCTTTAGGCCTAACATTGATGATGTTAGGAACTTCATAAGGAGAAAATGGCTCGTTAAAGGTCAAGTGGATGTGGCAGTGCTACCTAGAGGGTTTTTCACCTTTTCTTTTAACTCTGAAGAAGACATGAACAAAGCTCTCTACAAAGGCCCTTGGATGTTTGGCAAGTCATCCCTGGCCCTTCAGAAATGGGCTCCGAACCTTGCCCTTGACGAGTCCTTTATTTCTACACCAGTTTGGACACATCTCCCGGGTCTTCCCCTGGAATACTAGAATGAGGAAGTTTTCAAGGGTATTGCAAAATCCTTTAGAGAACTCGTGGTGATTGACCCGATGACAGTGGCTAAATCAAGGTTAGTCTTTGCTCGTATCTGCATTAATGTTAATCAAATGATGGATATGCCTCAATCCATAGAAATCATTTCTAAACTTGGTAAATGGTCCCAAGCTATAGAATATGAATCTCTTATGTTTGCCTATTTCCACTACAAAAAATCGGGGCATTGGGCAAAATCATGTCCACTCAAGAAAAGTAAGGAAAGACTGACAGTAACATCAAGAACAAAAAGATCTAGCAAATGGTAAATAAAAAAGTAGACTCATCAACTGAGTGTAACAAAAATAAGGATGCTACGGATTTAGAAAATGAAGTCAAGAGGATAGGGAATAGCAGTAATGATAAACAAGACCGTATTTGCTCTAACAACCAACCAGAGAGTTTTAAAGCAGTAGAGAAAAGTACTAAGTTGAACAATAAAAACAACCCAAAGGACCAGGAGGCTGGATCTGTTAGTCAGGAGAAGGAAGAAACTAACCTGGACCAGGAGGCTGGCTATGTTAGTCAGGAGATGGAAGAAACCATACCAGCCTCATCATTCTCAAAATTGGTCGAGGAAGACTTTAATGAAGCTCAAGACCCTTTTGACATCGAGCCCTTACTGCTTTTAACTAATGGGAGCCCACAACCACTTCTTTGTAAAACTCCTTCTCAAAGCATAGATTTGTTGGATGGAAATCTCTAGATTCTCGGTTTAAAACAAGGAAAAATGAATAAGGAGGAACTCAATGGAGGAATCTCAACAAGAAGTAAGACCAAGAAAAAGGAAGATGTTGGAAGTCAAAACAAAAAGCAGGGAAGGCCATCCCTAAAACACCAAAGGGAATAGGAAAGATGGAAGAACCATGCTCATGGAATAGAGTGTTCCATTGAGTCAGCCCTATCCCTAGTTAAAGTATGAAGATAATATCCTAGAATATCAGAGGGCTAAATGCCCCTCATAAGAAAGATGTGTTGTGAAACATCATAGAGATCATAAACCGGATGTGGACCTTGTGCAGGAAACCAAGATGTCTAAGGAAAAAGTTGAAAAGATTAGAATTTTCAAGGAAAATGGGGTCATAGGTTTTAACTCAGAGGGAGCCTCTTAAGGATCTGCAGTTTTTTGGAACCAAAAAACTATAATTGGTAAGGAAATCATCTCTATCCTTAATAGGAACTCTGTTCAGCTTGAGCATATTAAGGACAACATTGTTTGGGTGTTATCTAATGTCTACACTCCTAATACCAAATCTGGGAGAGGTAAATACTCGAAAAGCCTTGTAGCTGATAGACTCCAGTTTGCTGACCAAAGCTAGATTATTATGGGAGAGTTCAATACTCCACTCAAAGATGACGAGAAGATGGGAGGTATCCCTTTACAACTTGATGGGAAACAAGACCTTATGGACTTCATTAATGACCAAGCTCTTATTGACGTGGAGGGTATCAACTACACCTGGACCAATAGAAGAACCAGAGCTGATCTGATTCAAGTTAAGCTTGATAGATCTTTAATCTCTCCTGACTGGTTTTCTATATATAGCTTCTCCCTTGCTTCTGTTATCAAAATTGAGTCAGACCATTACCCCATCTCCTTCACTACCAATTCTTTTTCGGCCAAGAGAAACTTCCCTTTCAGATTTGAAAAAGCTTGGCTCTCCCATCCTTCTCTGGAAGCTTGTATTGCTGAATGGTGGAATTCTGAAGTGGAGGGTAAGGCTCTTTTTAGAATTGCTAAAAAGTTCAACATTCTAAAAGCTAAAATTAAAACCTGGAACAAAAAGATTTTTGGGGATATATTCAAGAGCAAAATTCAAGTCAAAGCTAAAATAAAGGATGTTCAGGATAGAATCCAAGAGGTTGGACTGACTGAAGATCTTAGGATGGCTGAAAAATAATCTTTTATCTAAATACCACACCATCATCTCTAATGAAGAGACTTTTTGGAGACAAAGATCTAGAGCCTTGTTCCTGAAGGAAGGCAAAAAAAACACCCGTTTCTTTCGGTTAACTGCTCTTAAGCATAGGGCAGCCAACAGAATGTCTAGATTATCCTGCAATAAAGGTATCCTAACAAAGGATTGCGACATTAGGAAGGAATCTCTCAAGCATTTCAATACCCTGCTGGGTGAAGTGGATAACCTGGCTTTTAGCAATCAAAACACCCTTTTACAAGCTATTCCTTCTATCCTGACGGAAGCTGATAACCACCTCTTACCCTGTATTCCCTCAAATCTGGAAATCAAAAAGGTTATGTTCTCCTTTCAGGGTGATAAGTCCCCTGGACTAGACGGCTTCCCTATGTTTTTCTTCCAAAATTTATGGCACATAGTGGAAGTTGACATATGCAATGGTGTTAAAGAATTCTATGGCTCCTGAAGACTTCTTAAGGAACTGAATGCCACCTTCATAGTCCTTATCCCAAAGATCCCTGGAGTTGATTCTCTCAATAAGTTTAGGCCTATTAGCCTGTGTAACTCTGTTTACAAGATTTTATCCAAGGTTCTGACTTCCAGGTTGTTGGAAATTCTTCCTAGGATTATCTCTGTCCAGTAGAATGGCTTTGCCCCTAGAAGACAGATTTTGGATTCGTTCATGAAAATATCCACTCCCTGAAAGTGGTGAATAACCAGGGATTCTTCCTAAAGTTAGACATGGCTAAAGCCTTTGATAGAGTGAATTGGTAGTTTCTCCTTAGGATCATGAAAGCATTTGGTTTTGGTTGCAAAGTTATTCAGCTCTGCTCTCAACTTATGGAAACTTCCTCCTTTGTTGTTATTGTTAATGGTTCCCCGTCCAGTTTCTTCAAAAGCTCTAGAGGTCTCAGAAAGGGGGATCCCATATCCCCTATCCTATTCACCATACTTGTTGAATGCCTGGGCAGATTCATTCTCAAAAATGTGGAAGATGACAATCTTAAGGGTCTTAAACCTTCTTCTTCCAATGTTGTCTGTTCTCATGAACAATTCGTTGATGACTCTATTACTATGGGGGAAGCCACCATCATGGAAGCTAATAATATGAAGAATATTCTAAATACTTATGAATCTGGCTTTGGCCAAAAAATCAATTGGGATAAAAGTTCTCTATTTTTCATCAATACCCCGGTCCAAAGGCAACTAAGGATTGGAAGGATTCTTGGCTGCAATATCTCTGAGTTTCCCTCTACTTATTTGGGGCTTCCTCTGTGTCTTAAGCCCGAGGACTCCTTTTGGAACAAGCCGATAGACAGACTTAACCTAAAACTTGCTGGTTGGAAAGGGGTTGTCCTTAGTCAAGCTAGCAAAATCACTCTGCTCAAAGCCACTCTCCAAAACCTTCTTGTGTATGCTCTCAGCTTGTTCAAAATCCCCACAAAATTTGCAGAAGCCATTGAAAGAATCGAAAATAAATTCCTTTGGTTGGGAGTGGAAGTCAAAAACAAAATTCCCCTTATTGCCTGGAATAAAAGTCAGAGATTACTGGATAAATGGGAACTGGATTGATTTTAGCCAGTAGTGTCTGAGGCTCAAGTTCCTTCAGATTGCTCTCTCTGCTAAAATCCCTAGAGACAACAAAGATGACAGATTGATATGGAGGAAACCTTGGATGGGATTTATTCTATTTCTTCTATTGTGGCTATTCACAATGACCCAATGGAAGAAATTCCCATCTGGGCTAAAGTTTGGAAGAAGAAGTTAGTTCCAAAGGTCAATATCTTCTTCTAGATTTTCATCCAAAATAAGGTATTAACCCTGGACAATCTTCATAAAAGAGGTATTATTTTTCCTAATAGGTGCTCTCTTTGCTGCAGGGAAGAAGAGATAGCTTGCGACATTCTCAATCGATGCACTTATAGCTAGGATATCTGGAAAATTTGTTAGGGGTCCCACAGATACTGAGAGGGGGGGTGAATCAGTATCTAACCGGTAATAAGAATTTCTCAAGTTAAAACATGCAGAACATAATATAACAGTGTACCGGTATGCAAGAAATAATGCAGTAAATAGAATCAAGAATATCCACATGAAAAGAACACCATAACACAAGATGTTTAATGAGGAAACTCAGTGTGAGAAAAACCTCGGTGGGATTTGTGACCCACAATATTCACTTACTGGCTAATAAGAGAATATTACTTACAATAGGGGCCTCCACATGCAGGAAGGCCAATTGCCTAAAGCTCACTGCTCAATGGGAAGTCACACTGACTTACAATAAGGATTATACTAATCCAATGACTTATACTACTTTACAATAGCATCTCCAATGCTAGATTCAGTACCGGTTCTTGCTCTGTTCTTTACATATACCCTTGACCTATAATTCGCACATTAGGTTTGCCTAATAATTTTCCTTATATTCACTTCCATCACATCTATCACATCTACAAATGTCTATAATGATCTCCTTTATATACAAGAGTCATTTTAAAATTTGTCAAGTCGGCTTACAATAATAAACAAAATATTACATAATAAAAATCCTGTCAGCCTCTGTGTCAGTATACATCTTTTCTTCTGTATCGGTGTCGGTGTCTTTGTTGATGCCGGTGCACTGTCTTGCCTATGTAATGCTTTGCCAGTATGATGTCTTGCTGGTGCCATAGGTTTGCAAGGTTGCCTATAGTACTTGCCTGTATGATGTCTTGTCGGTGCCATAGGATTGCAAGGTTACTTGTAATACTTGTCGGTATGATGTCTTGCCGGTGCCATAGGATTGCAAGGTTGCCATCAATGACAAAACCTTAAATCACATACAATGTCTCATTGGAGTGTCCATATGCCAACAATATCCCCCTTTGGCATTGATGGCAACACTCATGAGAAATTTCAAAAGTATCCAAAAATGTGTAGTCCAAAAATGTTACCAAAAAAAAGTTTATATGAGAGCTCCCCCTGAGCATATGATTCCTATGTTTTGAACTTTCTCATTCCACTACTCCCCCTTTGGCATTAATGACAAAGGTTGTCAAGATGTTAGTAGAGTTTGTAGTTACATCTATCCATATCCTCAACCCTGTAGCTGGGTAGTTATTATCTGAAAAAGATCTCCAAGAATTAAGTTTAAACTATCCATAAACTTTTTACTATCTTTTATTGTTGTTTTAGTCTTCTGTACTTTACCGATGAGATGTTGCAAATGCTTTGCCGATGTTTTACTTCCCTGTATTAGTGCCTCTCAGATTTCCTTCTACAAAGATGCTAAATAGTCCAATCTTGGACTTAGTTTAGACCTCAAATGTTTTGCCTTGTTTATTATTCTTTCTTTTTCTCTTTCTAGTTTGAGCAATTCTTCCTCAAAATTTGCTATCTTCTCTTCAAAAACTGATAATGAATCCGGTGAGTTGACAAAATTGTCTACAAGCTTATTTATCTCATCCTATGTCTTGCTTATTTTCTTGTCAATATCTACAGTCAAAAAGTTTGTTTTACATGTATCTTTATACATTTTTTTGTATTCTTTTAACAAACTACATAGTTCCGATAGAAGTGTGTCAAAATTTCTGTTACACTTCTTTATTTCCTCATCAAAAAAATTTTGTTTCTCTTTTTCTACCTTATCCTTTACTGATTCTTCCTTTATTTTCTCAATTTTTTTAGAAATATATTTACACAATATATCGAATTGTCCTAAATAATCTTTATTATCTATGTTACAGTTTGGACCTATTGCCTTCAAAATTGGTATTGAATCATCTATTGCTTTATAAGCCTATGAACTGCAATCAGTTATTTTCTTAATGGAGTCAAGTAGTACCTCAATCACATTTGTTGACTTTGATGATGACCCAACAATCTGAGTACGGATGGAAGTAACCATGCTTGTATTGACCTTTGGTAGGTCAGTTTGTGTCTGCATTTCTTTTAGCACTAGTTTTCCTACTTCACTACTTACCGGTGGCACTGTTTCCTTATGAACCTGTTTCGGAGTCTTTAGCTCTGATGGTTTCTCTGAATGTTGTGTTATCTCTATCTATGCCTTAGATTCTACCTTTTTCTCTATGTCCTCTACTGTTTTCTCTGTTTGTGCCTCAGATTCACCCTTTTTCTCTGTTTCCATTGCTACCGGAGGCTTTTTAGCCATATCTGACTTGTTAGTTGTATCTTTATCAACTATTATATTAATCTTTTGGGTATCAACATTTATAGTATACAGAACCTTAGAATTAGGATTTCTATCCTCTACATCCATACTTTCTGTTGTCGGTTGATCTTCAATAGTTGTAATTTTTACTGGTGGGGGTAGTTGTCTTTAACCTTTATGCTTGGTGGTCCACCAACTTTGCCTTTCCCCTTGTCCCTATCCTTCTGATATACTTTTATAGGCTTAGGTTTTGTGTATTCTTCTTGTTTTTCTTTGTCAACCAAGAATATGTCCCAACCATCTTCTATTTCCTCTACTACATCAGTAACTCTTCCTGCCATCAGTGAAATTTGTCAGTGTGCAGTAGAGAATACTGACCGGTTCGCCTGAGCAATCAAATCATCAATTTCCTTTAGAGAGTTTACTGGATATACAGCAAGTAGCTTCTCAATTTTTATTTTCTTGTCTAATTCTATCACTACTTGCCTTCTAGCTTCTAACCTTTTGTACAAATCATCAGGAATTTCATTTGCTACTTCCATAAAAAATTTCTTATACATGCCATATGCAGTATCACACCTTCCTCAACTTGCTCTTTCTCATCAGCAGTTAGAGTGTCATAGATTTTCCCTATGTTCTTTAGTTTTCCTTCCTTTGTGATTTCATTTAACAATATATCTAGAGGTGCCAAGTCACTGTTTGTTCTTTTCTTTTTCTTTGGTGTTAGCTTCTTCTTGGGTGTGACCTTTCTGACCGAAGATCTCACTGCTTGTTGCTTTTGCCTTGTCCTTCTAGGTGAAGGAGTGGTTGTCGGTGAGGGATCTCTTTTTCTAACAACTCTTTTAAAAGTTGTTGGCATGTCACCTTCCAAAGAAGTACCTACTGGTGATAGATGAGCTTCTGGTTGTGGAGCTGCCAACTCATCTTTTGTTGTGTCGGCTTTCTTTAGTACATCTTCCTTAATGGCCTTTGCTTGCTTGGATCCTTTCCTCACAAATGCCTCAACCTTCTTTACTCTTTTCTTTGATTGTATTTGGCTTTCTATAGTCTCAGCACTACCAAATACTTCTTCCTTGGGTTCATTTGGGGCTTCCAGAAGTTCTTTAGCATAAGTTTCAACTATGTGATCATATGTCTCATACCCCATCTCAGTTACCCAAATTGTCCTTGGGATGACTGCTTCCATCCATATTTCATCTTTCTTAACAACAAAACATATATCATCTTTGTATTTGTCTACTATTTTCTGGGATAACCTTATTCTTTGCTTCATTTTGGTCTTCAATGCTTGGAAAAAGTCATGAATATTGTTCTCCTTGTTTTCACCCATGGTATTGAACAATTCTATCAATTGTTTTCCTACCGGTATGTCATATCCAAGTTCTTTATAACCTATACCAGGAACCTATTTTGTTATGTGTAGCATTAGACATACCAATAGATTTCCAAATCTGAAAGTTATTTTCTTGTCCTTCTTTATCTTTCCAAGGTTGTCTATTAATTCATCCTTTAACCATTCACAGATGTCAATTTTTGCATTGTCTGTTACCATATCATAAGCACTATTAATGCATAAACTTGAAACTGAGTTAAGTCTGTTGGCATGAGTGGCTTTGTAACCTAATATCATACTTATGAATCTCACATTGATATCTTTTACATCATTAACCCTTAGAGATCTCTTATCGAATGTTGCACCAGTTAGTTTTATAACTAGGTCATTTGGAACCTTCTTGGTTTTGTTTGGTCTCTTACCAGTGGTCGGTAACCCTGTGATAGCTTTCACAGCTTCCTTGGTGATCTTATGGATTGCATCTAGCCAAAAAAATTCTCCATGAACTCTACTTAACACTATCCTAATTACGTCCTTAGGGAATTCAGGAATGCTAAGGATTTCTGTGAATCCTAGGGTTTCAATAATCTTGTGTTCAGTTTTAACATTGTCGGTATCATCACATATTACGGTTTTATACATGGTTTTTATTTCCTCATCTCCTAACTCTTCAATATTGCAGTGGATGTACATTCTAGGGTCTTTAGCATATACAACACCTTTAGGGATTTGAGAAAATGCACCTAAGGTATCATCCTTCTTTGCTATCTCAGGGACTAGCTAAAATACGGGCTTAGGTCTTTTAATTACTTCAACAATAGTAGGGTTTGCTATGTATTCAATTGCAAAGTTGATGCCATGATTAAATACCTTTTTCTGCCTTGGATGGATGATTGCTTGGAGTGTGCTTGCTTCCTGCTCGAAATACTTTAACTTGGAATCTTCGCGCTCTCTGAAAATTTGAAATCATGGTGAAATGAAATGGAGCCAAAACCTTATTTTATAATGTCTTTTTTGCCATCTACCACATTAATTGCATGTCGGTTAAGTATTCACTTAACATTGTCTCCTGGTAATAAGCAATTTTCAACTTCTTATCTCTAGCCGAGGGAATAATTAGCATATGTGTCATTTGATTGCCAAACCCTCAAGGAAATTTTCTTCAATTAGATGAAGAGCTTCCTGCCAGTGGAGCACTGCTCTGTCCTACCATTGAAGCATCATTCTGTCCTACCAGTGGAGCATTGATTGGTTCTACCGGTGGAGAAGTATTCCCAATATTTAGATGTGCTTTTCTAATCCATTGCTTTGAGAATTCTTGCTTAACCTCTTCAACTTTTTCTTTACCTTTCAAGCTAGCACTTTTGTTGTCTACCAGTGTACTTTTACTTCTACCAAATTTAGCAATATGCCCAATCTTGTTACATGCATAACAAGTTACATTATTCTTCTGAATAGCTTTCCCATAACCTATGCCGGTTTGTGTTCTGCATTGGTTTGATAAATGTCCAAATCTTCCACAAACATAACATCTCACTTTCATTCTGTAGTTTTCAGAGTTATGACCAACATTGTTACATTTTGAGCATTGGCCGGTGGGTGTATTGATATTCTAATAATTCCTCGATCTACATTCATTTGCTCTATGACCATACTTATTATAGTTAAAGCATTTTCCATTGAATTTATAAGCATTAGGTTGTCTTACCGGTTTGTTGTGATCCTGAGTATTTGTAGTACCAGAGCTTTCACCAACTTCAAATCCAATTCTAGAAGTGTCACCTTTAGGTTTTTGATTCTTTAGCAAGGTACCAAGTTCCCCTAAGCTTTTCTTGAATTTTTCTTTGTGTTGATTTGCAGTTTCCAGTTCCCTTTCAAATATTTCTTTTTGTCTCATCAGTTCATTTGAGTCATTCTGAGTATGCATCAAATATGTCTTCAACATGTCATTTTCATGGCTAAGTCTTGTGTTCTCTTTTGCTACATCACTTAGTCTTCTGGTCAATTCTTCTTCATTCTTCTTCCTATCCTCAATCTCTTTGCAAAATCACGTAGTCATATCCTGCATTTCATTTTTTGTTGTCATGATCTCTTGTTTCAACTTTCTTATCATGTCATTGAGTGATTCCTTTTCATCATTCTCATTTTGCAATTTTTCATTGAGTTCTCTTCTCTTATTTCTTGCAACAGTGAAATTTTCTTGAAGTGCCTGAATGATATCTTGTGCTACTCTCAAATCATCTTCTAATTTGATATTTTTCAATTTCTCTGCATCATAGTCTGTAAGAGCTCCTTCAAGTTGCTTCATTAGATTTTCCATCTTTACCGGTGTCAAGATCTTCCTCAAGCTGTTAGGCTTCTGAAAATACAGGACCAGGCTCTGATACCAATTGTTAGGGGTCCCACAGATACTTAGAGGGGGGTTGAATCAGTATCTAACCGGTAATAAGAATTTCTCAAGTTAAAACATGCAGAACATAATATAACAATGTACTGGTATGCAAGAAATAATGCAGTAAATAGAATGAAGAATATCCACATGAAAAGAACACCATAACACAAGATGTTTAATGAGGAAACCCGATATGGAAAAAACCTCGATGGGATTTGTGACCCACAATATTCACTTACTGGCAAATAAGAGAATATTACTTACAATAGGGGACTGCACATGCAAGAAGGCCAACTGCCTAGAGCTCACTGCTCAATGGGAAGTCACACTGACTTACAATAAGGATTATACTAATCCAATGACTTATACTGCTTTACAATAGCATCTCCAATGCCAGATTCAGTACCTGTTCTTGCTTTATTCTTTACATATACCCTTGACCTATAATTCGCACATTAGGTCTGCCTAATAATTTTCCTTATATTCACTTCCATCACATCTATCACATCTACAAATATCTATAATGATCTCCTTTATATACAAGAGTTATTTTACAATTTGTCAAGTTGGCTTACAATAATAAACAAAATATTACATAATAAAAATCTTGTCAGCCTCTGTGCCAGTATACATCTTTTCTTCTGTACCGGTGTCGGTGTCTTTGTTGATGCCAGTGCATTGTCTTGCCTATGTAATGCTTTGTCAGTATGATGTCTTGCTGGTGCCATAGGTTTGCAAGGTTGCCTATAATACTTGTCGGTATGATGTCTTGCCGGTGCCATAGGATTGCAAGATTGCATGTAATACTTGCTGGTATGATGTCTTGTCGGTGTCATAGGATTGCAAGGTTGCCATCAATGACAAAACCTTCAATCACATACAATGTCTCATTGGAGTGTCCATATGCTAACAAAATCATCCTAACCAAGTGGAACCTAAGCTAGGTTTTCCTGAACTCCCTTGGGGACTCTTGGCAACAATGGCATTGCCTTAATTCTAATCTTAAAATTGTGGAGACTTGGAAACTTACTCTATTGATTGTTATCTGGAATATTTGGAAGGAGCGCAACAACAAGATTTTTAGGGATAAAAGAGCTATTCCTAAAGTGGTTGCAGATAAAATCTTTAGGAGTATTTTTGAATGCCTCTATTGCACTGATCAGGGACCTACTATTAAAGATGATTTTAAAGACGGGTGGAACCTTTCTACCACTACTTCTAGCAAGGAAACTGGAAGAGAAGGTCTGGTCTGGTGCTTTCCTCCCTAGGGATGGATTAAGGCTTACTTTGATGGGGCTTCTAGAGGGAATCCAGGTAAAGCTAGATACGGGGGCATTGTTAGGAATTTTGCTGGAAGTTGTCTTAAGGCAGTGGCTGGACCTCTGGGGAATCAAACTATCCATTTTGTCGAATCCTATGCCGCCCTAAACACCTTAATTATAGCTAAAAATCTAAATTATGATAAATTATGGCTTGAGGGAGATTCACTTAATATCATTGAGTGTTTAAAGGGGGAAACAGAGCCTTCTTGGTCTATTGAAAATATTATCATGAAAGCTAGGGATATCATTGCAAGTTTCAAAGAAATTATTATTCAACATGCTTTTAGAGAACAAAACAGTGTTGCGGATTGTTTAGCGAATTCTAGGGTTAACTCTGATTCCCAACTGATTTGGCACGAGGAGGATTTCAATTTAAACATTAAATAGTTCCTTAGAAAGGACCGTTATATGGGGAGAGAAGGACAATTGAATCATGACAAGTAAAAAGCATCATTTATGCCTTGCTAGAAAGGCCATCATTACTTGGCATTATAGCAGATCTTCAACTACCTTTAATAATCTAACACATGCTTTGTGGGTTACTTAGTTCAAAAACTTGAGCAACATCGGGAAAGAAGGTTTTAATTTGTAGAGAAACAAAGCAGATAGCTTATATTCGAAGATGGGAGGAGACCTAAGGCAGGAAGAACCAGACAATGCATCAACTTGGAAAGCGATGCCCAAAGTCTGGGTGAAATTGGAGAAGGGCTCTCTCACCAGCTTCATGGAGAAGCTCGTGGACTATGACAAAGGTAGGGTTAACCTAGCTATTTCTAAGATTTGTGAAAACTGGTCCAATGGCTTTTAAAATTTATGGAGTTAAGTTTAAGCTAGACGTTGGGCTCATATCCACTGTGATTGGCATGCCCCACTCTGGGCTTAATTTCTTTCGAGACCTTAAAGTCTCCAACAACGTAGTCAATCTATTCCCGCAAAAAGAGAAAGAGAGGGTTAAAATCAGCAAAGCCACTGGGGGCTACTACGAAGCTACAAACATCAAGAAGCTGTGGGGCTAGGTTCTGAATGCAATTATGGAATACATCACGCTTGAAGGTCATTTCTCCAAGGCCCACACCTACCACTTCATTCTCTTAAACCATTTCAAACACAACAAAAAGGTATCCCTTCCCTACTATCTATTTCGGTCCCTCTCCAGGTCCCTCAATAAACACAGGAATAACCCTTCCAACCTAATTCTCCATTGCGGGCTTCTGCTGCTCATCTATGAGCATTGCAAAACCCTCGCTCTGCTGGAAAATAAGAGGATTTCTGCCTCTCTGGGCAAGAGAAAGATGGAAGAGGGAGAAACCAGCAAGGAGAAGGCATCCTCCAGCAAAAAAAGGAAAAGTGTTCCTGGGTTGGAAACAAAGGAAATAGTTAAGGAAAGTAGCGGAATGGAGATAGATGACTCCAATGGTGAAGATAGCTGGAAAGACGAGGAGTTGGGTAATGAGGAAGAAAGCGGGGATAATGAGCCTTGTCATGAAATCCCTATCCTCAACAAATGCCCTGGTAAGGACAACAACCACCTGATGGAAGAAGTGGATCTCAAGGATAACGAGGAAAACAAAGTGAATTCTGACAAGGAAACGAACAAAGATTCTAAGAAAGACCTGACTAAGGATAGGGATAGCGAGGATAAGGAATGTGCTGGTAAAGGGCTTGTTGTCCTCAAAATTTGATTCCCTTCAATGTCCTTAGGATAATATGGTCTAAACTGGGTGCAGAGAAAACATCAAAGATAAGGAAATTCCAGAGACAACATATGACAAGGTTTGATTAGACCTTCTACACTTTGGGCTTCCTTAGAGCCTAGGTGGGTATACCTTTGTGAATTAATTTCATACTTTTAAACAATAAACCCACAGCAAACCAGTCCAGAAAACCAGTGGATTTCCTTGAAATCAACTGAAGACAAAGAATAGAAACTGTACTTAACTTTAGCATTTTTGATCAACAAAGTATGCAATAAACAACCTCGATTAATACCAGTGCCTTATCCAAAGTTACAGAGTCACCTGAACTCAAATAAAACTCCTGAAACAATATATCTTCATGCTTCCCGTCGGCTTGGTTTCCACTAATCCTGATATATGCCTGACACATATAAGAATTCAATCATTCTAGACTAAGCTATGGTCCTCAAAATTCAAAGTTCCTTCCAAAGAATTTACTGGTATGAGTGATCCCGCGTATTTAATTTCCCTCCTAAAGAGAAAAGCTAACAAACACTTATACTGAGATTTCTTTACAATTCCATTTAAACTAAACAACCCTGGATTATTCAGAATAAAGACAGTAAATAAATTTGTGAACAAACTTCAAGACAACACATAGCTTTACTCAAAACCGATGGCCTGTATATTGATATTTATTTCAAGAAATATTACAAGAAATTCTGATTCTCCATTAAACTTTGAAAAAACTCAGATAAATTTCTGCATTGTTTTCTTACAAAAAACTTGTCATGATCTTTTCCTCTAGTCCTGGTATCCATTTATAACAACATGGATGCACAAAGCTTCGGACTTCTCGAGGAGAGTTTGTTACAATTATTTCAAAAATTGAAGAGATTACAATTTTTGCGTAAAAGCAGTTATGCGCTCTTTTCAGCCTCTGCAGTTTGTTCAACGGGCTGTTCGGTTGCAACCTCTTCTATCTTTTCAGGGGTGCTCTCCAACTGCTCCGGATCATGGGTGGAATATTTAACTTCCCACTCATTATATGTCTCTTCTGTCGGCCATGAAAAATTAATCACATCATCTTTATTTTTACTCAACCTTTTCCAAGAATTCCTTAGTTTGTTGACTTCTGAATTAAGAAAACCATAATGTGACTTAATTTTTTCTATCTCTTGTATTGTCACGACAAAGAAAGAAGTATCATCAAGATCAATGATTCCTTTGACTCTTGTTGACAATTTGGCTTCTATTTCCTTAAGCCATATCTGCTTGTCTTTTAACTGATCCGGATTATCAAAAATTCCTGGGAGCAACTCACAAACTTGATCAGTGTATTCCTTCTTAAGCAATTTAACCCTTCTATCCACATTATCCACTTCTGTTTCCAATTGCAATAAGACCTTAGCGACATCAGAAGTGGATTTGATAATGGGATTAGCTCTTGCTTCATCACAAGATACACACATGAACTCTATATTTTTCTCCCTAGGTCTCCATCTATCAGAAATGGGTGTCAAAATTGCCTTATCTCTTCTCAGCTCATTCCATATCTCTATAATCTTTCCCATGTTGTTGTAGAGCAATGAGGCATTTATTGTCTCTGCAAAACTGGAGATTGTGGCCCTTACTTTCTCCTCATATTTCCCTGCATACAAGGCCTGAGCTTGTTTCAGGTTTTCTAATTCTTGAGGAGTAATCTCAATCATTTGGGAGCTGGAAGGTGCTGGGGATAGTGGAAATTCGATGATAGGGCTTGTAGGTGGAGGTCTTGCAGGAGAGGAGGAAATCATCAATGTTGAAGGCTCACCTTGTTGGTGTTGTCCCATCAACTGGCTTTGTAATCTAGCAATGATGCTATCTTTACCTCTCACCTCCTCCTTGGCATTATTGTAGGCCTTCAAAACTGTTTCCAACTTAATCTGGAGGGCCTCTTTTTCTTTGGCTTCCTTTTTAGCCACTGCAACACTGAATTTTGCAGTTTCTAGCACAGTGCTAGCAGCCTCTACTACCCCTGTACTCTGTACTCTTTTTACCATCAATCCACCAAGGTGACTTGACCTTGGGGTGTCTTTACTTTTCTTGTCCTCATTTTTCTTGAGGGACCACATAACTAGTGCAGCATTATCCTTACTGAATGTAACCCCTTCCATGGGTTTAGTTTCTTTTCTTACTGCATCTAGCACCAGAGCATCAGCAATATCCCACTCTGGTAAGATGAGCACTCCAGCTTGTGCTACTAGATCTCTTCCCTATTTAGGAGTGATGGTTTTGAATTCTTCCATCATCTCCTATTTTATTTCTTCCTCCACTGAGGCTGGGTCTTTATCAGGCTGCTCAGCCTTCCTTGTCTCACATCTAGCATTATATCTATTTATATGCTATTTCCAAATGAACTGCATGAATGCTTCTGATGTAACAAAGTTTTCATCAGCTGAAAAGGCATTACTTGCCTTTTTTATCTCAAGATCCCACTCCTGGCCTTTAAGTTCAATAGAGGTGATGTCCATTTCAGCATCAATGGGCTCTTCTGGCATTCCCTCCTCCACTTCATCATAAGTGTATGCGATTTCACCCAAGCTACCCAACTGCAAGAGGTATTCGGCTGCTGCTTGTTCATCTCCTATATGGATAGGGGATTGGGATGGGGAATACAAAGGTGTATCTGATTGCACTTCCTTCCCCACCCTTTGCTTCTTTGGGCTATCCTGGATGTGAATGACATCTTGTACCTTCCTCTTTCCTTTGGATGTGGAGGGCTCCCCTGTTGTAGGCACTAGCATACTGTAACCTAATTTCTTGTGAAATGTGTAATCACCAGGAGGAATTGCTTTGGTGGAAGCTGATTTGCTCAGGATCATTCTAGCCTTTTTAGGGTTACTCTTAATCACAGCTTCCCTCTTCTCCTTCAGTGTTTGCATCACATCTTCAAAACAAACAATCAAAAATTTTATTTTTTCTTCCAATGGGAAGAAGCTAGACAATGGGTCATAGCTAGCATCAAATTGATGCACAAAATCCAAGGCTTTCTTGTAAGCCACCCACTTTTCTTTCCTTAATTCCTGCTCATCAAAATCAAATTCATTTCTGATGAGGTCTTCAGGAAATTGGAATTGATGAGGCCTACCTCTGCATGCTACCTTCTTCCTGAACACACCGTTGAAGAAGTCCTCTGGATCAGCACACCTGGACACTACAGTGGATAAATGGTAAGGTTTGAGGAAATCCTCAAAGCAATTCCAGCCTCCCTTTGTAATTGCGAATTGGTCGGCTATGGTAGCTGCAGGGAAAATAGTCCCTTTGCCTCTACCTGTTAACTCTGCTTCTTGTAGGCCACCAATTTGCCTAAGGATCTCCGCTATTCCCACTTTGAGAGGGACCTGGTAAGGTAACAAAAATGGAGTACCCCTGAAACCAAAAACTCTGAAAACTGTGGAGACTGGATATAAATACATGTCGCCCCAGTTATGAACAATTTTAATGTTCTCTGCGAATTCTTTTGGCCTTATGAATTCCAGAAGAACTTTGGGGACTCTTGGGTTATCAGAGCAAAGGAGAGTCCTTATTTTAGATGCAAAATATTTATCAAACTTTAGGAAACTAGCATCCTCTTTGTCCCATGACAACACAGTACTCCATAATTGTACTGGCATTTTCTCTCCTTCCTTCTCTTTAACTAAGTCCAGTCCACTAGCAAAATAATCACCACCTTTGAAGAGAAAAAGGTGCATTAAGAGCGAACACCATCCAAAAGGTCTATCCACCTTTCCATTCTTTATTCCTATCAACCCTCCATGGATAGCATCGCCAATAAAAGAAGCATAATCAAATGTGATAGCAAGAGAAGGATTCAAAATCTGAACAATCATTAGCAAGTAGTGATTCGGCATATTTGCTTCAACATCCTCTCCTAGAACTTGGCAAAGTGCCCAATACATTCCTTTAGCCCTCAAGGTAAACATACTCAATGAGAAAGGCTCTTGCGTATTGGGTCCTACAACTGCTAACCCTCCTATTTTCAGAAAAAGTTCTTTAAGAGGCCCATTCCTGAGATGACTCCTCTGTGCACTGTATACTTGGGCTAATGATGTGAAATTTATGGGTTCCAGGAAGTTTGTGAACTCATTGAGTCTGAATGCTGTCCTAAATTCCTCAGCATTAATTTCCACAAGGGTTTTCCCATTTATATCCCGGATGCATCTTGTTACTGGATCATAATTTAATGCCATTTGGGTTAACAAGTCTGTATCCATGAATACCCCTGGGACTACCAACTTCCCAACATCTAGCTCCCAAATACTATTTTGAGGGGCAGGAGAATTTCTCATTCCAAATCCGACTTTAAATAACCCCAACCCGGACAGTCCCACCTGTGGGTCTCTCAGCCAATTACCCTTGTCATACAATCCTTCTCCTATCTTCAGACGGGGAGCCCTGGGCACTAACTCTTTGGCCTTTGATGCCTGGTTAGTTGACAATGTCAACTGTTCTAAAAAATCATCACATACACTTCTTTCTAAATAATTAACCTTGCCGGAAAATTCCCTTTTAGGAGCCATTTGAAAATGCAAGAAAATGAATATCACTCTTAAACAATCCTGCAACACGAGAATGATTTTACTTACAACACCACACAAGAATTGCTACGAAATATGAGAGAACCTGATGCTTGCTTGAAGGAATTTGCTCTGCAACTGAACCGCTTGCTCTGTATCTGAAAAAGATAACTCTGCATCTGCTCTTCTGCAAAATCTTTTGAAAGATATCTTCACTTAGTTGTTAGGAAATCAAATACTTGTACTCAGGGCCTTAACTATGACACTAATTCCACATGCTTTGGTCGTCCCTTCAAAATCGAATTCATATGAGAATTCATATTTTTCGCTCCAACGGGTCATAACATTCCTGCAAGTGTTTCACTGTTACCTTTTCGTTACTGACGACTTTGTCTTTAATCTGGGTCCCGCTTTTCTATTGGCTACATAATACCACATGGCATCGAATCATTGGCCTTAAAATTCCCTTTGCATTCTATTTGATACTGGTCGTGTGTCTTTTTTTACAACAACGTTTCCACCTTGGCGGGCCCACACTTTCTTCTTTGACTATGTGTCATCATGACACGTGGACGGTTCTTGTTCATTCTCGCTACTTCGCGGGCTTAAAGGGTGAGCATTTTACCCTTGCGAAATAGCGCGAGCCGTTGGATCATCCCTCAAGTTGATCACTAATTAATCTTTTGAAAAGGTTCTCAGGAATGGTGGGCTCGCGGACTCGTCACTAACACCTCGCATCCAGTCACCTGCGGCACCGATTTGTCGCTCTGTCATTCGCTAAAAGGAAACTACGAGGGGCCCCATTTTCATCTCAACAGGTCTATCTCTCACGTCATCATCATGACACGTGGACGGTTCTTGTTCATTCTCGCTATTTCGCGGGCATAAGGAGTGAGCACTTAACCCTTGCGAAATAGCGCCGACCGTCGGATCATCTCTGCAGTTGATCAGCATTTAATCCTTTGAAAAGGCTTTCAAGAATGGTGGGCCCACTGACTTGTCACAAACACCTGGCATCCAGTCACCTGTCGAGTTGATTTGTCATTTTCTCATTTGCCAGAAGGGAACCATAGGGACCCACATTTTCCTTTTAGACCACATAGCATCATGACACGTGGACGATCCTCGTTAATTCTCGCTATTTTGCGGGCTTAAAGGGTGAGCATTTTACCCTTGCAAAATAGCACCGACCGTCGGATCATCTCTCAAATTAATCAGCATTTAATCCTTTGAGAAGGCTTTCAGGAATGGTGGGCCCGCGGACTCGTCATGGACACTTGGCGCCTTATCACTTTCGGAGATAACTTGTCACTCTGTCATTTGCTAGAAGGGAACCATAGGGTCTCAATAGATTGTTAACAGCTGTACCTGCTAGGTCATTTCTGGGGCCCACTTCGAACCTTTAATCCTAACCCACCGACTGTGGTGACTTGTGCCACGTGCTACCTTTTAATACGCCAGAAGAAAGCCATGGGGCTCCAACCACCTTTGACAGCTACACCCTTTACTTCCTCCGTCATGACACATGGACGGCCCTCGTTAATTCTCACTATTTCGCGGGCCTAAAGGGTGAGCATTTTACCCTTGCGAAATAGCACGGGCCGTTGGATCATCTCTCAAACTGATCACTAATTACTGGGCCCGACAACTTTAGAAAGAAAGCATACAAGGCATAAAATTTTCAAATAATCAACGTAACCGCCTAGGCAAATAATAAGGGGGGACACTTCCCACGACCCCATGACCCATATCTTAAGTGAATAAAGTAACAGAAGATTAGAAACCAGAGGGTTTAACACAAAAGGATAAAAAATCAAAAACCCTTAAACCCCTAAGGTTTATAACAAAGCTGAAGCACTTGGGATTACACCCTATTCGAATTTTTTTTTAATGAACCATAGCCAATTATGGGAAAAGAAGAAGCCAATTTTAAACAGTGATAACAGGGCTTATCTTGGATAACCTCAAGAAACTCTCTAAGGTGAGAATGGATTACGATAGATGGACCTATGAGACCCTGAAAAACCTGGAAAAAAAGGGAATAAACTCGGATGAGAAGAGGGAGGATGAAAACAGAGAGCAGATTAAATGGAAGCAGGAAATGGAGAATAAGGTAAAATCACTAGAAGAGGGAAAAGAAGCGATGAAAAATCTGATGGGCATTATCCCAAGTATCCTCTTTGCCATCACTAAAAACCTGGAGGACATCGCCAAGGTCTTTGATCATTCCTGCACTTTGAATCTGGTTGTGGATCTTGACCTGGATGATGAGACCATCCAGACTGGAAGTGGTCATGCTACTCCGGTGGGCGGTACTGTGAAGAGAACCAGGGCCAGTGTTAAGAAAGTTGTGGCTACTTCCGTAAAGGATCCCCCTAACCTCAAAGACAACATAAAAGAGCTACATGAAATTAGCAACACCCCTGGCAAAAGCCCTAGAAAAAATCAGAATTCTGGAAGGCTTGCTAGCTGAATGGGCCTTTTTTGGGTTTTCTTTGGTTTTCCGATGGTATTTTGTGGTTTTGTTCTTTTCTATTTCTCGTCACTTATGTTGTTTTAGCTGTTTAAGTTCTGATTGTAAAGGGTTTTGGGGACCCTTCAAAACTTGCTTTTTCCTTAATAAAAAACAGTCACATTTGTTCATTACATAATAAAATCTAACTATGAAATTTTCAAAAAACTATATGAAATTTTATCCTAACTTCAACTAGACATAACTTTCTGCTTGGGACTCAAAACTACAAGCCGTTGATCTCGTTGGAAAGGTCTCCAAGAGTTGTAGACATGAATTTGAAAGAGCATATGATAAGGACTAAAAATGCCCTTAAGACCTTCAAAAATGCAAATTACTAACATATAGACAAACTAAAGTAAAAAAAAATATAATTCAAATTTTCTTTTGATCATTACTTCCTCCTTGGAAAGAAATGGGCCCCATTGCATCAACACTTTGAATGAGATGAGGAAAACATTCTTGAAGCTGCTCTTTGGTAAACCACTTTCCTTATTGAGCAATCTGCCCTACTTGAACCACTTTGTACAAGTATATATGTTGTTGTTTGAGTGTTTTCACCATGGTGTCCATAATTTGATCGCATTGGAATGGGGTAGCTGCATTTGGATTCAGATTTGTAGTGGAGATTGTTTCTGCCACATCTGCAACATCTAATAGTGGAGGAAAATATGGCTTCAAGAGTTCCACATTGAAGACTGGATGAATACCTAGAAATGGAGGTAAATTAAGCTCAAAATCATTATCACCAACTTGCTTGATGATGGTGTATGGCCCATAACGCAGAGGACAAAGCTTCCTATTGGCACCCTGCAATCGTTCCTTCTGGATATGTAATCACACCTTGTCCCCGACTTGAAAATTATGAGGAGAACGATGCTCATCATGTCTCTCCTTATACTTATTATTGGTGTGTTCCAAAATTTCATGAACTTGTTGTTGTAGATGATGAATTCTATCGATGAACTGGGTTGCCTTATCTTCCTCCTTCCCAACATGTGGAACTAGATCAAGTTGAATAAGTGGTATGGCAACATCCATGGGTGCAAGTGGTTGATAACCAAGGAAAACCTCAAATGGGTTGTGGCCAATTGAACTATGAATTGCCCTATTGTCGCTATGTTGAACATATGGAAGACTTTCATCCCATGTGCGGGGATGTTTTGAGTGGTACATTCGTAGGATGTGTATGATCATCCAATTCACTACGTCTATTTGGCCATTTGTTTGAGGGTGGAAAGAAGTAGACTTTGTCAATTTTGTGTCCATCTTTTCCCATAGTGTAGACCAGAACTTACTAAGAAACCTGTTGTCTCTATTCGAGATAATGGTATTCGGTAGACCAAAATGAACCCAAATGTATTCAAAGAATAGCTTTGTAGTGTCCTCTGCATAACTGGTTTTTTTACATGCCACTATTACTGCCATTTTTGAGAACCTATCTACCACAACATACACACAATCATGGCCTCTTTTGGTGGTAGGAAGACTAGACATAAAGTCCATAGAAACTAAGTGCCAAGGTTTTTCAGGAACAAGAAGTGGTGAGTACAACCCAAGTTTACTATTGGCAAACTTAGCAATAGCACATGTGGTACAAGCTTGAATATATGAAATAAAATCATTCCCTAATTTGGGCCAAGAAATACTTCTGGAGTATAGTAGTAGTCTTACTTATACCAAAGTGACTAGCAACCTTACTATACTGAGCTTCCTATATCAACTTTTTGCGTTCTACATTGGGCACACAGATTTGGCCAAGGTGACAAAGCATTCCATCCTACAAATAGAAATTATTCACTTGTTGTCCCTTCACTAATTGATTATAAACATCTACAAATTCAACATTGTTCTCATATAAGCAATTCCAGGCTTCAGTTTAATGACAACATGAGTTCAAAACCATACTTATGGCTGCAATTGGAGGCCTACTCAAACATTCTTCTACTTTGTTAGTACTTCCCTTCTTGTGGCAAATATTGAGGTGAAATTGTTAAAGATATGCTAACCATCGTTGATGTCGATCATTCTGCAACTTCCCTTGTGTTTGCAAAAATTGAAGGGGTTTGTGATCTGTGTGGATGACAGTCTCCTTACCCAGAATGTAATGTTTCCACTGCTTACAGGCTTGAACAATAGCATACAGTTCCTTGTCGTAAGTAGCATATCAAAGCACTGTATCAGAAAAGGTCTGACTATGATATGCAACTGGATGACCATGCTGCATGAGGACTACCCCTAGAGCATATTCTGATGCATCTATTTATATTTCAAATGACTATTGTAGGTTAGGAAGAGATAAAACTAGTGCAAAACATAACTTTTATTTTAGCCCCTCGAATGCTTCTTGTTGAGCACTTGTCCATTTCAACTTTTCTTGTGTCCCCCCCCCTCAATGATTGATTTAGAGGCCAAGACAGATGAGAAAATCCCAACACAAATCTGTGATAAAATTTTGCTGACCAGAGGAAACTTCGTAACTCTGTGAGATTTCTAGGAGACGGCCAGTCCTTAATCACCTATATCCTGTATCTTCTCTAGATCAACATGGACATCGTCATTGTCAATAACATATCCTAAGTATCTAATACTTTGCATACCAAAGGAGCACTTTTCTTTGTTTGCATAAAGCTCATGTTCTTGTAAGGTTGAGAGATTTTTTTCCACATGTTGCAAATGTTCCTCCCAAATTTTTTTGAAGATGAGTATGTCATCTAGATATACCACCATGGAGGAATCAGTGAATGGTCTAAGTATATTATTCATCATTCTCATGAATGTTGCTAGGGAATTAGTTAGACCAAAAGGCATCACTAGCCATTCAAACAATCCCTCTTTAGATTTGAATGATGTCTTCCACACATCTGCTGATTCAATTGGTGCTTGATGGTACCCTGATTTCAAATCAATTTTGGTAAAGAATCGGGCCCCTCTAACTGGTCCAAGAGTTCATTTATCTGGGGAAGTGGATACCTATTTTTGACTGAAATTTTATTCAAGGCCCTATAGTCAATACAAAGTCTCCAGGTTCCATCCTTTTTCTTTTCTAGAACAATGGGGCTGCCACAAGGTGATGCACTTGGATAAATATGTCCCTTCTCAATCAATTCTTGTATTTTCCTCTTAATCTCATTATTCTCTTATACTAACCTATGGTATACTAGATCATTAGGTAATGGAGCTCCTAGCATCAAATCAATAGTATGTCTCACTTGGCAGTGTGTAGGTACCCCAGTTGGGAACTTAAACAGATTGTCATATTTCATCAAAATTTGATCCATTAATTTTTTCTGCAGTGTTGTGGTGTTTGTGATGGTGTGGGAATTATAAATAGATTTCCTTTCTTCTTCAGAATGAATCATCAATAAAATGAATGTTCCTATTTTGGCAACTAACATCTTACATTGCTTGGCACTAATCAAAGAGGTAGTGTATGCAGGGCTTACCTCTAGTATTCAGTATTTCTGCTCACATAATTTGATGGTCACGCTGTGAGGCCTGGACTCATAAACACCATGTTGCTGGTACATATATGGTTGTCCCAATAGAACATCACAAACATCTAAGGGAGCCACATCAAAAATTACCTCATCTTTGAAAGGCTTTATGGAGTATGAAAGGCGACACTGCTAGTGCACCTAGATATCTCTTCCTTGACTAACCCATCCCATTGAATAGGGTTGTGGGTGGGTTGTTGTTTTCAGATTCAATCTCTTCACAGTCTCTGTTGATACTAGGTTCTTTTGACTTCCGCTATCAACAATAGAGTGCAGGGCTTTTCCTCCAACCCACATTTGTGAATGGAACAATCTCTCCTCATCCTCCCAGGGCAATATCCTTGTAGTAGCTACCATGGCATATGGATCAACCTCAATTACTTGTTCATGATTTCCTTTTGTGCATGTTTCTACCACCTTAGATTTTGCCTTGTCTTCATGCATCTCCATCATTAAGCTTTTGATGGTTCTGCAATCTTTTGTATTATGCGAGGGACTCTTATGGAATTCACAACATACCATTTTCTTCTGTCTTCTTCATATTCCATGTCTTTTTTGTGGGTGAATTGGGAGAGGGTTACATAGAGGTTTGTTTCCATGTAGTTTTGCCACCTTCATTCTTCCATCTGTTGTTTGTGAAATTATCTCTCCTTCCTTTCTGATTGAATTTCTCCTCAATTTTGGTAGCAAATTTATATGCACTAGGTAAAGTCTCTATGTTCAGGAATTCCATTTCGGTTTGGATGTACCTATGGAGTCCACTCTGATATTTAAAACTCAGTGCTTCTCAGAATCTTTGATGCCAAGCTTTGTTGTTAAGGCATGAAACATAATAGTATATTCCTGAACAGTTTGGTCCTTCATCTGTCCAAGCAATTGCCACTGCATATATTTCTGTTCATATGCCAATAGGAAAATATTCTTCCTTTATGTGCTCCATGAATTCTCCCCATGTGGGTTTTTGATCAAAAATAAAAGTGCTGCCATTTTCTGCTGCCCTAGATGCTAACTTTGCTTCCCACGAATCTTTCACATGGTTTTTAGCTTTGAGGAGAGTGAAAGTTATCTTCTCTTCATCTGAGAACTAATTGATAAAGAAATATCTTTCTAGTTTTGAAACCCAATCATCAACAACATCTACATCGATCTTTCCTTGGAATGTGGGTATATTGAAATTCACTTGCACCTTGAATGGTGTATGCCCTGTGAATGGTGGGTTTGCTTGTGACCCACAACTTTCCAGCATTTTCTTGAACTCCTCCATCATTTCTTCACATTGTTTTGCTAGTGCATCTTCAACTAATGTTTTAATGTCATCGCTTGTCTGCAACTTAGCCATCTATGATCATGTGCATCTCAAAGGAAGGTAGTCTGAAGGATTCCTTGTTTCCAAGCCTAATCTTTGATATGTTGATCAAGTGTGATATGACATACAGGAGTGAACTTTGTCTGATACCACTGATCTGAATTATGGATTCAGATGACAACACCTGAGTGAGAACCTGCGGTATTGTAAATTCTATTACAAGAACCAGAAAGCATAGAATTGAAGCAAGCCAAAAAGCAATAAATTTCATTCGAAAACCCAACATATAGAAGTTTGTGAGATTCCAAGAGTCACAAAAAAACCTCTTGAGAATCGAAGTCCAACAATCACATTTGTTCATTACATAATAAAATCTAAAAACTATGAAATTTTCAAAAAAACTATATGAAATTTTATCCTAACTTCAACTAGACATAACTTTCTGCTCAGGACTCGAAATTATGAGCCGTTGATCTCATTGGAAAGGTCTCCAAGAGTTGTAGACATGAATTTGAAATTACTAACATATAGACAAACTAAAGTAAAAATATATATAATTCAAATTTTCTTCTGATCAACCAGGTTCTGATATTAATTGTTAGGATTGATGATAGTCCCAAAGATACTGAGAAGGGGGGGGGGGTGAATCAGTATCTAACCGATAAACAAATTTTCTGACCTTATTAAGTATTTTGCATTCCAAAGCAATGTATCGGTAAACAAGAATTAATGCAGTAAATAAGAACAATAAAGACAACATAGAAAGCACACCATAACACAATATTTATGGCAAGGAAACCCAATGTGGGAAAAACCTCAATGGGATTTGTGACCCACAATATTCACTCATTGGCCAATGAATGGATATTACTTACAATAATGTGCATGCACATGCAGGAAGGCCAACTGCCTAGAACTCACTACTCAAATACAAAAGGAAGTCTCACTGACTTACAAAATGGATTATGAGAATCCAATATAATGTACTGCTACAAAATCATCTGCTATGCTAGGTTCATTGCTGATTTTAAGCTCATCTAGTAACCATAAACCCTTATACGAAATATGCCTTTCTATTTTCTCTACATATCCATCATGTCAATCCTCTATTATATATATAACCCAAAATGATCTACAAGATCTCATACTTATATATGAGTCTTATTACAATATGTCATGTCGTCTTTACAAAATATATTACAATTAAATACAAAATAGAATAATCAAAATTCTGTCAGCTAGGGTGTCGTTAAATGTTATTGTCACTATTGGTGAACTGTCTGCTGGTGTAGACTCTTTTGGTGCTATAAGATTGCAAGGTTTAGATCAATGACAACACCTTCAATCACCTTTAACTACCATTAGAGTGTACAATGCCAACAATTTATACAATCTTTATGCAATGCCAACAATCTCCCCCTTTGGCATTGATGGCGATACAAATATCAATACCCTATGATTGTGATGATTGAGAGTAAAGTAGATATAGAGGTATAGGAATCCTAGTTTACATTTTTCCATATACTCTCCTTCAACTGTATCTCCATGTCTTCATTTGGTAATAGGCTATTTTATTCAATCATATATAGTTCTTCTCCCCCTTTGACAACAATGCCAAAGTGAAGGTTGACCATTCCATGCTTCACCGATCTTCAACTAGTTTCTCCCCCTGTGGAGTAGCTCCACTCTACACCAATCCTGCTTCAAGATTTTCAATAGGCTTTGGGACTAATTTCTGCCACATCTACTTAATTGACTTCATGCAGGGGTACAACTAGGCAAAGGTTTAGTAAAGATATCCGTTAGTTGTTCCTTAGTGGATGCATCCTCCAGTGACACATCTTTATTTTGTACTTTCTCCCTCAAGAAATGATATTTCAACTCAATATGCTTTGTCCTAGCATGCAACACCGGGTTCTTAGAAATGTTAATCGCACTGGTGTTATCATAGAAAATCCTTACTGGTTCTGACAGCTTCAACTTCAAACCTTCCAAAATGTGTTTCATCCAAATTGCTTGGGTACAATTCATATATGCTACAACATATTCATCTTCTGCAGATGATTGAGAGATACAACTCTGTTTCTTGCTGCTCCAAGACACTAGTCTTCCTCGAAGAAAGAATGCTCCTCCGGTTGTACTCTTCCTGTCTTCAACATTGCATGCCCAGTTTGCATCTATATAGACTTTCAAATCAAAATTTCCTACATATGGATACCATAATCTATAATCAATTGTACCTTTCAAATATCTGAAGATTTTTTTGGTTGTAATCATGTGTATCTCCTTCAGGCTCTTCTGAAATCTAGCAACCAATCCTTCTACATAAGAAATTTATGGTTTCCTATGGAGAATATAATGTAGTTTTCCTATCATTGACTTGTACTCCTTTTCATCCATTGATGCAGAATCATCCTCCTTAGACAATTTATAGCTTGTAACCATTGGTGTTCCAATTGGTTTACAGTCTCCCATTCCAAAAGTCTTCAATATTTCTTTCACATATTTGGATTGTGTGATGAAAATACCTTCCTTCATCTGTTGGATTTGCAAACCTATGAAGAATTTTATCTCACCTACTAGTGATATTTCAAACTCATTCTTCATTTAATTAGCAAAATCATGACACGTGTCATCATGACCTCCAAAAATGATATCATCCACAAATACTTCACATACTAGTATCTTATCTCCTTCTATCTTGAGATATGTTTTACTATCTTCACTGGTTCTCAGAAAACCTATCTTCACCAAGTGAGAGTGCAGTCTTTCATATCATGCTCTTGGTGCTTGCTTCAGTCCATATAATGCCTTATGTAATTTTCACACCATGTCCTTTTCTACAATTAAAGAATAACCATCTAGTTGTTTAATGTAGAATTCCTCTACCAATATTCCATTTAGGAATGTTGACTTAACATCCATCGGATATACTTTGAATCCTCTGTATGCTGAAAATGCAAGTAGAGTCCTTACTCCTTCCAATCTTGCAACTGGTGCTAATGCCTCACCATACTTTTCACCTTCTTCTTGTGCATATCCTTTGCATACCAATCTGGCTTTAGTTTTGACTACTCCATCTTCATTTAGTTTATTTTTGAATACCCATTTTGTACCTATTACATTCCTTTTATCTGATCTAGTACCAATGACCATGTATTGTTCTTCTCTATTTGGTCAAGTTCTTCTTCCATTGCATTGATCTAGTCTTCATCTCCAAATGCTTCTTTTGCACTTCTAGGCTCAATGCTTGAAATCATACAAGATTTCTCTCTAAGCCTTGTTCTTGTTATCATACTTGCATTCTTATCTCCAATAATTTGATCAGGGCTATGATTAAGTCTCACATACCTTGGAATAACATGTTCTTGATTTCTAGGTTCTTCTTCTACTCCACTTTATTCTTCTTCTGTAGGACCTCCCTATTCTGGTTGAACTGGGGCTTCTCTGTTCTATTCTCCAACTTCTAGCTTCACCAGTTCCAGTTCCAAAAATAGTGTGTAAGGTTCTTATTCTCCCTTCTCCTCACTAGTTTATCCTGATTTCTTAGGAAACACATCAACTTAGACATTTAAACTTTCAATGATCTAATTGGTCCGGTTGTTGTAACACTTGTAAGCTTTTCTCTTGGTGGAGTAACTAAGAAATATGCCTTCATCACTTTTAGCATCAAACTTACCAAAATAATCACCTCTCTTGATAAAACATCTGCTACCAAATATTTTAAAGTAACTAACATTAGGTGATCTACCATACCAGTACTCATAGGGAGCTTTATCCTTACCTCTTTTAACCAGTATCCAGTTTATTGTGTAAATAGTTCTGCTGATAGCTTCTCTCCAGAATTTCTTAGCTACACCTCCTTGAATTAGCATAGTCCTAGCAGCTTCAACAACTAACTGGTTGTTCCTTTCTGCAATACTGTTCTATTGTAATGTCCTAGGTGCAGAAAGTGGCCTCTTAATTCCATTATCTTCACAGTATCTAGTGAATTCCTCTAAAGTGAATTCACCACCTTGATCTGTTCTTAAGCACTTAATCTTCTTACCACTTTCATTTTCAACTAAGGCTCTGAATTCATTAAACTTTCTAAATGCTTATGTCTTGTCTTTCAAGAATGTGACCCACATCATCCTTGAGCAATCATCAATAAATATCATGAAATACCAATCACCTTGAATACTCCTAGTCCTCATTGGTCCACAAAGGTCAATATGAACCAAATATAGCAAATATTCTACTGAGAAAGATTTTCTCTTGAAGGTTGAGGATGCCATCTTCCCTAACTGACATTCCTTACACAAAACATTCACCGGTTTGTCCAATAGTAGAAAACCTCCTATAAATTTGGACTTACTAACTCTTACAATGTTATCAAAATTTACATGATAGAATATTTGATGTCAAAGCCAACTATCTTCTACTTTTGCAATTAAACAACTGTTGACTTTAGAACTTAAATGAAACAAGTTACCTTGGGTTTTTTTTCGGTTGCAATCAACTCACCTTTTCTTCCATAAATCTTGCACTCCATTCTTGAATTCCAGTGGGTAACCTTTGTCATTGAGTTGAGAAACACTCAAAAGATTGTGTTTCATACCTTCAACCCAATAGACATCATCTTCACTACTCTTACCATTCAAAGAGATGGATCCTTTTCCTTTCACCATGCAGGTTGAGTTATTCCCAAATCTCACAGCACCTCCATTAAAATCTCTCAATGTAAGAAATGTTGGTATTTTGATGATGTTTAGTTGTGATTGTCATTGATGGACATACACTTATTTGTTATATGAGTTATTCTCAACTAGTTCTATGTGATGTATTGCTCAAATCAGTATTGTATGCCATTGTATGCATAGTCTTTGTTTGTTTAAGACTATCGGTGTTTGCAGAAGGTGCTTACTGGTTAAATATGATCGAGCACCTCAAGCGATACGAGGAATTCAAGGAGTATGAGGACCCCAAGTGGCAGCCAATCATTTTAGGATCAGAACACTATGTTCTAATTTACCAGTCTTTGTTTGTAAATCGGTAATTGGTATACTCTGTTTGGTTAACTGACAAACTTGTAAAGTGTGATGAGTTATCATCCACTGACACCGATGCGGTGATTCTGTGTCATGTTATAAATTATGTCTAGATGCACTATACCTAGGAAGTTGTAGTACAATCTCATTGGACCATCATGAAATCAGATTCCTATATGAGGACATCATATCTAGGGTTTTATGTGTGTGTAGAAGGGATGCGTAAAAGAGATTAGGTCTTTGCATAAAAAGTATATTGTGACAGAGATTGAATAGAAGACTAGAGTAATGTTGTAATTCATTAAAAGAGAGCATTTGAGGATCTAACTAAGCATAATGTGCTACTTTCTAGATCACTTGTTGATTACTAATCTCTTCGACAAGTCTAAAACCCTTAACCGAGTAGGCTTAGTTAAGACTATTCAAAAATCCTCTAACAAGGTGGTTCATAGTTGTGGATCTGAAATCCTTTAACAGGGTAGTCTTTAACAGGACTTATCTCCTAACAAAGATCTAGATTTCTAACAGGATCTGTTATGGTAAAGAACATTCTAAGGCCTTAACCGGTCTGACCTTAATTGGTCTAGTTGCTATCCTACAGATAGTAGACTTGCGAGTTTTACCCACTGTGGTTTTTCCTATTTGGGTTTCCATGTCAAAATATCTTGTGTTATGGTGACTATCTTACTGTGGGTGAATGCTTTATTTTCTATTTGGCTTTTTTGTGTATTAACCGGTTTACTATTTAAAAGGCTATACCAGTCTGCAATAAATTTTCTGAAGTGTTTGGTAGAGTTTTTGGGTATACTAATTCACCCCCCCTCTTAGTATTCATCAATTGGTATCAGAGCCAACCTTTCTTTAAGTCTAACCACTTGAAAGGAGATATGAGGGAATACAACATGAGGGAACTTACTCACCGTTTGGTTGAATCTGAGAAATCCTATGATTAACTCAAGGTCAAGTATAAAGCCTCTTTAGCCAAAAGAAGAGAACTTGCTGAGCAAATGCTGGAAATTACTGAAAACAACTCTTCTAATTAAGTAGACATGGATGCCCTAGTCGAAGAAGTGGAGAAATTGAATGAGTCCAAAACTAACCTGAGGAGGGAGCTGGAAGGATTGACCATTAGGATGAGTCAAGAACTAGAAAACCAAAGAAAAGTTGATGATCTAGTGAAGGACAAGGAGCATGAGATCTCTAAGTTGAAACAAGAAATTGGTACCATTACTGCTTATCTACAAAAGGGTAAGGAAGAGAAAGAAGAAATGCAAGAAGAACTGAATGCAGCCATTTCTCAGAATGAAACCCTAATGAAGACCAATGAAGCTCTTTCCAAGGAACTTGTTGAGATGAAGGAGATACTTGCAAAGTTCAACCAGAGTGTTGCAAAGTTGGACCAAAAGCTAGAATCAATGAAGCCATCAAAGAATACCTCTGGACTTGGTTTCTCTGCATATGAGGGAGGTGAATCATCTGGAACCAAGATTGATGCATCAAAAGAGCAAATGGTACCTAAGAACGACAGTAAAAGAAAAGGTAAGCCAAAGTTCAAAGTTGCATGCTTTAACTGTCATAAGGAAGGACATACTACCAATGTATGTAGGAGCAAGGCTTATAATAATTTCCCTTACATGCAAAACAATGTGTATGACCACAGGGATAGAACTATTAGATTTAATGGTCATTGTTATGCATGCAACAAGTTTGGGCATAGATATTTTGAGTGCAAGTCGGTTATGAACAACTCTAGAGGCTATGCATCGAGATCAAAAGGAGTTGTCCTAGAACATCTTATGAACTGGAACCCAAACCGGTATAGAACCTATGACCATAGGTCAAATGGTTATGGAGAAACGAATGGTTTGAGAGAAATCTATGTGATCTATCATGGTAATGGTCACACTGTTGCAACTTGTAGGAGAAAGAATGGAAAGATGAGCACTGGACCATGGAGAGCACCTGGTATGATATGCTATCATTGTAATAAATCAGGACATATTGCCAGAGTATGCAGAGTAAGACAGAATTCATCGAAAGATAAATCGGTCGACCCAGAAGGTAAAGGAAAGGTCAATGTTGAAACCATTCAGGCTGATATGGATAAATTTTGGAAAAAGAAATCTGAAGAGAAGCCACAAGATGCACCAGTTTCTACACCCAGTATGGAGACCCCTAAATCAACAAATTGAGCTTTGAAATCTTAAGATGGAACATATCAGCAACAATGTTTTGAAACCCCGGAGTATATTAGTAAAATGCTTTTATCAGTATTAGTTACCTGTCAACCGAAAAAAGAAATAAAGTGGTAAAAGGTAAAATTAGGGTTTGTACCCTAACGGTGATGCCTTTATTATTATAGGTAGGATCATTAAAGGCGATTCTTGAAGTCATTTTTACTTAGCTATTTTCGAAGAAGCATTTTTCTAAGTTGAGCAAATCAACAAAAGCGATTAATCTTGCATTCAAAGAAATCCAGAAAGAAATCTTGTGCAAGATTCAACAGTTATTTCAAGTTATCCAAAGTGGAGGTCAAAGTGGTAAAGCAAGATTTTGAAGAAGTCTACTGTGCTTGACATTGGCAAACCCTAGTTTGGAGTGAAAATATATTTTTTCGTTGAAACACTCTTATCATTCAAAATTATTTAGACATGGCTTCTACATCCAATATCTCTTCTAGTTCTTCCCCACCTAAGGAGTCATCTGAATCTCTAAGGAAGAAGGTGAAATACAATGCCCTATCTCAGATAATTCCCGTCAGAGTCATTGTCAAAGGGGATGTTTCTAGTTACATTGATTGCAAACTGGAAGATCTAAGGTCTCTAGTGTTTCACTCCTAGTTGAGTTTGTTCTATGGAAAAGATAAGAAGATTAAACTAGAGTACAACGTGATTGAGAAGAAGAAACTCCACAATGCAACATATTTTCTCGAGGAATTCATAGAAGATCATATAAGAATTATTCTAAGTAGGGTTCATGTTGACAAGATGTATCTTGAGCGAACCCATGATATCACATCAGAGGCAATCCATGTTGTGACCAGTTTCTGCAATATTGGAGAAGTCCCTATTCTTCGTAAGATCACAAAAACCAAAGTGACAGAGATCACCGGTTATGTGAGCGACAAGAGGGCAATGACTGTCAACACCATTGAAGATGACTTAGTGAAGTATGCATGCATGGTGATCGGATATAGATTATTCTATGCTAGCATAATGAATTATGTTCCTACAGCTACGATTCATGCTTCTTATCGAATGATTCAGGAATATGTAGAGTACAACTTGTGTACCTACATGCAAAAACAACTCATGGAGAATTTAAAATCCATTAAAGATGACAAGACACTAAGGTTCAAATTCAGTCAACTACTTGTCGGATTATTTTTCTACTTTCAAGGGTATTTTTCGGGAGTTGGTGATGTTCAATGGTCAATTGACCTATCAGTTACAAGACAAATCAAGGAGAGTCTGCAAGCAATGGGATCTACTTATCCGGAGACTCTGAACAAGTATTTTGATGAGTTAAGATTGAAGATGAACCAGAGAACAAGGATATTAGGTGACTTGGTTAAGAAGTATGAAGATGGTATTTGTTTCACAATCAAAGTGGATCATTGCATAATGGAAGTACTTGAGCCTAGACAAGATAAAGTTGAGCCTATGGGCTATGAAGTGGTGAATGATATACTTACTGGGTATGCCTCTACCCTACTTGCTTCACTGCTTGATCCAAAGAAGAAGAGGACTAGTACCTACTCTCAGAGGGTTAATCCTACTGCAGTACCAAAACAAAAGAAGAGGAAAGTTGTGCTATCACTATCAGCACTAGTTACATCTGCTGCCAGTCCTAAAGTAACAAAGAGGTCACCAGCCAATAAGAAACTAGAGGCTATCCCGCCAAAAGTATTTGAAAGGAAGAAGAGAACCAAGAACGAAGCACAAGATGCAGTAGACACTGAATCGGAAGATGAAATAAAGAAGGTGAGGCAATCAAGTAAGAAGACCAAGCCAACCGATAATGTGCCTACAACCTCTACACCGATAAATATACATGTTGCTTCTTACAAGCCTATGACACATTTTCAAAGGATTATGAAGAACATTAGAAGGAAAATTCTTGATGATCTAAAAGATTATTTTGATGATCTTAGCGATATTGAAAAGCAGGAGGTAGAGCAAGAAATTATTAACTATTATATGATAATGATCGGTCTCCGATTGATATTAAATATGTTGTTTCTAATTCTTTGTATAATTCTTTGGATAATAAATGGTGCATTATCATTGAAGAGAAGAAAGAAATTAGGGAGCAAATTTTTGCTCAATATTTTCCAAATGCCTCTAATTTTAAATTATTTGAGCTTCTTAATTGGTACAAATGCATATTTTTCATGAGAAAGAGAAGACTTCAGTTACTTGGAGGTAAAATCTCTGAAGTGGAAAAAGACACTCATCTACAGGCTAAAGCAGTTGTTAAGATGCAAAAGGTATCCAAAGAAAATCAGCAGGCTGAGCAAGAACCCGACCTATCAAAATCTAAATTGTATGAAACCTTTAATGATAAAGGAGAAAGAATAACTGAGCAAAAAGATCCTATTTATGTGGATGCATTAGATAGTGTAACGTCATAAATTGTACGCACTTGCTAAAGCAGTACAATTTAACACCTAGTTTAGCACCCACCTTGGCGCAGTTGCACTTTGCATTGCATTTCCCCTTTAGCAATTAATTAATCAAATTAATTAGGTCTAAAGGTTCTATTTCACCATTTTCCACATCACAAAGTCAGGCCCTTTCGTTAAAGCGTACCCCTTTCATTTTATTCCTCCAATACATCACTTAATCAAAAACCCTAATTAGGCCATATTCTGAGCTTGGGGGCTTGATTTCGGGGGTCAAAACATCTCAAAATCACCTGTAACTTCGGGATTATCTCTAAAATCATCATATCTGATGGCCCTGAAAATTTGGTGAAAAGTTGTCAGGACCGTGGCGCCCGGAGTGCACACGGTCCCAGACATTTTTCCCGAAATTTTAGGAGCGCGATCCAATCATAAAATAAAGCTTAACCCCAAGAAATTGGCGGGATATTCAATCTCTAGGTCGGCCAAAAGACGAAATTGTGACCTAGGGTTTCATACATAAGAGCTCTCTTTCTTCATTTGAAGGGATCGGATTTTTGTTTCCAGGAACCTCATATGCAACGAAAGAGAAGATCTTTGAAGACTTCAACATCTTACAACATCCCTCTATCAAACATTCATCAATTTCATTCATCCATTTAGGGCTTGGAAGACATTGAAGAACAATAGGAGATTACCAACTGAAGATTGGCTTGTACCTCTCCCTTGAGGGTTGGGTATGATTTCATGTTGTTTTCATGTCTTTGCATAAAGCTTCAATATATCCTTGATTCATGCTTTAGATCACTTTGCATCTTGATTTAGAGCATTTACATTATCATTTACAAGCAATAAGGGTTTACTTTCTAGGTTGCTCTAGTTTGCTTTCTTGCATTTTAGGACCTTGCACACACACTAGGTCTGCACAGACAATACATTTTACAAAACAACTTGGCTATTCGTGGAGGTAGAAATCACCGAAGCAGGGGTTTGACTAAGGCAAAACCCTATATAGCCACCCATACCCCCTTTTTCAGATATCACTGCAGGTTTCGGGATTCGGACGACGCCGCGGGATACAGATCCAGAGAGAGAAGGTCGAGACAGCACTCTGTATCAAATTGTAGAGCAGAAGACTAGGACAGGGGCGCTGGGTGCCCTGGTCCTGCCAGGATAGGGGCGCTAGGTGCCCTGGTCCCTGGGACAGAGGCGCTGGGCGCCCTGGTCCTCCGGACAGACAGCTTTCAGACAGCTTCCCGACAGTGTTTCAGAGTGCAGAATGACAGTTTCCGGTGCAGTTTTCAGGACAGTGGCACCCGTGCCCCCATCCCGAACATTTTCAGTCCGATTTTGACTCTGGGTAGACATCTGCATTCTTATTTCATCCTTGTATTTACAGCCGTTCATTGTTTAATCTCAATTCTGCAATCTTGTTATTAGTTCATACTTGCATTTTGGGATTAGGGTTTTAACTTGCATTACTTGATCTTACAATTTCAACAAGGGAATAGAAACCCTAATAGGTAGGTCGTGGCTCTCTCTTTCACAAAAAGAAGTAGCCAATTGTGTGATACCTCTAGGCTCTTTTGTATTCCGTAGTGTGTGACAAGAGGTAGGATTAGGGCATGATAACCTAGTCTCGCTTTTTCCCCCACACATTTTTGTGAACCCGACGTGAATCTATCATTGCTTCCTCTTGCATTGCATTTGTTAGATCTAGATCTAGATTTAGTGTGTTTTCATTTCATTTTCATTAAAAAGAAAAAGAAAAAAAAAAAAAAGAGTGTGTTTCTTTGCATTGTGTGTTTAAATTTCATGCACTTTTTATTTCAAAATGTCAGATTTTTATTTGCAAAATGTTCATGCTTTCGATGATTATTATGAGTATAGCCAAGATGAATTAGATGAAGCTTTAGATGAGTTTTTGAACCCTAAAGATGCCAAACCTTCATTTTACCAAAAACTCATAAACCTTGTTACTATGCCATTTCATTGTGATGAGAAAGATAAGTTGAATGAGTCCTCTCAAGGGTACATTCCTATCAACTCTTCCACTAAATCTAGTAACATGGTTGTTTTCAACAATCCCCTCTATGAGGAGATCTCTCCTTTTGAATCAAAAGATAAACCTTTTAATAGATATGATCATGCTTTGTTGGATGATGCTCTTGATGACTTTGTGGCTTTATCGAAATCTCGAAACAAAAACAAAACTTCTAAATTAGTTAACATGATAAACTTGAATGAGCATAAAAAGCCTCTCTTTGAAGTCCAAGGAGCTTATCCTTCTCCCACCTTTCAAGGTCCTAAGACACCTCTCCTTACTGTCCAAGGAGGGTATGATCATGATTCCTTTCGTACTCCGAATAAACCAATCATCACGGTGCAAGGAAGAAAACCTATAAGTCCTTATAATTATGCCAAGCAAATAACTAGAGAGAGTTATCATGCGGTTGCCCATACTTATCATACCAGAAATAATAGGCAACCTAGTCCTCCTCCTGTTATCCCAGTTTCCCTTCTGAATCCTCAACCGATTCTTCCACAAGCTCCCCGTATTTCGCAAGTTCTTAGTAAGGAATATGATCTCATAGAACAACTTAAAGCTACCCCTGCTAAGATATCCCTTTGGGATTTGATTCAAACTTCTTCCGCTCATCATGCAATGTTACAAGATGCCTTGAGAGATTTGAATGTTCCTCCACCGAATACATCTAGTAATATAGCATCTTTGGTTAACTCTGTGATGAATCCTAAAGCTCAAATTGTGTTTACCCAAGATGAGTTGCCTACTAGTGAAATTCAACAACAATATGATCCCTTGATGATTTTGGTTATCATGAAAGACACTGCTATAAGGTGAACACTAGTAGATAATGGCTCCGGTCTTAATGTGTGTAGCATTAATCTTTTGCATAAGATGAATGTGGATACATCCTTAATTGAACCGGATTCTCATCCTATTCGAGGCTTTGATAATGGGGCTAAAACTTCATTAGGTACTATCACCTTACCCATCACAGTGGGGCCTGTTACTTTGCCTACACCTATCCATGTTATGTCGGGAAATCTAACATACAACTTGCTATTAGGGAGACATTGGATTCACAGTATGCAAGTTGTCCCCTCTACATTGCACAGACAAGTTAAGTTTATCTACAACAATAAGACATATACCTTGATAGGTGATACCAATTTTCAAGCTTGTTTGCAAACATCTACTTCCAAAGGGGGTTCTTCTAAGCCTTCCTCATCTAGTGATGACTCTTTAAACAAGATACCTATCAATGAATCCCCACTCGTCGATGATCAAAATTCTTTGGATGAGTCTAGAGCTCTTGGAGAAGATTCTTCTCAACTTGAAACTACACATAAGAAGGATTTTGATCCTGGGAAGATCCTCGAAGATGACGATTGGGGATCCCTTGATTTTAATCCTACCTTTGTGGGTGAATATAAGGTTCCTTCTAGAGAGCTTAAAGCTGAAAAGAAGGAAGAAGCTAAAAATCAATCAACCTTACCTGAATCTATGAGTAATAATTTTGTGGCCGCCTCTCAAACTTCTTCTCCTCACATCTCTAGTTATGAAGAGTTTGATTCTTTGTCTTATGAAAAACCACCTTCTCTTCCTGAAATGGCTGATCATTATGGTCATGGTTTTCGCATTTTTGCTAAGCATGGGTATCATGGAAAAGGTTGTGGTGCTCATGAACAAGGGATAAGAGTTCCTCTAGAGACTAATTTTCACAATTATGCCTTTGGACTTGGCTATAATCCCTGCAAGCGCACTAAAGCTTCTAAAAGACCATGCATTAGTGTTAATGTTATTTCTACTTCTCTATCAATACAACACCCCGAGTACATTGATGGGGATCCTTCGTGTGCTTGTGCTTTTGACGTTTTCCCTACCGATGATGCTTCAGCTGAATTTTTAGGAGCATATGACACTCTTCCTCATTATCATCACAATAGGGGACTCCCTTATTGTTTGAACACTGAAGCCTATTTTGGAAAAGAGATTGATAACGATGAGATTGTGAAAGAATTCCCTCAGCTAAAGGATACTCCTCAACAAAGCAATCTTCTCATAAGTGACACCACTGATGTTAAGATGGACCCTTGCAATAAAGAGAAAGTTATTAAAATTGGAAAATGTTTGGATGGAGAGGAACAAAAACAATATGAAGATTTATTGCATGAATTCCCCGAGATCTTTGCTTGGACATACTCTGACATGCCAGGTATAGATCCTAAGATTGTTACTCATAACATTGTCTTAGTTCCTGATGCTAAGCCCATGAAACAAAAGATTCAAAAAATAAATCCTAAGGTAGCTTTGCTTGTTAAGGCTGAGATTGAAAAGTTATTGGAGGCTGGATTTATCCGCCCTATTGACTATTCCCCATGGATTTCAAATATTGTTGCTGTGGCTAAACCAGATAACAAAATAAGAATGTGTACCGACTTTCGGGATCTAAATAAGGCTTCTTTAAAAGATGATTTTCCTCTTCCAAACATTGACATGATAGTTGATTCTATGGCAGGACATGCCTTGTTATCCTTCATGGATGGTTTTTCAGGATACAATCAAATCTTTATTAACCCTCAAGATCAATTCAAAACCGCTTTCACTACTCCTTGGGGTACGTTTTGTTGGATAATGATGTCTTTTGGACTTAAAAATGCCGGTGCAACTTATCAACGAGCGATGACCCTTATCTTTCATGATTATATGCATAAGATTTTAGAGGATTATGTTGATGACATTTTAGCCAAATCCTTTCTTCGCATGGATCATATTAAAATCCTTCGTCAAATCTTTGAAAGGATTCGTAAATATCACATGTGCTTGAATCCCCAAAAATGTGTTTTTGGTGTGGATAGTGGAAAACTATTAGGATTCATAGTTTCGCATCGTGGGATTGAGGTGGACACTAAGAAAATAGATGCTATTGTCAACATGCCACCTCCCAGAAATGTGTCTCAACTTAAAAGCTTACAAGGAAAGATTCAAGCTATTCGTAGGTTCGTGTCTCAGCTTGCGGATCGTACCTTTCCTTTTACTCAACTTCTTAAAAAGGATATCACTTTTCAATGGAATGAGGATTGTCAGCAAGCATTTGAAGATTTAAAAGTGTATTTGGCTAGTCCTCCTATTCTTCAAACTGCCGAACCTTCTAAACCCTTCCTTCTATATACATCTGCTTCCTCTCACGCTCTCGCAGCATTATTGGCACAACATGATAAAGATGGTAAGGAGTGTCCGGTTTATTATATAAGTCGTACCTTACTCGATTATGAGACCCGATATTCTGCGATAGAAAAACAATGCTTGGCCTTGGTGTTTGCGACTCAGAAATTGAGACATTATCTCTTAAACTCAGAAGTCCACGTCATGGTAAAGTTTGATCCGTTGAAGCATCTTTTCTCTAAAACTGATTTATCAGGACGCCTAGCTAAGTGGGTTATGATGTTAACTGAATTTGACCTTAAATTTGTTTCACAAAGAGCAATTAAAGGGCAAGCGTTGACCGATCACCTAGCTAAGGCCCCTTCACCTTTCTCCTTCCCTAACCCTGAGTCCTTTCCTGACGACTTCATTCTTTCTATAGAGAAAGATGAAACTTGGGAGTTATACTTTGATGGCTCTAAGTGTCGTATGGGATCAGGGGCAGGTGTTGTTCTGATTTCTCCTACAAAGAAACCCATTCCCTTATCCTATCGTCTAAATTTCCTGTGTACCAATAACATTGCTGAGTATGAGGCTCTTATAGCGGGAATAAAAGCAGCCTTAGCTCTGAACATAAAACACATACATATCTATGGAGATTCACAATTGATTATAAGACAAGTAACAGGAATATATCAAGCAAAACAAGACAAATTATCACAATATAAAGACCTTGCTATCTCTTTATTACAAAATTTTGATTCTTATACTATGGAACCCGTTCCTCGAAAAGATAATCGACATGCGGATGCAATGGCATGTGTGGCTTCTCTGGTATCTTTAGAGGACCCTATGGTCGATCTTAAATTCATTATTCACAACCTTATTTCTCCAGCTATTGTAGACGATTCTAGCTTGGTAACATGTTGTGATTTTATAGACTCAGATGAATGGTACTCGCATATCATAAGATATTTGACCGATGGTACCTTTCCTGATTCCGCTAATAGGAACACTAGGGCTAGAATTCGCAAGCTGTCTACTAGGTATATCATTCTTTCTAATGTCCTTTACCGAAGGGGTTATGATGGTCTTCTCCTTCGTTGTCTTAACAAGTCAGAAATCCCTGTTGCTCTTGAAGAGGCATATTCAGGTGCCTTTGGGGGGCATTTTGGGGGCAAATCCTTGGTTCATAGATTGCTTCGTATGGGATACTATTGGCAAACTATGCAGAAGGATTCCTTTTCATTTGTTAAAAAATGTCATCAATGTCAACAACATAATAACCTGATTCATGCTCCTGCCCAAGAACTTCATTCTCAAGTAGCTTCTTGGCCTTTCTCCGCATGGGGTTTGGATCTCATCAGAAAAATCTCTCCTCCTTCATCTCAAGGACACACCTTCATTATAACCGCAACAGATTACTTTACGAAGTGGTTAGAGGCTATTCCCCTTCGCTCTACTACTGCTGAAGTGATTTGTCAATTTCTTCTAGAAAACATCATTTCTCGATTCGGGATACCTTCTACTATAATCTCAGATAATGGGACATCATTTAAGAACAAGGACGTGAAGAAATTCCTCGAGAAGTATCATATCAAACATCGATTTTCTACACCATACTATCCTCAGTCAAATGGTCAAGCCGAATCATCCAATAAGATAATTGAACAAATTCTTCGCAAAACCATGAATAAGCATGGTAAGGATTGGAGTAACTAGCTAATCTATGCTCTTTGGGCTTACCGAACGAGTGTACGAATTGCCACAGGAACTACTCCTTATAATCTTGTTTATGGTGCTGACGCTATTATGCCTTTAGAGCTAGAGATTCCATCACTTAGGGTTTCTCTCAAAGGTATAGTAGATGATGACTCTTATAGAGAACAGCGACTTCAACAGCTTGAGATGCTTGATGAACAACATATAAATGCTCTTGAGCATATTCAAGCGTATCACAAAACTCTAGAACGAAGCTATAATGATAAGGTTATTCAACGTTCCTTCTCAGTAGGTGACTTAGTCCTCTATGAGAATCAGTGCAATGTGAATGCCTTACCTGCAGAAAAGGGAAAATTTAGTCCTAATTGGCTTGGACCATATATCGTTATTGAGGATTATGGATCAGGTGCTTACAAAATAGCGGATGTAGACGGTACGCCTCTTAAAGAACCTATAAATGCTATGCACTTGCGTAGATATTATGCTTAATTCTTCGTTCTTCATCTATCTTCTTTTCAATTCTTCAAACATTGGATAATATGTTAGTGTCTCTTAATTAAAGCATAATAGAATTAAATGTTATGTTGTTTAATCTATATTGCTTCGTTCCTGACAAGCGTGTCTTCTTACTTTATGGTTTGTCTTGAATTCATTTATGTAAATTGTGAAAGATTTACATTCCATTATGCTAGCATATTATACAGTGTCTTTATGTGTTAAGTAGAATCGTATCATGTTGTGTTTAAGTTCAAAATTAAATCACGTTAGTTATATGATTCTTAGACTTAATGCATATTTCTTCTCTATCATCAATGTAGTGCTTGATTAAATATTTAATTAAGTCACACATGTATCAATTTAATCATAGTGCATTGAAAAATCAATCATATGGAAATTAAATTCTGAACATACATGTACATTTACCAAATGTATTAGATTTAATCAAAACAAAAATAACACATTTGAGACAAAAGAGAAGCATGTATATATACATATATATATGTGTGGATCGTATACAAATATAGGTCACTGTATATCCAAAATGTGACCTCTCTTTTACATCATAAAATCATCTCCTATCCCTAGGACTAGTGGCTGGAGAGTGTCGACTGGATGCTCACTCCTGATCTGGCCGTGAAGGTGGACCCATGGGTGTGTAGCGCGATACAGACCGTGAGTGACTCCGAGAGGAACTCCTACGATCCCTATCCATAAGGATCGCGCGATAGGTGGTAGCCTCGGCCTGAGCTGCTGCTAGATCTCGCCGTGCCCGCTGAAGGTCCTCTGATAGGACTCTCTCTCTCTCCCTCCATATGTCTACCTGAACTCGGAATGGGGAAAACAAGTCCTCGTGCCGACCCGCGTTCCCCTGAGGCCTATAGGCAATCTGTGAGGAACTGGGGATCTGTGCTATCATGGAAATGTCTGTCACTGCCTGTTGAATCAAGGAACGCCACTCCTGCACATTAGCTGTGGCAGTAGAATAGATTTTTTTGTATTAGTACCATTCTATATCATCAAAACATTAATAATCAATTTAAACCTACTATACCTGGGTCTCCCTCGTGCCAGTAGGGATCATGATATGGTAGCATTTGTGATTGGGATCTACTAGGCTCCCCTCGCTCGACTAATCTGTGCACGATGGGTGTAGGCTAGGCGGTACTAGGAACAGGTCTCCGTATCGCCTCATGTTCCCCCTGTTGGGGAATATGAGGAGGATCCAGAGCTATGGTATCATCCCCTGAATGGTGAGGAGCTGCATCTGACTCCTCCTCATCATCTCTATCCTCATCTACATCTGACTCCTCCTCATCATCTCTATCCTCATCTGCATCTGACTCCTCCTCATCATCAGTTCTCTCCTCCTCGTCCTCATCTCCATCTATGTCCTCCTCCTCCTCGGCACTGGGTTGATCGCCTGTAGGTGGATCAGGATCTCCCACCTCCTCATGACCCTCTCCCTCCTCTGGCTCCTCTGACCTGGATCCCTGGTCCTCATCTCGGTCTCCATGTCTCCATGGGCCTGGATGGCTTGTCGGGTGATCTGGTGGAAAGATAGGACCTGGATATGATCTCATAAACCATGAGACATACTTGCGCTGTGCTCCAGGCTCTGCAGAATAATCAGTGACTACATCCTGATCAGATCCCTCTATATTCGTAGTCTCGATGTCATCTATTGTCGGTCTCACTACTGCTCTAGGTCTGGGAAGGACCCGTGAGTGTCGAGTATAGATGGGCACATCGGCTGGAACACACTGCTCTAGCCCGAACTGCCTCCGTACTCGGTCAAAGTAGAAAGGGACTATGATGTGTGAATATCGTCCTCGCAGTAGGCGGTTCCTCTGTAGGCATGCTAACTGTCTCTCCATACCATCCCATCTGTGCATCCGTAGGTAGGGTCTCCACACTGTCACCTCGGCTGTCAGTCTATCAAAAATCACTCTCCAATATAACAAATCTCCAAATCTCCACTCGCTGGTAAGTGGATAAGCGAACACCCTAGGTCGCTCGCTCGCTGTACTCAGCGGAAAGCTGATGGGCCTGGTGCATGTGAAGTGCTCTAAAATCCACACCTGCAGAAGTGTGCATGTCATCAAACTGAACCCCTGTCCAAATACATACTCCTCAAGGTCATGATAGAGATGTGCAAGCATACTCCGACCCCAAGCATACACTCTCCTATGTCTCTCCATCGCTCTGATACACCATGTGAGACCCCCATGCATGTGCGTCCCTCGCCCATTAGGGCAGACGGCTAGTGCTATGATGGCTATCATAAGGTGTCTCAGAAGGGGTACCTCCCCTGTAGGATGTAAGAGCCAGCTGACCATGATGCAACCTCTCATCTCGCTCGGCATGACTCTCCCTATGCAATACACCTGCTCCCTCTGATGATCCTCCACGGACCGATCGGTCGCGTATGTAACAGTCGCTCCTCTGATAGGAAGATGAAGTATACGATACACATCCTCGAGTGTGACCGTCAACTCCCCTACTGAAAGATGAAATGTGCATGTGTCAGGATCCCATCTCTCCATCAATGCCATCAGCATTGCAGGATGGAACCGAATGGCTGGCATGAGGATCACATACCATAATCCTACTATCGACAGTGTGTCTCTCTCTGACTAAGTAAGCCGCGGAATCTGATCTTGCAAACTGCGAAGAATATGTCCCGCTGTATGCTCTCTCATGTACGGAAGGCCCTGCAACACAAAAACATAATCGTAATCAGTACTCGATCATCAAATTCGCTAATGCAAACTGTCGAACATCATGTGCTAGTCCTGAAACCCCTCGCCAAGCCCTGATTGGGGACCATAGTCTCCTGTTAGGGACCATGGCGCCCTATCAGGGACCATGGCACCCTGAGGGGACCATGGCGCCCTGTCAGGGACCATGGCGCCCTGTCAGGGACCATGGCGCCCTGTCAGGGACCATGGCGCCCTGTCAGGGACCATGGCGCCCTGAAGGGACCATGGCGCCCTTGTCAGGGACCATGGCACCCTGGGAGGACCAGGGCACCCCACAGGGACCATGGCGCCCTGGGTGGGCCCCGGGTCAGCCTTCAGGGCCTGCATACGATCACAGAAAAGTCAAAATGCAGAAAATCAAAAGTCAAAGTTCAGTCAACTCACCTCGTCCAGTGGCTCGTCATCAATCACGGCCTGGCGCAGGATCTCAACCCTCGTGGGACGCTCCGGTCATCGTGAAGGCATGATGATAGCTATGTGGGCTCCGCTGTAATGAACAGTACTCAGAATCAACAAAGTGACAAATGCAAGTGTCTCTTTCAAGGTATATACGTTCATTCCTGTACCTTTATTTTCAAAACCCTAATTTTCCTCTTTCACTCATTTCATCATAACTTGAGTTTGGGAGATGTGATTTCCGAACCGTTTGTTGTGCAGGAATCGTATTTTCATTCCCCTACTCTCGGGATGTTCCCAAAAGTGCTCTAATGAAGCCTTTTCAAGGAACATCCCTCATCAATACTCTCTTACACAATTTGTCGTAAGTAAACATGCTACCCTGTTTCACCTCCCTAATAAGCAAGTCGAAACAGGGGGGGCATACAGCTACTCACAAATTTCATCACTTTCCTTAGTAAGCATTAGGTGATTTTTGTGATCTAACGTGTGTTTTGTAGGGTACGGTTCCTAACTGTGTATTGCAGATGCCGCTGGGGGCTTCGTCCGACAACTTATGGATATATCCTTTTTCAAATAATGTTTACTTTCTGTACTTTAGCTTACATATGCACGTAGTACTCATATGACCGCTAAAGTGGGGGCTAAATGTAACGTCATAAATTGTATGCACTTGCTAAAGCAGTACAATTTAACACCTAGTTTAGCACCTGCCTTGGCGCAGTTGCACTTTGCATTTCATTTCCCCTTTAGCACTTAATTAATCGAATTTATTAGGTCTAAAGGTTCTATTTCACCATTTTCCACATCACAAAGTTGGGCCCTTTCGTTAAAGCATGCCCCTTTCATTTTATTCCTCCAATACATCACTTAATCAAAAACCCTAATTAGGCCCTATTCTGAGCTTGGGGGCTTGATTTCGGGGGTCAAAACATCTCAAAATCACCTGTAACTTTGGGATTCTCTCTAAAATCATCATATCTGACGGCCCTGAAAATTTGGTGAAAAGTTGTCAGGACCGTGGCGCCTGGAGTGCACACGGTCCCGGACATTTTTCCCAAAATTTTAGGAGCGCGATCCAATCATAAAATAAAGGTTAACCCCAAGAAATTGGCAGGATATTCAATCTCTAGGTCGGCCAAAAGACGAAATTGCGACCTAGGGTTTCATACATAAGAGCTCTCTTTCTTCATTTGAAGGGATCGGATTTTTGTTTCCAGGAACCTCATATGCAGCGAAAGAGCAGATCTTTGAAGACTTCAACATCTTACAACATCCCTCTATCAAACATTCATCAATTTCATTCATCCATTTAGGGCTTGGAAGACATTGAAGAACAATAGGAGATTACTGACTGAAGATTGGCTTGTACCTCTCCCTTGAGGGTTGGGTATGATTTCATGTTGTTTTCATGTCTTTGCATAGAGCTTCAATATATCCTTCATTCATGCTTTAGATCACTTTGCATCTTGATTTAGAGCATTTACATTATCATTTACAAGAAATTAGGGTTTACTTTCTAGGTTGCTCTAGTTTGCTTTCTTGCATTTTAGGACCTTGCACACACACTAGGTCTGCACACACAATACATTTTACAAAACAACTTGGCTATTCGTGGAGGTGGAAATCACCGAAGTGGGGGTTTGACTAAGGAAAAACCCTATATAGCCACCCATACCCCCTTTTTCAGATATCATTGCAGGTTTCAGGATTCGGACGACGCTGCGGGATACAGATCTGGAGAGAGAAGGTCGAGATAGCACTCTGTATCAAATTGCAGAGCAGAAGACTGGGACAGGGGCGCTGGGCGCCCTGGTCCCTGGGACAGAGGGGCTGGGTGCCCTGGTCCTTCGGACAGACAGCTTTCAGACAGCTTCCCGACAGTGTTTCAGAGTGCAGAATGACAGTTTCTGGTGCAGTTTTCAGGACAGTGGCGCCCGCACCCCCATCCCGAACATTTTCAGCCTGATTTTGACTCCGGGTACACATCTGCATTCTTATTTCATCCTTGTATTTACAGTTGTTCATTGTTTAATCTCAATTCTGCAATCTTGTTATTAGTTCATACTTGCATTTTGGGATTAGGGTTTTAACTTGCATTACTTGATCTTACAATTTCAACAAGGGAATAGAAACCCTAATAGGTAGCCCATGGCTCTCTCTTTCACAAAAAGAAGTAGCCAATTGTGCGATACCTCTAGGCTCTTTCGTATTCCGTAGTGTGTGACAAGAGGTAGGATTAGGGCATGATAACCTAGTCTCGCTTTTTCCCCCACACAGATAGTAAGAGTACTAAACCGGAGGAAGCTGAGAAAGAAAGAGCAGATAAGGAGAAAGAGAAGAAGGAGAAAGAGGAGAAAGAGAAAGTAGAGAAAGAGAAAGCAGAAAAAGAGAGAGTGTAGAAGGAGAAAACAGAGAAAGAGAAAGTGGAAAAAGAGAGAGCAGAGAAGGAGAAAATAGAGAAAGAGAAAGAAGAAAAAGAGAAAGCGGGGAAGGAGAAAATGGAAAAAGAGAAAGAAGAGAAAGAGAGAGTGGAGCAAGAAAAATTGGAGAAAGAGAAAGCGGAAAAGGAAAAAGGAGAGAAAGAGAAAGCAGAGAAGGATAAAATGGAGAAGGAGAAGGTAGAGAAGGAGAAACTGGAGAAGGAGAAAGAGGAAAAAGAGAAGGCCGACAAGGAGGCTAAGGAGAATGAAGAGCAAGAGAAGAAGAGACAAGAGGAAATCAAATCAAAAGAAGGTGGATAGATGTCTAAGACTCCAAAGACAACCGGAGATCAAGGTCAAGTTAAACAGGTTGATTCCGCTGATCACAATGTATTGACTCTTGCCTGTCTCACCAAATCGGTAGATGAAAATGAGCTCATGAGAAGTATTCAACTTACTCAAGAAAGATTGGAGGAAATGAGAAGAAAGAAAGAAAAGGATTCTATTCAACTTGTTGTTGACACTCTTTCAACCTTGGTCCCCGATACTGATCTTTCTGGTACCAATTCCTCATTGGCCCTGTTAAAACTTCTATGCACAGTAGTGGGTGATCAAGTGCAATCACTAGAAGATGTTGCCCAGGCTACCACAGAGAAAAAGCATGCAAAGGAACTAAAAATTGCATTGGTAAAGCAATTTAATGAAGACAGAGCCAAGCTAATACATTAGAGAGATGATATCAGTCTAGTCATGGCTAAAGGTAATAAACTTCTGAGCAAAATTTGCCAGCCCGATCTATTCTAGGATGATGCTATGAAGACGAAGGGTCACTAATATATAGACAACTTCAAAGTGCCATATGATTCCTTCACAATGTATAGGCAAATTGTACAGACTCACTGACAATAGATTAATAGGATTGATTCAGAGATCTGCAAGCGGTCTCAAGATCTATAGAAACTTCAGTTGTTGTTGTTACCTAAGTTACAGATTCTTCAGAAGTTCTTTCTGAACATGGACGTTATTATTGTCACTCAAGAATTGAGTACTATTGATGCCATGGAGGAATTAGCATTCCAAATGAAGACTCAGAGTGAAATTGTCGCCTCACTCCTAGATACTTGGTCAACAAACATGAAGAACTTTTTGAAAAACTTTAAATTCGTTTTTGAAAATTTTTACTCATTATTCTCATAGACATATACTCTATTTTATGTTATGCAATATGATTTTGGCATTTTTGTATTACTTTGTCATTGATGGCAGAGGGGGAGTAATTTGGGTTTGAAAATTTTATGGTGAGTGGTATGGAAGTAGTACATGCTTTCAATTTTAGCAAAGGGAGTAGTGTATATTCCTACGGGGGGTAATTTTGATTATGGCATCATTTTTGTTTTGTAAGCACTTAGATGTAAAATTTTCCATCAATGCCAAAGGGGGAGGTTGTTGGTATTTTGATGATGTTTAGTTGTGATTGTCATTGATGAACACACACTTATTTGTTATATGAGTTATTCTCAACTGGTTCTATGTGATGTATTGATCAAACCAGTATTGTATGTCATTGTATGCATAGTCTTTGTTTGTTGAAGACTATCGGTGTTTGCAGAAGTTGCTTACCGGTCAAAGCATGACCGAGGACCTCAAGCAGTACGAGGACTTTAAGCAGTATGAGGACCCCAACCGACAACCAATCTTCTTAGGATCAGAACACTAGGTTCTAGTTTACCAGTCTTTGTTTGTAAACTGGTAATCAGTATACTATGTTTGGTTAACCGTCAAACTTGTAAAGTGTGATGAGTTATCATCCACCGACATTGATGCGGTGATTCTGTGTCGTGTTATAAATTATGTCTAGATGCACTATACCTAGGAAAATGTAGTCTAATCTCATTGGACCAACATGAATCAGATTCCTATATGAGGACACCATGTCTAGGGTTTTATGTGTGTGTAGAAGGGTTGCATAAAAGAGAATAGGTCTTTGTGGAAAAAGTATCTTGTGACAGAGGTTGAACAGAAGACTGAAGTAATGTTGTAATTCATTAATAGAGAGCATTTGAGGATCTTACTAAGCATAATGTGCTACTTTCTAGATCACTTCTTGATTACTAATCTCTTCGACAAGTTTGAAACCCTTAACCGGGTAGGCTTAGTTAAGCCTATTCAAAAATCCTCTAACAAGGTGGTTCACAATTGTTGATCTGAAATCCTTTAACAGGGTAGTATTTAATAGGACTTATCTCCTAACAAAGATCTAGATTCCTAATAGGATCTGTTCTGGTGAAGAACATTGTAAGGCCTTAACCGGTCTGGTTACTATTTTGCAGATAGTAGACTTTTGAGTTTTACTCACCGTGTTTTTTCCCATTTGGGTTTCCACGTCAAAATATCTTGTGTTATGGTGATTGTGTTATTGTGGGTGAATGCTTTATTTTCTATTTGGCTTTTCTGTGTATTAACCGGTTTACTATTTAAAAGGCTATATCGGTCTGAAATAAATTTTCTAAGTGTTTGGTAAAGTTTTTTGGTATACTAATTCACCCCACCTCTTAGTGTTCATCAAGAAACTTACTCTGGTCACCGGTGACCGGTCATGTGGTCTGAGCAACCAATATCTATAGTCCAATCATCTGAACTATCCATGCAAGAGACCAATTCCTTCTAATCTAATGTCTCTTCTTTAATAGAAACAAAGAAAATGTCCTCATTTGCATCTTCTTCAGATTCATCATCAGTAATTCCTCCATCCACTGCAATGAGACAATCTGTTTTACCTTTGCCTTTATACTTCTTATACTTCTCACATTTTTTCTTATTATCTCCATTAAGATAGTTAGTAGCAATATGTACAATCCAGTTACATGCAAAACACTTCAAAGGTAGTTTACCTCTATACTTACCGGTACCTCTACATAACAACTAGGCCAACAATGCTTCAAGGTCAATCAGACTATCTTCATCATCTACCTCTCTGTTGGATCTAGACTCATGACTGTAGCTCACTTCTCTGCTTTTCCTTACCGGTGGGGTTGAAACCGAATCTTTAAATGCAAATTCCAATCTCTGAACACTTCCATCAAAACCATTTAATTAAAATGTAGTTAATTTACCAATGATGGAACCATGAGTTACCGTTGTTTTATCAATAGACTTGATCTCTTGAATGGTTGCAACTTAGATAGTGTAGAACGGTAGAAGGGTTCTCAACACCTTGCTATCTACTGTGGTATCCTCCATTGTACCTCCAACACTTTTGATCTCTTCAACTATCTCCTTGATCCTCTGACCATACTATTGAATCTTTTATCCTTCAGCCATCCACATATCATCAAATTTATCTCTTAGACTCTCTTCTTTCGAAATATTAACATGCTCATCACCGCTATAGATATCTTCTAGTTTCTTCCATACTTCATATGCAATCTCCAATCCATGTACATCAACATACTCTGAATCATAAAAGGAACTGATAATGGCCTCCAATGTGTGATTGTTCTCCCAGTGCTCCTTCTTTGATCATCTCACAAAATCGCACTAGGCAAGTTATATTTAGTAACAACATATTCCCAATATTGACCTCCTAAATTCTTGATATAGATCTTCATCCTATCACTCCAAATTCTGTAGTTTTCTCTATTGAACTTTTGACCACCTTTCTTCATCATTTTCTCTGAGATCTTTTCCTCAAGCTATTAAATTTAAACACAAGAGGGCCTAAAATGCTCTGATACCAATTGATAATATGATGAAACAATAAGGATTTGGTCAACTACTGAGAGGGGGGGTGAATCAGTAGATAGAAAATATGATAAACTTTCACCAAACTTAATCCCAACTCAGAAACAACTTGCTAAAGTAACTGGTTTAGACACTGTAACAAAAAATGCAACTACACTATCAAACTCTACCAGTTGATCAAAACATCAATGATACAATGTAACAGATCTGATACTCACATACCATTTAACCAAAACATTAAACCACTTCACTAACATTAGTAATAGCTCATTTCAGATCACTTTCGGTCATCTAAACATATCTAAGTGGATTTACTAGTTAATCAAATCAACCATATTAAAACACAACCATAAAATAATTCACCACTTGACACAATGATTTTTCACGTGGAAATCCAAATGAGAAAAACCACGGTAGGGATGAATACCTACAAGTATTCTGAACTCTTCTAAAGTTCACCCTGTTAGGAGCCAAGCCTTGTTAGAAGCTTATACAATAATGTCCTATCAAGAATAGATCTGGTTAGGGACCAACCGGTTAAGGGATTGACTACAATACCCTATTAAAGGCAACCTTAGTGGAGGATTTCAAATCCAAGCTAATGGATCACCTAGTTAGAGGATTTAAATAAGAATCTTGTTAAAGCTTACCCATTTAAGGTATTTAACTATTGTAATGGTTAGAGAACAATAGGTTATTTGCTGATCTAGAAATAGCACTATCTTGCTTAGTCAGATCCTTTTATGCTCCTATCGGCTGTCACAACATTCTATAGACACTCCTTCTAGTTCGACAACAATCACACTACCACACTTAACCAAATTACCAACACAATTAGAAATAAATCATCGTCCTTCAATATAAATACAATAGGTCGGTAACACATCACAAAACCTACAAATCTCATAGGGATTACAAACATATCAGTTCAATCATGATTGTTGGATTACATAGCAATCAACTACACAATGTTCTAGACAACTTCAACCGCTCCGAGATCACCGCACATTGGATCTTGTAGCTCATCACGCATTATTCGATTCATATTAGGCCTTTGCTCATTCCGAAGATAAACGGTTATCTTCACGCGCGAAAACCACTTTGAAACTCATCACATGCATCATGCTTACATGGCATCTCCATCTTTGATCACCATTTGATCCTAGATCAACACAAATGATTCACCAAGCTTCATCGGTTAGGGTTCTTCTTATCAACTGGTTAGGGTTGCTGGTTAATCTCTAGTTCAATAACAATATTGGTTTCCATCACTACTTTACCAATACCAATTTCTTAACAACATCATTACTAGTTTGTAATACATCTTCATTACCGGTTACTATTGACATCAATGACAACACTATACATCATTAATGTAATCTTCATGCAATGCCAACATGTTCCATATGCAGGATCCAGGTGGCACCTCTTTGTCAAGAAGAAGAGTGCAGTTATTGGTATTATTTAAATATTTGGCTTTGAATACTTTGGCCCAGTCTTTGACATCTTCAACCAACAGCCAACCAATTTTCGAGATTTAGGCACTGATGAAAGGTATAAGTTTTGTTATCACAAGCCCTTTATCTTTTTTGGAGCCACACACTCTATCCCAAGCAACCAAGGACATGTGATATTTTTCTTATATATTATTATTATATATAATAAATTATATATTGTATATTATTTATATGTAATATATAATATATTATATATTACATATTATTTATATTTAATATATAATATATTATATATTAAATTATATATTATATATTATATGTTGTATAATATATAATATATAACAAATAAATATATTATATAATAAATAATATATGATATATTATATATTTTATCATATATTATAGAATATATATATTATATATTATATATTATATAATATATGATATCATATACTATATATAATATATATAATATTATATATTAAATAATATATAATATTTAATATATATTATATAATATTTATATAATATGATATATTATATGATATATGATACATAATATAATATATATAATATTTAATGTAATATATTATAATTTAATATTATATATTATATGTTATATAATATATAATACATAAATATATTATATAATATTTAATATTTAATATAATATATTATATATTCCTATGCTCTATATGTAAAGTCAAGGAATCCAGTAGGCACATCTTTTTTTACTATATTATTGCTAAGGAAATTTGGCTTATGTTAGGTTTTACTCTTCCATTACATAGTTGCATACTTGATGTTGCTATTGGGTGCATTAAATGCCTTAAGAAAGATACTAATCTATTATGGAATCTTCTTTCTGGTGATATCCTTTGGTATTTATGGAAAATTAAGAATCTAGAAAAGTTTCAAGGGCGGGAAAAGGCCCTTACTGAGTCTGTCACAACCCTCCTTTATCACCTTTTGATTTAAATACAAAACTCTATTATATTTCTTTGGATAAACTATTGAATGAATATTGTAAGGGAATAAAAATAATAAATCACACACACACATGGAAAATATATATATATATATATATATATATATATATATATATTTTTAATTGGTTATTACATGTGGTATCAGAGCAAAGGTTCAAATCTAGGCCTTGTGCTCACTTCAATTTATTCAACTAAGGGATTGTTTTACAATAATAGAAATTAAATTTTATTCTACAAAAAAAAAAACTAACTACATAATTTAACTTTCAGGTAAAACCTAGAATGGCAAGAGGAAGAGGAAGAGGAAGAGGAAGAGGAAGAGGAAGGGGTAATGGAAGACGTACTAGGAGTCAAAGGGAGGTAAGCCATGAGGAAAACCATGAGGAAAACCATGAAGGAAACCATGATGAATATCATGAAGAGGTTCGACACAACCCAGGGAATAACGGAGATGGGGTCCAAGCTATAATCGACCTTCTAACCGAACAAAGAGATAAAATCAACTTCTTGGAACAATCACTGCAGGACCTTAGGGAAAGACAGAATGACTATGAGAACAAAAGTGGTACCGAGAATGGAAACCCTAGTAGCAATCAAGGAAATGCGATGGGTAATGGAAAGGAAAATAACATATTGGAACTCTCCAAGGATTTAAAGAAAATCACCCCTCCTAAGTTCGATGGGAGGCAGATTGGTGAAGGGGCTGAGAATTGGCTAAATGAAATGGAAAAATATTTTGAGCTAAGAGATTTTAGCAAAACAACCAAGGCTTTATGGGGCTCCTATCAACTCACAGGGGAGGCGGCTAGTTGGTGGACCAACACCAAGGAACAAAATGGGTATAACAGGGATACGATCACATGGGATCAATTTGTTCACCATTTTCGAGATAGGTGGCTCCCTCAATTGTTCTTTGATGAGAAAGTGATAGAATTCCATAATCTACGTCAAGGGCCCCTATCCGTTCAACAATATTGGGATAAGTTCGCCAAGTTGCTTAAATATGTGCCTATGTACCAAAAGGATGAAGAAGGCCAAGCAAGGAAATTCATTTTGGGGCTGAATACCAACATAGGGGCAGAGGTTGATATGCATGGACCCAGAAATATGAATGAAGTACTTGAAAAGTCCCTAAGGCAAGAGAGGAAGATTCAAACACTAGCAGGACGGAACTATAATGGGAACCACTCATTTAAAAGGAAGCAAGAATTCAATGGAAACACTAATTTCAACAAGGGTCAAAGGAATAACTCTTCCGAAAGGAGACCACCGCCTAATCAATATCAGAGGAATGGAAATGATAATAACAGGGGCAATAATAACAGGGGCAACTATAACAGGAATGACCAGCAGAATAGGATAACTTATCCACCCAGGGGAAATGAAACAAGGAATGATCCCCCTAGAAATCAAGGTAGGAGAGGTCCTCCAAGGGGATGCTTTATGTGTGGGGAAAACCATTTTGCTAGAGAGTGCCCCAGGATGCAAGGACAAATTAGGGCCAATCAACCCCAACAAGGGCCCCAACAGAGGATTCATGCACCGGTTAGGAACCAAAGAAGAAGATACCAGAATGTTCCCGTGGAAACTACAGGTACACTATTTGAACAACCAATATCAATTCTAATTGACACTGGATCATCTGAATGTTTCATCTCACCTGAATTAGTAAACAAATATGCATTAAAAGTTAATCAAATGGAGTCATCATGGACGGTTCAATATGGGGATAAGGCAACTAGGGAAGTAACTAAGTGTTTACCGAGGGCAAGGGTACAATTCCCTGAGTTCGAAACAAGGGTAGATCTCTATGTGGCACCCCTAGGATTATATGATGTAATTATGGGAATGAGTTGGTTAGTAGACCATCAAGCTAATGTAGATTGTTATAACAAAGTTGTTGAATGTTTGGATAATGGGGGGAATAATGATAGAGCCATTCAGAATCTTGGAGAGGTGTCAGTGCCAGTTGCGCAACAGAGAGGTTGATCAGTGCAAAGTGCAATGGGACCAGTATGACGAAAAGAATGCCACGTGAGAGGATACTAAGGAGATGCAGCAGATGTTTCCTTTTTTGTTTTGAACATGAACTATAAACTCTTTTGAATGCATTTAATAAGTGCATCGGGACGATGCACAGATTAAGGGGGGGAGGATGTCACAACCCTCCTTTATCACCTTTTGATTTAAATACAAAACTCTATTATATTTCTTTGGATAAACTATTGAATGAATATTGTAAGGGAATAAAAATAATAAATCACACACACACATGGAAAATATATATATATTTTTTTTTAATTGGTTATTACAAAGTCTTTTCGAAGTCTCACCCTCCACTTTTTTTGCTCATAGGTTACCATGGTATTTAGGTTAAATAAAGAGAAGTTCCAAAGATTTCTAACAAATGGACATACTATAGTCTTCATATTCGAGCTCTCACATGGCTACACCTAGGGAAGAATGAATGTTGAAAAAAAACCATTTGTCAACTCCTTAGATGTTCTCATGGAAGAAATCAAAGGTAATGGCCATTTGGTGAGATAGCAGATGATCCAATCTGCAGAATGCTGGATGATCGCAGACTAGTGTGGATGGAAGGACCTTCAGGATGGATCGCCTGGATTTAGTCCAGACATATACCATGGACAATGTTTTTTTATTTACCATGGACTGTCCTTTTGGATTTAGTCCTTATATCTACATATATAGTTTTGTAAATAGACAGTTGTTGTTCATGACTCAGTCATTAGATAGGCATGTATCTTGTGTAAAGAAGCATTATTTGACTTAGCATGTACAAGAAGGTCTTCTAGACTTATTTTGCATAGTCGTGACCTACTGATAACTCTATAATATCCATATTGTACCTCAGTTTATTCACTATAATCAATATAAAAAAAAATTATATAATCTATAATATATAATATAATATATTATATAATATATTATATGTATATTATATGTATATAATATATATAATATTATATATTAAATAATATTTAATATTTAATATATTATATAATATATATATATATGTAATATAATATATTTGTAGTGTCGTAAATTGTACACCCTTGCTAGGGTGGTACAATTCCACACTTAGCTTAGCACCCACCTTAGTGTGTTTGCATCTTTCATTGTAATTTCCCTTTAAGAATTTAATTAATTAATTAATTAAATCTAAATTAATATTTCATTACTCCCCACATCATAAAATTGGGCCCATTACCTAAGTGTGCCCCTTTTTTATTTTATTCCTCCAATAAATCATTAAATCATAAACCCTAATTATGTCTTATTTCAACCTTTAAGGCCCGATTTCACATATCAAAACATCTCAAAATCAGCTGTAAGTTTGGGATTCACTCTAATATCATCATATCTAACGACCCTAAAAATTTGGTGAAAAGTTGGTCGGACCATGTTGAAAGTGCACATGGTCCCCAGTTTTTTTCCCAAAATTTCAGGAGCACAATTATATGATATTATAATGCTTAACCCCAAGAAATTGGCGAGAAATTCAATCTCTAAGTCTTCCTAAAGATGAAATTAAGATCGAGGGTTTCATACATAAGATCTCTCTTTCTTCATTTGAAGGGATATTTCTAAGAATCTAAGAGCAGGTTTTTGGAGCATAAAGGGCCTTCTTTGCAGCAAAAGAGTAGATCTTTGAAGTCTTCAACAACATTCAACAACATTCATCAAGCATTCATCATCAATTAGGATCCTTGAAGACATTGAAGAATAATAGAAGATCACTGACTGACGATTGGCTTGTACCCCTCCCTTAGGGGTTGGGTATGGTTTCATGTTGTTTTCATGTCTTTATATGAGCTTCATTACATCAATTTCCATATGTATATTCATTCTTTAGATAACTTTGCATCATTAATTTAGAGAATTTACTCTGTCAATTACAAGAATTTAGGGTTTACTCTTTAGGGTTGCTCTAGATTGTTTGCATTCATCCTAGGGTCTTGCACACACACCAGATTCTTGCACACACTATTTTATTGTACAAATCAGCTATTTGTTGAGGTGGAAATCACTAAAATGGGGGTTTGACTAAGGCAAAACTATACATAGCCACCCAAACCCTCTCTTTTTAGTTGTAGATGCAGGTATAGGATCCGATCATCGCTGCAATTTTTAGATTTGACAGAGCACACAAACATGGTCCTAAAGATTATATTTGAGAAAAAATCAGTGAGACAGGGATGTGGCACCCTGGTCCTATGACTTGGTCCTCCCTAGGCACTCTAGTCCTCTTTGGGCACCCTAGTCCTTTCCGGGTGCCCTGGTCCTCTCTAGGTGCCCTGGTCCACCCAGTTTCAGGTGAAATTTGGTAGGGTGGAAGCTCGGAACATCGGATTTGCAGGTTCTCAGTTGTAGCTTTCTTTGACTCATTTTTCAAAACTAGGTACAAATTAAAATTATTTCCCCTTCTCTTCTTTCAAGTATCTCAGTTCCAGTTCTACAAGTTTCCATAATTTCAGTTCATATATGCTTCATTGTTCATCTCCTAGACTAGTTGATCAATCTCTCACATATTATCTTCATATACAACAAGAGGAATAGAAACCCTACTATATAATCCTTGGTTCTCTCTTTCTCACAAGAAGTAGCCAAAGTGATCTATCTCCCTAGGCTCTTTTGTATTCCCAATGTATTGGCTAAAGTGGGATTAGGTCCTAGTCACCTGGTCTTGCTTTTTCCCCTCCACATTTTGGTGAACCTAACGTGAATCCAATCTTCCTTAATTTTGATTTATGTTCTTAGATCTGAGTGTTTTTTTCTATTTCAAATTTAAATTTATGTTTACAAGTTTCAATTTCTTGCAAATTTCAAAATTTTAGAGGTCAATTTTCTTAAAACCCTAATTTTTCAATTCAAAATTGAACTTGTGGATAGCCTTAGTTGGATCATTAATTTCAGATCTGATTTAGGAACACATTTCTCTCATAAATTTTATTTTCTAAATCAATATTTAGAGTTCTTGCTTTGGTTAAAATTGAACATTTCCTTCTATTTTGCATGTGTTATCATTTGGAAAAGGAAAATTATTGTCATGATGCATTCATTCCATAAATGTGATAATGGGTTTGCTTCCCTTGTTTTAATTTTTCCATCTCCTAAAGAACCTCCTCCTATCTATGGCAACATTTTAGTCCCTAAAAGAGTTGTTACCAAACCCTTCAAAACTCTCTCATTCTCTAAGGATGAAGATTTGAAGAGTGATCTTGACAATTCTCCTAAAATGTGCCTTTCCTTTCTAGCTATCTTAGAGGAAGAGGATGATATCATAACCACTTTTCTTAGTGTTACTTTTCCTTTCCTACATGATGCCTCTCTAAGTTTAAAGGTATTGATGGACATTGACTTATCTTCTCCTAAATTTGGTCTTACCAATGGTGGCATGTTAATGCAACAAGAGGTTATGAGCACTTCTTTCAAAGATCTCCTTCCTAAGCATGAATCTTTGGAGAAAAATGTGCATCTCCCTCCTAAAGAATAATCCCCTCATAAGGACCATTTTGTGCAAGAATATGGTATCATCCCTACTTTTCCTAGTGATGGTGTTTCCTCTTTTGACTTCAACAAAATTCCCACGAGAGATGATGCATTAATGAGAAATGCTTCTCCTTTCCCTAAAGCTTGTCTGACCCATAAAGATGCCTTAGAAAAAGAAGATGAAATCATAATCAATTTCCTTAATTATCTCTCCCCTAAAGATCCTATTGAACACATTTTGAGGCAAGAAGATAATTTAAATGCATGTAGAGATGCTCTCCCTCCTAAGGACGGAAAATTAATGAACAATGTTATCCCTTCTCTCAAAATTGGCAATAACAATAAGGACATCTTTGTGCAAGATATTTCTAATACTTTTCTCAAAGACCTCACTATTTGGGATGAACCTTTAGAAGAAGGTGTTGATTATTGTCTACCATATGAGAGTAAACCTCTTGATAACATCTCACCCTCCATGAATCTCAATCATTTTTCCTCTAAAGGTATGGCATCTCCTTCTCCCCAACTAGGTTCTACTCATAAGGCTACCTTAGTTCAAGAAGAGATTGTTAACATCTCTTCCAAAGATCTCCCCTGCTATTAGTGAACATAGTTTTGCCTTTCTTCAAATTAAATGATTTCAAACTCTGTCGCCTTCTTTAAAAGACAAAAGTTCAGCTAAATAGTTGGGTAAGTGTGACATAAACCACTTCCCTCTGAATTTTTGATAGGTACAAATCCCTCCATTAGTTATTCAGGGAATAATCTAATTAAATTAAACTGGTATTCTTTTAACCTAAAAGCATGTAAGGCTACCTACTTCATTCTTAGATGAGAGGCTAAAGATTCACACATATTTCAGAGAAAAACTATTCTTCAAAATGCTTCAACATGAAAAATGAAAGTGATCGAAACAAATCTCAGAACACCAGTTCGACAGCTCATAAAAACAAATAAGAGAAATAAGATCTCTTGTCAAGCACATATGTTTTAAAGTCACATAAAAAGGAATCCCAGAATAATAATAATATTTTCCATTGGAAAGGTGATCACTATCATTTGACTAGATTAATATTTGGAAAGAAATATCACTACACAGATTCAAAACTCAAAGGTTTTCCTTCTCCCAAATACACATGATCTTTTATATATATGTATTTTATGCAACAAAGACACAACAATACATGTATAAATCCTTTCCAATTTCAGATTTTCAAAGTCTGATGACTTCCTTCACCAAAACAGAACTACATAAAAACCCCAAACTAAGTAAACTATTCTAACCCTTGCTTTATCTAACTTAAACTTATTAATAGTCTAGAGAACAGAGGAGGCCTCCATTAAAACTCGACCTCCTCCTAAATAGTTATAATAACCAACAAAGCATTTTAGGGACAGATGTCTCGAAGTCATTTGCTAGATCATAAAAAACATATAAAAATAAAAACAGAGCATCATCAACATGCTATGCTTTTTCTCCATCATCATCCTCTTCTCCACTTTTCTGGGCATTGTGGGCAGTTCTAAGCTCCAGGATTATAGATTGGCTTGGATTCTTCATGGCATTGATCGTTGCTTTTGCAGCTTCTTTGTCCCATCTATACTTCACCATCTTCTCGGCATGCTTGGGTAACTGATCATTACCGATAAATGTCATGGACTCAATTCGAGTGACCTGTGTTATATCTTCGGGGGTGAAGTTGTCATTGGTCTTAACCTTCTCCATGTATAGCCTAAAATATTTTATCACATCTTGCGTGTTCAGTCCACAAATCCCCAGTTGCCAATCGTGGTCCAAATTAACACTTTGTTGTCATTAACCAAGCTACTTTGGAGGTCCTGAAGTTCATAAACAGAGGTTCTGGCATCAGAAATCACAGACTTAAATGTGAGTACCCACCACATTATAGTCTTTTTTAGTACAAAGAGTTGGCACTCATCTGTTACTAGCTTGATTGAATTCTCTGCTAAGAATTTGGTAGCCCCATACTCCTTTATCTTAGTGAGCATAGGCAAGACATTTTCCCACTTATGTTCTTCTTTCTCCCATGGCACGATCTGATTCTGAGTTTCTGCAATGAGGCTCTGCATTTCATCGCATAACTTTCTCGAGCTTGTGATATATTTTTCACCATCTTTTATCACTCCCTCGATCCACTTTTTCATAGCCCCCACAATGCTTTTAGCCCGCTAAACTTGACCCATCAACTTCTTGTTCTTTGGCGTGTTGGGATCAAAACTCTCTAAGGTATGCGATATGGGAAGTGCTCCAAAGCAGCTGATACTATCAATGAATTGAGCAAGAATTTTGATATGCCGCTTCAGCTCTCTTTTCTCCTGCCCATCCTTTTCTGACCTAGTGAGCATCTTCTTGGCCAATACCTAGAAAAGGGGATTATCTGAATCTATACTCATATTCCCAAGCTCTACATTGGTGATCTCGAAGTCCTCTGCATTTACCTCCTTGTTCTCATCGTTAGGCTTATAAGAAGCAATCTCAGCAACCCACTTCCATGTCTCTTCATCAGTATCCAATTTGGCAGTTCTCTTGAACTTCTTTGGTTTGGGACCCTTCTCCATGTACTTCACCACCATGTCCTGGATAGGGATGGTTACTAGAATGAAACTTTGCTTCTTTATCACTAAAGTGGTTAGCCATTTAGGGGTAGCACTCGAACTAGTTGTTCCTCTGATCACCTTAGGTGGTGGTGACATAGCTACAATGACCATATGAGAACCCATAGTGTTGACAATGTCACTGTCTAGGTCCTCGACTTTGAAAATCTGAGCATTAAGAATTTTGTCCTTTGCCTCTATATCTTTGGTCTGGTCCATTCTCTTCTGTGCAACACTCCATGACCTGGTATATCGAGGAGCAATAAAATATAGAGCCAGATTGGGCTTGTGCTTGGTGTAAGATGGCTTCTTATTTTTACCTGTAGGAACAGGCATATAAGTGGGGTTAGAAAAATGCTTTGGGGAATGCAGAGCAACTTCACTACCTCTTGCAAGCCCAATCTTGTTGCCTAGTTTCATTGTTCTCTTGTTAACCCATTCTACAGTTCTTTCTAAAACCCTCTTTGTTTTTAGTTGTATGTCATCATCTGCTTTTGCATCCCAATTAGTGCAGGCCATTTCGGGTTCAGCTTGGTTTAAGTATCTAGGTTCAAAAATCTCCAGATAATCTTCTTCAATCCCACTTATGTCAAGTTTCACCTGCAGTGAAACTACTTGTTCCAAAACCATTCTCATGTTTGCCCTTTTGAACACCTCAAGCTCATCATTAAAATCTTCCTAGAAGTCTTCCAAATGTGAGATTGGAAGGTGCGGCATCAAACCAAGGCTCTGTGAGAAACCCTTATTGTCAAAGCCCTTTCTTTCATGATATAATGAAAAATTGAAGTTTTTCAAGTCGGCTCCAATGCTTAAAGCATCTGACATTGAACTGCAAGATAAAATACCCAATTGAATAGGAAAATGATCTTCCCATTTATCCCTCGGTTAAACCTTCTTAATCATGATAGCCAACTACCTATAGATCTCGACCAGAAAAAAACAATCTAAACAAAAACAAGGAAGCCTGAAAGGCTCTTCCTCGAAGCTGCCAACTCTTATGTAACAAAAGTGGGGAAACTGAATAAAGAAACTACCGTATTTCTTCACTAAAGCCTGTGCATCCTCTTGTTTTTCATGTTCATTAACTCATAACATAAATCTCCCAAGAAAGGCATTGTGTACTCTCCTAAAGTCTTGCAAAGCATTATCCCTCTGTAACATAGGGTAAAAAGCATACATAGAGACCTCTCCTTCAGTGAGCTGCTGAGGTATACCCACTATGTCTTTAACACATGCCAAGCAATATATCAAATATGAGGACATGAAGAAACTCTGCTTGAACTGTTTGGTCATGCTCGGCTTCTCCCTCATAGAATCGGCAATCAACTCTGCCCAATCAAGATATTTCTTCCCTTCCAGTACCAGTTGTACATAGCAATAAATCCAATCAACAAAACTGTAGGCCTCTGTCGAACCTCTAACTCAGTGTAGTAATAGCATGACATCGTGAATGTAGGGGAGCATATGGTTTTTGTTGGGATACTTGGGTAATCTAGAGCCACCCCTCTGAGGAACCTTCAACCAATATTTTGCTACATTATTCTGGTGCCCAGTTTTGTCTGTGTTGAACTCAGTAACTGATTGGTTGGGAGAAAAGTTTGAGAATTGATAATCAGGTAATTTGAAAACAAAGGAGATAACTTCCTGGTTAATTGCAAGGAGGGTTTCACCATTCTCTCTTTTGATGGTTTCAGAGATGGGATCATACCTCGCAATACATTCTCTAACTAGATCTGAGCAAGGGATAGCGGGAGGAAAGGTTTTTGCTTCTATGAGACCACTACTCAGAATTTCTACACCAAATGAACCATCAATTCCTTTGAACACCCTTTCCTTTAAAACTTCCAAGTTTTCCCCTTTTAAGTCTGTATCACTGACTATGGGCTTTATGCATGCAAGACTGAAAATATTCCTGAAGAGGTGTAATGTGGACTTTTTAATTCATAAATAACAACCCCTATTTTCCTAGCAAATCTTATTACAAGAGAGGAAAAGCAAGTAAAAATCACTGGAGAGGACAGGAAACAAACTCACCTTCATAGTTGAGATGAAATGGATGACTACCAATAAACAATACTTCTATCCAAAAACTCCACAGCAATGAAGAACAAGCTCTCAAAAATTAATCACTTCATACCTTATAGTGAAAGAAGTGATACGAACTCATTATGTGCATTAATTCCAATTGTCAAGTCAAATGAGCTGAGCATTGGGATTGGACATCACATGCATGCATTGAATGCATGACGGCATTTTTGGAGTAACCGCCAATTCCCAAAAATGATTACTTGCCTTGAAAACTCAACCAGTTGACATCACCCAAGATATGGTTCAATCTTCATCATACTTCGCAATAAATGCACCATCATGCCATTTAGCCCATGGAACCCACCTGATTTGAACATGCATGAACAATCTGAACTGAGCTCACAAGAGTTCAAGTAGTTCAAAGTGTACACTATGCCAAGAAAATTCTCCTTGAAAAGATTAGCTCTGTTAAGTACCACCAGTCTTTTGAACTACTTTGAACATGTTGAACACCACCGAACAGTTTGAACTAGGTACAAAAAGGTTCATGGCCCGGAGAAAGAGGATATAACACATCATCCACAACCATGAAAAAGAACTACTGCAAAACACTTTGAGTGAATGTTAGCATGAAAACCTTTTAGGCACCTTAGAACCTGTAGAACCTAAATGAACATTGCAAACTTCCTTCAAAACGGTTCAATGAGTTCATGAGGTTCAAACAGACCATTAAAACTTGGTGCTATGAATTAAGAGACAATTTATAAATGGATTATGGATTGAACCAAAGGATTTCCAGAAAAAGAAGGGCTCAAATAAAAATTTGTAGGGTGACTTACTCTTGCTATGCAGGATAAATGATGAGATAACACCTGCAAAGGTGAAACTTTAGAGAGTAATGTTGATCCTTCTCCTAGAGAGTCTATTCCCCATGTAGATCCTTTGATGATAAAGGATTATGTGACCTTTCCTACTAATACTCTTCTTTCTAAAACGTTAATGCCTACTCCTAGTCTACCTCCTAAAATTGATCTTATTCATGATAACATTTTAGTGCAATAAGAGACTATAAAAAATCCTTCCAACAATATTGCCCATTATTCTTCTAAAATTCATAAGGATGCCTTTTATATTCCTAAACCATCTCCAATCAATTTGATACATGTGAATGAAACACCTAATAAACCCCTCTTCATAGTTCAAGGTGATTGTCCTTCTCAAAGTTCTCAACATAAGCCTATCTTAGTGGTTCAAGGTGGTTATGTGAATGATTCTTTTTGTACTCCTAAGAAACTTGTTATTACTGTGCAAGGAGGTTATCCTACTAAAATCCCTTATGAGTATGCTAAGAAAATCACCAAAGAGATTTATCATACGGTTGCTCATACCTACAACACAAGAAACAATAGGCAACCTAGTCCTCCTCCATTTATCCCAACTTCACTTCCTCCCTCTCAACCTTCTCTTCCACAAGCACCTCGTATATCACAAACTCTTAGTAAGGAGTATGATCTTGTTGAACAACTTAAAGCTATTCCTGCCAATATTTCTATTTGGGATTTGGTTCAAAATTCACCTGCTTATCATGGGATGTTACAAGATTTTTAAAATTTAGATGTCCCACCTGCAGTGACACCTAATAACCTGGCTTCTTTGATTGATCCTATAAACAAACCCAAAACTCAAATTGTATTCACACAAGATGAGTTACCTTCTGATGAAATCCAATATCAATATAATCCTATTAAGATTGTGGTTATTATCAATTATAGTGCTATAAGATGAACCCTTGTGGACAATGGATCCGGCCTTAATGTTTGTGGTGTATACTTATTGGATAAGATTAATGTGGATCGTTCTCTCATCGAACCTTCTTCTCTCACTATTTGAGGCTTTGATAATGTTCCTAAACAAGATTTAGGTGTCATAACCTTTCCTATTAAGGTGGGTCCTATTATTTAATGTACACCTATCCATGTCATGCCTAATAAATTGACATATAACCTTCTATTAGGGATAGCTTGGATTCATAGCATGCAAGTTGTCCCCTCAACTTTGCATAGGAAATTCAAATTCATTTATAAAAATAAGACATATGCCTTGTTAGCTAATACCAATTCTCAAGAGCCATTAAAATTTGGATCTTCTTGTTCAACTACTTCCCATTGTTCTTTGAATCCTCGTACTTCTTCAAATACATGTATATTTCCTTTAATGATCGTGTTCCTTCTAGTACTCCTCATTCTTCTACTCAATCAAAATCTCCTCCCGAGGATATCTTTTCTCCTGAAGAAGTGCTCTTAGATGATTATTGGGGATCTCTAGACTTTGACTCTACTTTTGTAGGAGAGTATAGAGTATCTCGGAAATAATTTAAGACTAAGAAGGCGAAATCTAAGGAGGAACCTAAAGAGAAACCCACTTTATCTAAACAACTAAGTAACCATTTTGTGGCTGCTTCTAATTCATATAACATTGAGAGCTATGAGGCATCATCATCTCTTTCTGATTTGGCATCCCTTTATGGTCCTGGCTTTCACATTTTAGCTAAGAGTGGCTATAGTGGCAAGGGTTGTGGCACAAATGAACAAGGAATTAAAGTTCCTTTAGAACATAACACACATGAAGCTTCATTTGGACTTGGATATAATCCTTCTAAGCCCACCAAAACATCTAAAAGACCATCCCTCAATGTGAATTCTATATTTAGTAGTCATGATGAGCTCACCTCAATTACATCATCTTCTACTTCTTTCAACACTCATCCCCCTCATAATGAAATCTTGGTGATAATCTCTTTATGAATATCCTCAAGAGATTTCGAATCCCACTTATGAGACTTTATCTTCTACTCATTCTAAAATCCCTTCTTCTAGGAATAAGGCTCTAATGAATTACACTTATATCTCTCCTAAGATTTCTTGTGTGCAAGAAAAGTATGACATACTGGCCTATTCTTCTCCTATAAAATTCTCTGTTTCTAAAGACTTTTAACATTCATCATCTTATACATGTTTTTAATCTCTTATAGTAGAGAATTTAACATGTCATATTCAAATACCTCATTCAATCTATCATGTCTTTAAATAACATTAATTAATGGCTATTATGTTGCTCATCATTATGTGACATTGGTAGCTCACTTACTGGGGGCTCATTGTCATTCATGATGGCACAATTCATGTGTAATCATAATTTGGGAAGAAACATAATAGCCTATTTCTATCTCTTCTCCCTATATATGGGGTGCAAGAGTGATTTCAAACATCTCTCCTTCTTAAGATTAAAATTTCCCCTTTTTGAAATAGTGTCTTCTATAAGAATTTCTTAGTGATGGTAGAGGTGTATTCATATGTAAACTCCTTCTCTCATATTGGAACAAGCATCCCTAATGGGGATCTTAAGTACATATCCTTAATTGGGACCTCCTCCTTGGTGTTGGAATTATTTGATCATTCATCAATTTATTTTCTTCATTGAGTAGCATCTTTTATAATAAACCCTTCTATTTTGTGCACGTGCATATCCTTGATGAGGATCTCTTTCCTTATTTTAGAAGAGTGTTGCTATAAATAATCTCTCTTTGATGTCATTTCAATCCTCTAGTCTTTTCCAATTTCCTTTATGGAGTTGTATTTTTGGATTATATCTATTGCATTTGTTCCCACTTAAATCTTTCATCTTGTGTTAAAGAGCCCTCAAATCCTCACACTCTTTGTTGTGTTGGAATTGAGGTTTAGTTCTCTTTCTTACCAAATGATTCTCCATTATTTTTTGATCTTTTATCAAATCTTCTTGTGAGTATTTGTCATCAATCTTCTTTCAAAATTTGATGTGGTAAACATGATACCCTGTTTCAACTCACTAAAATTAGCAAGTTGAAACAAGGGGGGCATATAGCTACCCTCGAATTTTTATCACCTTCCTTAGTAAGCATTTAGGTGATTTTTTGATTTTATCTAACATATGGTTTTGTAGGGTGTGGTTCCTAACTGTGTACTGTAGATACCGCTGGGGGCTTCGTCTAACAACTTGTGGATATATCCTTTTTCATGAATGTTTACTTTAATGTACTTTAGATTGCATATACACAAAGTGTCATATGACCACTAAAGTGGGGGCTAAATGTAGTGTCATAAATTGTACACCCTTGCTAGGGTGGTACAATTCCACACTTAGCTTAGCACCCGCCTTAGTGTGTTTGCATCTTGCATTGTAATTTCCCTTTAAGCTTTTAATTAATTAATATATTTAAATTTAAATTCATATTTCATCACTCCCCACATCATAAAATTGGGCCCTTTACCCTAAGTGTGCCACTTTTTTATTTTATTTCTCCAATAAATCATTAAATTATAAACCCTAATTATGTCTTATTTCGACCTTTAAGGTCCGATTTTGCATATCAAAACATCTTGAATCAGTTGTAACTTTGGGATTTGTTATAATATCATCATATCTAACGACCCTGAAAATTTGGTGAAAAGTTGGTTGGACCATGTTGAAAGTGCAAATAGTCCCCTACTTTTTTCCTAAAATTTTGAGAGCACAATTCTATGATATTATAATGCTTAACCCCAAGAAATTGGCAAGAAGTTCAATCTCTAAGTTTTCCTAATGATGAAATTAAGATCTAGGGTTTCATACATAAGAGCTCTCTTTCTTCATTTGAAGAGATCTTTCTAAGAATCTAAGAGTAGGTTTTTTGAACATAAAGGGCCTTCTTTGTAGTGAAAGAGTAGATCTTTGAAGTCTTCAACAACATTCAACAAAATTCATCAAGCATTCATCAAGTATTTGTCAAGCATTCATCATTGATTACGAGCCTCGAAGACATTGAAGAATAATAGGAGATCACCGATTGACGATTGGCTTGTACCCCTCCCTTAAGGGTTGGGTATGGTGTCATGTTGTTTTCATGTCTTTATATGAGCTTCATTACATCAATTTCCATATTTACATTCATTCTTTAGTTCACTTTGCATCATTGATTTAGAGCATTTACTTTGTCAATTACAAGCATTTAGGGTTTACTCTTTAGGGTTTCTCTAGATTGTTTGCATTCATCCTCGGGTCTTGCACACACTATTTTACTATACAAATTGGCTATTTGTTGTGGTGGAAATCACCAAAATAGGGGTTTGACTAAGGCAAAACCCTACATAGCCACCCAAACCCTCTCTTTTCAGTTCTAGGTGCAGGTACAGGATCCGATTGTCGCTACAATTTTCAGGTTCGACAAAGCACACAGATGTAGTCACAAAGATTAAATTTAAGCACAAATCACCGAGATAGGGGTGTGGTGCCCTGGTATTGCGACCTGGTCCTCCCTGAGTGCCCTAGTCCTCTTTGAACGTCATCGTCCTGCAACCTGGTCCTCCCTGAGCACCCTAGTCCTCCCTGAGTACCCTGCTCCTCTATGGGCACCTTGGTCCTTTCTGGGAACCCTAGTTCTCTTTGGGTGCCCTGGTCCACCTAGTTTCATGTGAAATTTGGTAGGGTGGAAGCTCAGAAAATCAGATTTGTAGGTCTTTAGTTGCGGTTTTCTTTGACTCATTTTCAACACTAGGTACACATTCAAATTCTTTCCCCTTCTTTTCTTTCAAGTATCTCAATTCCAATTCTGCAATTTTCTGCAATTTCAGTTCATATATGTTTCATTGTTCATCTCCTAGTCTAGTTGATCAATATCTCACATCTTATCTTCATATACAACAGGAGGAATAGAAACGCTAAGAGATAATCCTTGGCTCTCTCTTTCTCACAAGAACTAGCCAAAGTGAGCTATCTCCCTAGGCTCTTTCGTATTCGCAATGTGTTGGCTAAAGTGGGATTAGGTCCTAGTCACCCAGTCTCACTTTTTCCCCTCCACAACATTATATGATATATAATATAGTATATTGTATGTAATATAATATCTTATATAATATTATATAATATATATATATATAATACATAATATTTAATAAATATTATAATATATAATATTAAGTTTCAATATTAGCGGATATCAAATATGTGTTTGCTTTTGCCATGGTTGGATGTACTAACATCCAAGCCAAACAAAAATTCAACATGGATTTTTCGTGGTTTTGGGCGAGTGGAGAAGGCAATTATTTTCATATCACCACTTTTTGGCCCCTCATGATCCTGCACATACCCTTATGTTAAGGATAGTTGGAAGCTTTATTTGTGTGGTCTGGATGTTGACTTTTTTGGTCTGAACCCTTTCATTTGTCTAATAACATGATTAGTACATATGTATCAAAATTAGATGTATCTTATATTTGTCGGTCCTATAATTACATGTGAAGTATTCTTTTGGTCTGATGTTGTACGTTAGATGTTTGTTTAAGTCCAATTTATGTTTCATGTTTTATATTTGGGTTTGGTTGAATATCTTGGGATGGAAATGTGCATACAAATTACAATCTATCTTTTGGCCAACTTGATGTGAATTTTTTTGTTCTAGTTTTCTATATATACATGATGATTTGTTGAAAAGAATATATGATATAGATGCGAGTAAGTTTGATGATAATGAATATGTGAGATATGTCTTTGGAATTTGGCAATGAGTATGTGCAAGTTGATGTGAGGATGAGGATATGATTTGAGTTGCAGTATCAGATGGCATTGCAGTTAAAAAGTAACAATGGATGTAGATGCAGTGATCCAAAAGATCTGGTGGTCGGGATTTTTTAGTAGGGTCAGAGATTATGCTATAACAGTGGCTATAATTAGAATATTGAGATGCTCTATTTGTACAGTTCTTATCTTGAAAGTTATAATATTCTATCTTGCCTTGTTGTAGTTAGCTTCAGGTTTGCAAGTCCTCTTATGTATCTTTCCTCAAGGGCAATTAGCCTTGGTCTACAAATTCAAATCAATGACCTCCCTCTTTTGTAATATATTCTTGTATAATTGATTGATTCTATGAGTTGGCACTTACGGTGGTTTTTCCCATTTTGGGTTTACAATGTATAAATTTGGATGTTCTTATTAAACTGATGCAAATGATTTTATGATTGCTTATCTAGAATAAAGGTGCTAATTGATGGTTTAAGATCTAGAATTTTTGGTTTATGCTAATTCACTCCCATCCCCCTCTCAACATCGGGTGTGTGTTCATCATCCTTTCCTTGATCCTTCTCCTCATTCCTAATATTCGAAATAATCCAAAGAATTTCACAACATAAGAGGGACCAAAAGAGATTATTGTCCTTTTTAATTCTTTTAATGAAACCAAACAAAACGTTATGATAAGTAAAACTAGTAGAGAAATTAATCCGAAAAATGTTCCAAATTTCCTTAGCAATAATATAGTAAAAAAAGATATGAATAGTAGAATCAACAACCCTACAAATGTTACAAACATCTCTCTATTAATTTTTAATAAGGAATCTATGAAGGTTAAATAGCCACTTGAATCCCTTCTTTTTAGGTGTTATGTTGTTGTCCCATAGATAGGTGAAAACTTTCTACCATTCATCTTTACTACAATTCAAATGTTACATAGAGTAAATATGAACGATTTTATCAAAAATACTACATAAAGCATCATAAACCATTTTAGGTTTGGTATTGATTAGTGGGGTACCATCCACCTAATTGAAGGGTCTGTATTTGTCTCATCCTCAACACAAGGCTTGGAGAGTTGAAGGTTGAGACATGCCTCCCTTAGCATAGAATATGTTCTCCAGTTGGAAAAAGGTAGACGATACTTTTGGTTGATCTCAAACCAAGAAATTAGTTGACCATTAGTAATAATGTCATTAAAACATCAAACACCATAAAGAAACTAACTCTGAGAACATATATATATATATATATATATAAAATTAAATTTTTTTATTTGGAATATATACATATATAATATACTAATTTAAAGTTATGGTAATTCAAACAATAAGAGAGTTTATTCAAATAAGGCTTATCATCTTTATTTACTAAGATACGATATTAAAAGAATTGAAGTTGTTAAGTAGTAAGATTTTATTGTATAAAAGAGTATTATTAAAAAATGTCTTACCATATAGATAGTTTTGCCTTGAATTCTATTAGAGTACCTAGTTTAAAGTTTATGGTATTTCAAACAATGAGAAAGTATATTCAAAGTGGGTTTACCATGTATATTTATCACAATATAATAATAAAGGGAATGAAATTGTTAAATATTAGTTACTAAGTTGATTGTTTTGTCAAGAAATTTAATACTTTTATTTATATATAAGTAATTAATAATTTTATAATAATTAAATAATATTTACTAGAGTGACTAGTATAAATTTTCTAGTAATTCAAACAATAAGGAGGTATATTCAAATAAGGCTTATCATGCATATTTAATTTGATATGATATCAAAAGAAGTGAAGTTGTAAGTAGTAGGATTTTATTCAAATAGGACTTATCATGTATCATGTAGATAGTTTTGTCTTGAACTATAATATCTATTAGAGTGTCTAGTTTAAAGTTTATAGTAATTCAAACACTAAAAAAGTATATTTAAAGAAGGTTTACCATGCATATTTAATAAAATATAATAATAAAAGAAATGAAATTGTTAAGTGGAAAAAATTTATTACATAAATAAGTATATTCAAAGAGGGTTGACTTATCATGTAAATAATTTTATAATAATGGATTTGAAAAAATTGTCAGAATTAATAAATCAAAAGTTTTCTTTAAAAATAATAAAAAAAATCCAACCTTCAAATATAATAACACCCTGTTAGAAGAATGCATAACTTAGAAAGTAAATTAACTCTTAAAATAAAACAACCTGTCAAAATGAAATATATATTAGAAAAACCCAGATTGTAAATTAGCCTTGATGGCCCTACTAAAACCTATTGGCACTCTTTGGACCAATTGACCAACTACTAAGTTCAAATTCCCTTTTAAGTATGAAGGCTTGTATATGGATTTTTCATGTTTTTGGGCGAGTGGAGAAGGCAATTTTTTTCATATCACCACTTTTTGGCCCCTCATGATCCTCCACATACCCTTATGTTAAGGATAGTTGGAAGCTTTATTTGTATGGTTTGGGAGTTGCCTATTTTGGTCCAAACTCTTTCATTTGTGTAATAACATGATTAGTACATATGTATCAGAATTAGATGTATCTTATATTTGTCCATCTGATAATTACATGTGAAGTATTCTTTTGGTCTGATGTTGCATGTTAGATGTTTTTTGTAGGTCCAATTTATGTTTCATGTTTTATATTTGGGTTTGGTTGAATATCTTGGGATGGAAATGTGCATACAAATTACAATCTATCTTTTGGTTGACTTGATGTGAATGTTTTGGTTCTAGTTTGCTATATATACATGATGATTTGTTGAAAAAAATATATGATATAGATGCGAGTAAGTTTGATGATAATGAATATGCAAGATATGTCTTTGGAATTTGGCAAAGAGTATGTGCAAGTTGATGTGAGGATGACGATGTGATTTGAGTTGCAGTATCAAATGGCATTGTAGTGCAAAAGTAACAATGGATGTAGATGCAGTGATCTAGAAGATCTGGTGGTTAGGATTTTTTAGTAAGGTCAGAGATTGTGCTATAATAGTGGCTATAATCAGCATATTGAGATGTTCTATTCATACAATTCTTTTCTTGAAAGTTATAATTTTCTATCTTGCCTTGTTGTGGTTAGCTTCAGGTTTGCAAGTCCTCTTATGTATCTTTCCTCAAGGGCAATTTGCCTTGGTCTACAAGTTCGGAACAGTGACCTCCCTCTTTTGTAATATATTCTTGTATAGTGGATTGATTCTATGAGTTGGCACTTAGCGTGGTTTTTCCCAATTTGGATTTACAATGTATAAATTTGGGTGTTCTTATTAAATTGATGTGAATGATTTTATGATTGCTTATCTAGACTAAAGTTGCTAATTGATGGTTTAAGATCTAGAATTTTTGGTTTATGCTAATTCACTCCCACCCCCTCTCAACATCAGGTGTGTGTTCAACACCCTTTCCTTGATCCTTCTCCTCATTCCTAATATTCCAAATAATCCAAATAATTTCACAAGATAAGAGGGACCAAAAGAGATAATTGTCCTTTTTAATGTTTTTAATGAAACCAAACAAAACGTTATGATAAGTAAAACTAGTAGAGAAATTAATCCGAAAAATGTTCCAAATTTCCTTAGCAATAATACAGTAAAAAAAGATATGAATAGTAGAATCAACAACCCTACAAATGTTACAAACATCTCTCTATTAATTTTTAATAAGGAATCTATGAAGGTTAAATAGCCACTTGAATCCCTTCTTTTTAGATGTTATGCTGTTGTGCCTCCCTTAGCATAGAATATGTTCTCCAGTTGGAAAAAGGTAGAGGATACTTCTGGTTGATCTCAAACCAAGAAATTAGTTGATCATTAGTAATAATGTCATTAAAACATCAAACACCATAAAGAAATCAACTCTTAGAACATAATATATTATTTAATATATATATATAGTAAATATATAATTAAATATTTATATTTGAAATATATACATATATAATATACTAATTTAAAGTTATGGTAATTCAAACAATAAGAGTGTTTATTCAAATAAGGCTTATCATATTTATTTAATAAGATATGATATTAAAAGAACTGAAGTTGTTAAGTAGTAAGATTTTATTGTATAAAATAGTATATTAAAAAGTGTCTTACCATATAGATAGTTTTGTCTTGAATTCTAGTAGAGTGCCTAGTTTAAAAGTTTATGGTAATTCAAACAATAAGAAAGTATATTCAAAGTGGGTTTACCATGTATATTTATCACAATATAATAGTAAAGGAAATGAAATTGTTAAATATTAGTTACCAAGTGGATTGTTTTGTCTATAACTTTAATACCTTTATTTATATATAAGTAATTAATAATTTTATAATAATTAAATAATATTTACTAGAGTGACTAGTATAAAGTTTATGGTAATTCAAACAATAAGGAGTTATATTCAAATAAGGCTTATCATGCATATTTAATATGATACTATATCAAAAGAAGTGAAATTGTAAGTAGTACGATTTTATTCAAATAAGACTTATCATGTAGATAGTTTTGTCTTGAACTATAATATCTATTAGAGTGCCTAGTTTAAACTTTACAGTAATTCAAACAATAAGCAAGTATATTCAAAGAGGGTTTATCATGCATATTTAATAAAATATAATAATAAAAGAAATGAAATTGTTAAGCGGAAAAAAATTATTACACAAGAAAGTATATTCAAAGAGGGCTTATCATGTAAATAATTTTATAATAATTAATTTGAAAAAATTATCAAAATTAATAAATCAAAAGTTTTCTTTACAATTAATAAAAAAATCCAACCTTCAAAAATAACAACATCCTTGTTTAGAAGAAAAAATAATTTGACAAATAAAAAATAAGAATGCATAACTTAGAAAGTAAATTAACTCTTAAAATAAAACTACTTGTCAAAATCATACCTCTTAACAAGATTAAAAATTCCAATATATATTAGAAAAACCCAGATTGTAAATTAGTCTTGATGGCCCTACCAAAACCTACTGGCACTCTTTGGATCAATTGACCAACTGCTAAGTCCAAATTTCCTTTTAGGTATGAAGGTTTGTATATATAAAATAACCCCAGTCTCCTTCTCTATGAACTAACCACCTGGGCCACACAAATTTCTCCTGAAATCATCTACAGCTGTAAGCATTGTCTTTCTTTTGACTTTGAGATCAAAATATGGAAACTAGGGTTCTACTTATTCCCATTACAACGACATGAAAAGATAGGTTGGACATCCCAACCACAATAACAGTAATTATTGTTGTTGAAGTAAACATTGGAAGGCAACACACAATCTTCACTCGCTCTCATTTGTAGTTGTCAAGAATATCTAATTTTACTGTAAAGCTGCATAGTTTTCCAGGTTGATGGAGATGCCCCGTTGATAAAAAGGGGGCAATGATCTCATCATACTTAGAGCACAGAATATGATATTTGAAGTAGTGACAAGGAAAACCTAAAACAAGGTTAACTCATGTTGAACAAAGTAAATATAACCATCAGATCATATGTGGATACTGAATTATTCTATGCGATTTATGTGCTTTTAACGACTGTCTTTGAGACTATTTGGTAAAAGAGACAGCAACTTTATTTTGCTACTTTAATTATCACAAACATAGTGAATATATGACTATTTGTAAAAAGAGACAGCACCTTTGTTTTACTACTTTAATTATCACAAAACGAGTGAATATATGATATTAAATTAGAGGAATCACTGTGATCATTAATTATATCATTGTGATCATTAATTATATCACTGTGATCATTATGACAAATGATATCTATATACATTCCACAAGCGCAAATTTAAGATATTAAACCCCTCAAGGACACGTATTGTTCAAGTAGCATATTTACGATAAAAGATTGCAGTATGTATGCGTAAATAGGAAGATCAACAAGTTGTGAGAGCATTAAACAAAAGAGTTTTGCCAAAACTAGGTTGAAAGCACACAGTAATCAACAATGACAGAGAGCATATTTATTATTTGATAATAAAAAGATTAGAGAAACAGTGTATTATTGGAGGCATCTTTAGCATTAGGTTTTCTGAATTTAAAACTTCTCACCCGAAAGATGGGCAAATATTTAATTACATTCAAACTGGGTTTCAATCAGAAAAAAAAGATAATAGATCTTAGCTTGTCCCAGTGACAAGATGTGACAACTAAGGGTTCAGTAGTTAATGATTTAATAGCCTGCAAGAAGCATAAGGCTGTCAGAAATCATGGCGATTTCCCATTGGTTAGACTAATATAATTAAGGACGAAGCCAAATTATTAATAAGGATTGCGAATCTTTCTTCTCAATCTGTCATTTAATGATTTTTTTCAAGACACACATGTTTCTTTCTTCTTTAATGTTAAACGATGACCTTAACAAGCTAAATTTTGTCCTTGTTGAGATTTAGTTTGATTTTAATTCTTAACGTTTTATACAATATTGATATCTGGCCTCACTGTTGGATAGCACAAGAAGGGGATAAAAACCAAATGGCTGTCTTTCAACAACGACTCAATCAACAAAAATCATTCTAGCTCACCTATCGAGAAATTGGGTATATTAAAAAAGATTATTAAAGTCAAAAACCCATTTGGATCTTCAGAAAATTTAAGAGAAAAACAGTAAAAATGAAGTACCTAATGTGACAGGTACATCCTCTGGATTTAAAAACTGACAAAGTAGGTTGAGAAAGCAATTAGATGTCTGATGGAGAATAAACTCTCCTCTTGTCGGATTTTGAACTTCTGCGAAGGTGATGACGGAATAACTGAGTTGGCCACATTTGTTTTTTATCAAATTCAAACGAGTACAAGGTTTTGGGAATCAACAACTCATTTGATTTAAGGACCGTTGCAGCGAATGTTACGGACTTAGCTTGCTCCACAAGTTGTCCCAAGACATTTCTTCAGTATCTTATTTCACTCATAAAAGTTTTGATTATAAGATTAGGTATATAATAGTGTAATTTGCGTATTTAAGTTCATTTGGACTTTATTTGGATCCATTTTGATGGAGTAATTTATTATGTAATTATGTATTAATAAATCGTGTAATTTTTTATAGATCTTTGGGTCTGATTTTCAATTTCTTATTTATTCAAATGTACATACATTTTTATACTTTTTATCTTATTCATTTTTACATATATTCTTAGATGCTTGACATCATTGCATTCCTTCTATCGAAACATTCATTCTCCACATTCACATTAGCTAATCTAGGTTGATTCACATCTTTTTGTGTGCATATATTTAAATAACTTAATTAACTTAAGTAATTGAATCTTTTTATTTCTTTATGAGCCTAGTCCTGGTCATAGCTCTTAGTGTTTGACCTTACGATGATATCTTCACTAGTTTAGAACATTTTAAATCTAATATAATTTTTTGATGAATAGTAGCCATTTCCATTAATTAAAGATAAAGTACACTATTCACAAAAAAGAAGAAGGGGGATATAGGATCACCCCTCAAGGAGTCAAATGGGTAGAGCCTATAGAGTCAAAAGACACACAAATGGGACAAACTCGGAAAGCACAAACAACAGGCTACTAAGTAGCTCAAGTAGTGGCCGAGGGAAGAGGAGGTAGATCTCTGTCATCCTTAAGACCCCATACATCAATGACGTCAAGGTGGTCGTCTGGGAGGGACCACCCTTCTTCAATAACAGTAGCTTCCTTTTCCTTGTCTTGATCCTTGCGAGAGGGTGATATTGCCAGAGCCAAGCACAAGAGACACTTGGATGAGCTAGGACATCCATCGTCACTATCAAAAGCTAGTCAACCACTGTCACGACTATAAGTTGGCCATCCACTGTGACCACTAGCAATCAAACCCACATCCCTCGAACTCCACCCGAAGGAAAAGATCCTACATGATGGAGAGGTGGAGTGCCACCTATTGAGATCACTTTCTCCACCAGACTGGTGGCAAGGACCCTAAGACTGTGGGTTATGGGAGCAACAACCATAAGAGCTACATCCATGTTAGCAGATGCGAGGTACAGACCGATCACATGAAGCAGAAAGAATGGTAAAAGGTTTTGGAGACACTCTGGAAACTGTACAAAGAGAATCTCCCCAGTTCTTTAGAAGGGTCTGATGGTGGGCCACCACTAATGCAACCTTGTTGTCTTGCATTTGAATCCATAGCATCACATTATCACATATACACACTTTAGTAAAAAGAAAAACATGAATACCAATTGAGCTATGAGAAAATAAAACAACATTTCTATCTTTCCATATTGTAAAGAGGATTTCCACCCTAAAAGCATGTCAAATCTGGGTAAATTTGAAGGGGATGCATGGTGAATATCTTAGAAGGGTCATATGTCAAGAAAAGGGCTATGGGCGAAACAAGCAAAAGGAAACATGAATCCAACTCGACAAGTTTTGACATTAGTGTCAGAACCAAAAAAGGTGTGTGAATAATTCATACTCCATTATGTTCATTTGGACTACACTTTGGATCGATTTTGAGGGAATAATTCATTATATAATTATGTATTCACAAATGGTATAATTTTATATAGATTTGGGTCTAATAAATTTCAATCTTGTATTTATTCATAATTACACACATTCTTATGCATTTAATCTTATTAATTTCTGCATATAGTCTTGTATGATTCACATTTATTGCATTTCTTATATTGAAACATTCACTCTCCACACTCACATTAGCTAATCTAGGTTTATCCATATCTTTCTATGTGAATTTTCTTAAATAAATTAGATTAAGTAATTAAATATATTTATTTCTTTACATTTTGGTGACCCTAGTCATGCTCACAACTCTTAGTGTTTGACCTTAGGACTATATCTTTACTAGTTTAGAACATTTTAGAACGACAAAAACCACCAAGCAAACCACCCCAAAAAAACCTTGAATCAAAGCACTCCCAAACTACCCAAATAGTCCCTCATGTCTTCCATAAAGTTAATTCCTCCAAATTATGAGAGTATTCTAGGGGAAACTACCCTCAATCCCCAACACTCCACTCCCCCATATGTTGAGAAGCCCATCTAGCCAAACAATCAACTACCATGTTCCCTTCCTAAGGGATATGGCAAAAAGTAACTGAATCTAAGGATCTGTAAAGTCTCAAAATTTGATTGATCACCAATGCCAAATGTCAATTTGCCCCATGTATCTGTCTTCTAATCTACATATGCACCACTATCTATGAATCAAACTTAGATAAAAAAATTTCCAACCCAAAGCACAACATCTTTCCAAAGCACAAAGGATAGCAAGAGCTTCTATATAATTATTAGTCTGGTGCCCCTTATACAAAGAAAAGAAGAACTGGACAACTCTCAAACTATCTCTAGCCACTCCACTAATCTTAGAATTCCAAAGATTACCTCTGGATGAACCATCCATATTTATCTTCAACACAACATGAGGAGGAGGGGGACTAGCACCTATCTTGTCGAATCTTACTCCTGGCCTAACTAATCCCCTTCAGAGGGAAAGTCCTTGGCCTACACCCCTTCAATAGCAACCTCTGCATAATGACCAACTCTCTAAAACCCACATGGGTAGATAAGTCACATTTAGCTAACAGGGTTTCCTACAAGCCACTAATAATTTGCATCCAAACCAAATAACATAGCATTCTTTTTTCCTAGAAAATCCTTCTATTCCTTTCAAGCCAAATCTACTAGAGGGTTAAAGAGAAACCAATATTCTAGGCAATATACAAAAAAGGAGCCAGAGCCAATTGGCTCCTCAAAGAGTTCCAGAGTTCCACAAGGGATGAGACATGAATACAAGCTACATTCCAAAATGCCCACTAGCAATTCCAAATTTCCCTACTGAAGGGAGAAGCAAAAAAATATGACGAGCACTCTCTTCCCATTAATTGCATAAAAAGATCCTAACGGAGTCTTGAAATCCCCTCTTTCTTAGATTATCCCAAGTGAGACACTAATTCAAAGAAACCAACCACATTTAAAAATTACATTTAGACCATGAGAATTTGCTCCATGCTTGTTTCCACTAAGGGACTTCAACCACTCCAAAATCCTATCTATCTAACTCCTTATAACCCAAAGCAACAAAAAATTTACCTTTTAGATCTAATCCATAAGCAAGAGTATCCCTTTCATCCAAGGAACTACAAGCTCTACTAGACAAAATGTTTCTAAGTTCCTATCGATCCCCATTAGAGCCTCCTAGAGGCCACTCATGAGGATCCTTCCACATGAACACTTGAATCTCATCAAGCATCTGGGAAGTTTTATAATCCCTAACTTTACTCCAACTAGCAGTTAAAAAATTGTTACATAAGGATCGAAAATCTGGATATAAAGAGATAATCGAAGAGAACCCATCCTAGGAGTCAAACCAGAACAAAGCTTCAAAACCCCTATTACATATCCAAAACAACTCCTTCTTTATCAATTTAGCATCTTGTTTGAGGGTGCTCCAAATCATAGAACCATTTCCTTCAAGCCTATACTAAGGATTGTCCTCTTTCTCAATGTCATTCAAATACTTTACAGTGATGACCTTAGCTTAATCATGATTCTGATGTTGGCACTAGCTCCAATAAGGTTTAGGAGCTAAAGTCGGTTCATTAAGACTTGTCTTGTGAAGACCAAGGCCTCCTTCTCATTTTTGTCTACAAACAAAGTTCCACTTCACCAAACTCTATTTCTTATTCAACAAACTACCAGCCCATAAAAATTGGCAGGAGAGAGCATCAAACTCTTGTATAAAGTTCGGAGGGGTAGCTAGCATAAAGCATATGTACAAAGGGAGATCCTGAACCATAGACTTGAGTAGAGTAATTCTTCCAGTAGAATAGAGCCATCTATTTGTTCAATGAGAACCTTTCTTGCAAAACTTCTCTAGGATATCCTACCAATACCTATTAGGAAAATATTTGATAGCAATGGTGATCCCCAAATACACCAAGGGGAGAGTGCCAATTTGGAATCTAAGAAGTATAGCAATCTTGTCCTGAATAGGCTTAGGGGTATTAAAAAGGAAAAATGAGGACTTATCTTCATTGATCCTTTGGCCAAAAGCTACTAAATTAATATCTAGATACTTTCAAAAGTTCACTGCCTCATTGACTCTAGCAAACCCTATCAAATTAGTATCATCAACAAATTGTTAATGGGAGTGGGAAGGAACTATGCCACCCCAACTCCAACCATGAATCAACCTTGCCTCACTCTAGACTTAATAAATCTCCCCAGGTCCTCAACCATTAAAATAAATAAATATGGGGATAAAGGATCACCTTGACAAATACCATGAGAACCTCCAAACATCTTAGAGGGATCATCATTAATAAGAACAGAGAATGATGAAGAAGTAACACAACTCATGACCCAACTAATCCATTCTCTTTAAAAACCAAAGGCTTCCAAAACCTTTGTTAAGAAGGTCCAATTGACTCAATCATATGCTTTGGCCATGTCTAACTTAATAAACATTGTTTTCTCTTTGGATGTAGCCATAGAGTGAATAGCCTCTATTAGTATGACAACCCCATCCAAAATCTATTTACCAACCACAAATCCTCCTTATTTGTCTAAAACAAGAATTCCAAGGCATGGCTTGAGTCTCTCAGCAATCAACTTCGCAAAGATCTTGCAAACAATATTGCACAAGGTTGTAAGTCTAAAGAGATCCACATAATCAACCCCTTCTCTTTTAGAATGAGCGCAAGAAATGTAGCATTCATATCCTTCAATGTTTGTTTATTGCTTTGAGATTCCAATGCCACCTCTAGAAGATCCATCTTGACTACATCCCAAAACTCCTAGTAAAACTCAATAGGGAATCCATCGAATCTAGGTGATTTCCCCCTTTTCTTTTGAAACAACTCTAATTCGTCCAAAGTGATTAATTTGATTAATTTTTCATTCATCTCATTAGATACAAGTGAAGGCATATAGTTCCAAATAGAGGCCTCCTCTTCAATAGAAAGAAAGGTCTCCTCAGTGAAAAGGGAAGAATAATATTGGACAGCCTCCCTTGAAATCTCTTTGAAAGAGAAGAGTTGATTCCCTTCAGAGGATTCAAGAGAAGATATGATATTTCGTTGCCTTTTATCCTTAATTGAATTATGAAAGTAGTATTTATATCCCCTTCCAATAACTAGTCAATACGAGACTTTTGTTTCTAGAATATTTCCTCCCGAACCTCGCATTCCTCCTAATCTTTCATTGCTTTAGCTTCAAGCAATAAAAGGTCCTTAGAAAGACCTTGGTTCTGAATTTGCTAGGTGATATTATCCAGATGGGATTGAGTTATGATATTTAGCCAAGAAGACATTTCCAAAGCTCCTCTTATTCTATATTTTTAACTTATATTTAACAAATTGAATTTGCTTGGTGAAAGAGAAATTTGTAGTACCAAATATTAACTTCCCCTTTGGCCACCATTCAGCAGTCAACTCTCATAAAGAAAGATCCCATAGCCACATTAGATAAAATTTGAAGGGTGTTAGTTACATATTTTTCCTTCCCAAAATAACTCTTAAAAATGACTCACAAACTCCCAAGATGAAAGGCAAACCAAACTAATAGTTGTTTGGTTTGTCTTTCATCTTGGGTGTTTGTGAGTCATTTTTAAGAGTTATTTTGGGAAGGAAAAAATCTGTAACTAACAGATTTTTGGCAACTCTGTTGGGGAAGAGAATGAAAGATGGCGACTTTATTTGATTAAACATCCTAGGAAAATGGCCCAGTGTTAGATTCATACAAGAAACCAATTCAAAACTAAAAAAGAACCTGTGCTAACAATTGAGGAAATTTTGGCTAAAGATGATGAGATTCTTCATTCTTATTGGGATGCTATTAAAGAAAGTATATCCAAGGCTAAAAGAATGAGATTATGCCCGTTTGGAGACTACAAATCTACTTCGCTACTAAGAGGTGTGTATCAAAGATATTTCTATCCGAAAAGCATTCAAAGAAAACACACCCCAGTGAAGGGACTAGGATTGTTTGAAGAAAATGAAAGATTGGTATCTTTCAATTTTTTCGTCCTTGGTGAGTAGAACATAATGCAACCATTAATAGAACCACCCATACTGCATGCCTCAAATCAATGATACACTAAAGTTTCATACCAAGTCACAGACGAGGAATCTAAGATGAAGATAGAAGCACTCGCTTGTCATCCCAACGGTATGGAAAGACGTATGATTGTATCATTATCTGAAACTTTGGATAAGGATTTTGAAAGAGATAAAATACTGGAAAAAGAGATGCATACATGTGAAAGTAATCAAGTTGAACGGGTAGATATTTCATCCTTCCAATCTTCTTGTTTTATTTATGAAGATTTTGTTTGCACAAAAAAAGGGGATGTGGTTCCTATTAAATTTGACCCCATGATGGTGGAAAGTAGTATTTCAAAGCTACAGTTACCCAATAAATGCCTCAAATTTTATCCACCCCATACCCTGCAAAAGGAATTTTTAGTTTCTAAAAATGAGACCACACCAACAAAGAATTTGCAGGAAAATTGGGAGGCTAAAAGTAGAAATGGTTGGTTTAGATTTAATGCACTATTTCTACCAACTCATTCTTATGAAAGCTTGAAAATTAGGGATAATACTCTCTTTGAAATCTCTCATTCTTATGAAAATAGTAAGCTCAATTTTGGTGAATTTGAAAACCCAGAAGTCAATGAACAAAGAAGTAAGGATGAGATTAGTGTTGGCATTATGTGAAGCGGTATGAGGACATAATGACATTGTATGTTGTCATTGATTTTGTTAGGGTTCCCATAGATACTGAGAGGCGGGGGTGAATCAGTATCTGACCGGTAATGAAATTTTCTTAAAACTGAATATTCAAAATATAAAGTAACAGTATACCGATATGCAAGAATTAATGCAAATAACAGAATCAAAAGCATCCACATGAAAAGAACACCATAACACAAGATGTTTAACGAGGAAACCTGGTGTGGGAAAAACCTCGGTGGGATTTGTGACCCATAATATTCACTTATTGGCTAATAAGAGAATATTACTTATAATAGGGGCCTGCACATGCAGGAAGGCCAACTGCCTAGAGCTCACTACTCAATAAGAAGTCACACTGACTTATAATGAAGATTTACACAAATCCAATATTCTGTACTGCTTTACAATAGCATCTTCAATGCCAGATTCAGTACCGGTTCTTGCTCTATTCTTTACATATACCCTTGACCTACAATTCGCACAATAGGTCTGCCTTGTAATTTATTTATTGCTTTCTATCCATGTCCTACAAATGCCTACAGTGATCTCTTTTATATACAAGAGTCATTTTACAATTTGCCAAGTCGGCTTACAATGATAAACAAAATATTACATATCAAAAATCTTGTCGGCCTTTGTGCCGGTATACATATTTCCTTCTATGCCGGTGTACATCTTTTGTGCCGGTGCCGGTGTAGATTGATTTTGTTGATGTCGGAGCACTATTTTGTTTGAGTAATGCTTTGTCGGTATAATGTCTTGTCAGTGCCATAGGATTTGCAAGGTTGCCTGTGTAATGCTTTGCCGATATAATGTCTTGCCGGTGCCATAGGATTGCAAGGTTGCCTGTGTAATGCTTTGCCGGTATAATGTCTTGCCGGTGCCATAGGATTGCAAGGTTGCCATCAATGACAAAACCTTCAATCACACACAATGTCTCATTGAAGTGTCCATATGCCAACAGATGTCAATATGTTGAAGAGGTGTGAATCGGCAAATGTGAGAACCGGTATAACACTATGAACTAGCATTTGTGCCAAAGTGAAGCAGTGTGCTTATTCATGATGAACCGGCATATAGTTATGGGAACCGTCATATGGAAGTATTGTATGACTATCGGTTGGTAGTCTCAACTTTAGGGTTTCTAGTTGATGTGCTTCAAGCCTATGTGGCTCAACTGATGATATTGTGTGATGAGTTAGCATTGTAAAGAAGAATAGATCATGTTGCCACATAAGCCTATGTGCGTGTAGGATCTTGCATGAGGGAGATTGTTCCTATCTACCTCGGGAATGTGCAAAGTCTGTAAAACGGTGATAACATGTGATGGGTTATCAGCCGCCATAAAATCATTGGAAATGGACGATGGAGAATGTCTTGAGTTTGGATCAAGATCTACTGCATTTAATGTAGTGTGCTCAACGGTCAGGATTGAACCGTTTTGAATTCCTTAACCTGATAGGTTTAGGGTTTAGGGTTTATGCTACCGACCTATCTGTTTTCTTATAAGGTTGATGTTGTGTCTCTTTCTAAGGTTGTTAAAAGTTGTGTGTGTGTATCTAAGAGAAGGGATACGTGATTCTTGCTAGACCAAAAGGAGAGAAGTGATACCTGCAAAATATAAGTGCAGAAGGTGAAGAGGAGCTTAAGCGGATCTGCATTGGCATTGAGTGTTGTTACTAGATCATTGTAATACCTGTTGATCTCTAACCACCTCAACAGCTGGAAAATCCCTTAATAGGGTAGCCTTAACCGGCTTGCTAAAAATCCTTTAACAAGGTTATTCAAAGCTACTAAGTTTGGAATCCTTTAGCTATTGAGTTCTTGAAATCCTCTAACAAGGTAACCTTTAATAGGGTTTAACCCTTAACCGGGTATTGTAGCCATCCCTTAACCGGGTGATCCCTAACAAGATCGGTTCCTAGCAGAACCTATTGTAATGTCTCTAACTGGACAAGGCTTCTAACAGAGCAGACTTATAAAGAGTTCAATAACAGCTTGTGGGTATTCATCCCCACCGTGGTTTTTCCCAGTTGGGTTTCCACATGAAAAATATGTGTTTCATGTGTGATGCTTTTATCTTGTGATGCTTTTCTATTGTCTGTCAAGCATATGATGGTTCTATGTTTTATGCCTGTCAATAAAACATGTTAAACTAGTTGTTATTGTGGTCTGATGATAGATTACCTATTTATGCATAAGGTTGAAATGGTAGTGTAGTCTCAAGTTGAGTGAAAAGCTAAGTGAGTAACTAGTTATTGCTTGACTCAGACATTCTTATCTTTACCAGTTGCATTGTGTTTCAAACCGGTATCACTATCTGCCAGTCATTTGAAGTGTTTGCTATCAAACCGGTTTTGGACTATATTTTTGCCTATACTAATTCACCCCCCCCCCTCTCAGTACCGGTTTGGTACTATTCACTCATCATTGAGTTATCAATTAGATGTGATACTTCATGTGAAAAGGAAATTGCATTTTCAAGTATGTTGATCACTAAAATTGCTTTCACAAAAATGGCCTGATTGGAAACTTAGTGATGGGGGCCCTATGCATTTTCACTGAGTGACCTTCAAGAGTTTAGAAGTTGGCTCTTCATTCATTTGGGGGAGAAAAAGGGGAGAAAGGAACTTTAAAAGAAAAAATATTCTAAAGCAATACGCTAAATTGATTTTGATGCACTAATAAGCATAGAGAAATTCACATGCATGTCGTTCTAAGGCCCATTCAATAATCTACATGCCTAGACATTGATCAAGATATAATCAAATATTCTATTAACTATACATGATGCATCCACTAGATAACAAGTGCAAAAACATAGTTTAATTGATAGTCTTAAGCATATATTTTTAAAGTTATGGTGAAATTTCTAAGATGCACAGAAAACTATTAATGAACACTAAATAAAAGTAATCATAGAGGCCACAAGAACAATTTGATTATTACATCTTAAAAAATACAATCACAGATTAAAGGCCAAATTCCTATCTCGAATACTTTTCTATAACTTTTTCACTAAAACTTATGAACCCTTCACAAGGCAAACATTGAGATTCTTATAGAGGAGCAGGACCTAACAACCCAACGCTAGGAAACAAACAAGGCATCACCAAGATGTATTGCTAGAAGAACCACCACCATTCCTAAAACAACAAGGTGCGTAAAGGGGAAAACCATTTTCGACTTCTAGCGCAATCGCCTCTAAATCTTCTAAAAAATTGAATCAAAGAAATCTTCATGACCACTTCTTGAACTAGTTACCATTGCAATGCAAATGCCCCCACTACCTGGAAAGCACATGCAAAGACCTCTTGGTCGTCGTTACAAGGAATGCATGGTAGTAGGAGGGAGGGGCTCAAAAGCTAACAAAATTACAAATTAGAAACCCAAAACCCAACGGAGAGTTGTCACGTGTTACAATAAGCTCTAACTTGATAATCGTGGGCCCAGTGATACAAAAGAAAAGAAGAACCTTGCCACACATCAGTTGATTGCAACCTCTAAGTGAAGGGAAAAGAAAGGCGTGAAAGATGAGAGTTGTGCCAACACATGGCAGATGTGAAAGCACCAAAAACTAAACTCGAGTGTGGACATAACAAAAATGATAAGCTAGCTCCTTGATGGGAACCGTGCATAAAAACTCTATAGTTTCTTGGCAAATTTGGGGATAATCTTACCCATGGGATGTCGAAACCCAAAATTTATTATCCATGGACCAAACTTATGTTTATGGCCTGAAAAGTTTGTCAAAAATCTATTGTAGGGGAAGCCATGTTGGCATTTGCATGAAGATTTCATTGATGAACTTTTATGTTGTCATTGATGTCAATTATAACCAGTAATGATGTTGTAATAATGTTGTCTTGTAACCAGTGGGAAGAGCTAGTGAAGGGAATTGTAACCGGTAAGTGATCTTGTGAAGGAAACTGGTAGTACTAGAGAAGAAGTGAGATCAACTAGTAAACCCTACCTGTTGATATGCTAAATCCTAACCGATGAAGTTTGGTGAATCGGTTGTATTGGTTTATGATCAAATGATGAGTGGTAATGATTATGTCACATATGCATGTTATATGAGAAGAGATTCAAATGATTTTGGCCTATAGAGATAACGGTTTTTATCTTGGGAATGAGCAAGTTCATTGCATGTAATGGAAACCGCGTGATGAGTTACACAGTTCAATGAAGCGGTGATCAAGGAGAAGTCGAGGTTGTCTTGAATGATGTGCAATGATTACTACGTAATCCAATGGTCATACTTGAACCGATTTGTTTTGTAATCTCTATGAGATAATTAGGTTTTTGATGGGTTACCAACCTATTATTTTTGTTTATAAGGTCAATGAGTTGTTTTGTTGTAGTGTTGGAAATTTTGGTTGAATGTAAGAGTGATTGGTTGTCGAACCAGATGATGTATATGTGGTATGTGTAAAGGCAGATAAGAGAATGAAAAGGATTGGAACAAGCAAGTGTAGTGTTATTCAAATAGATCAACAAACCCCTATTTTTCTCTAGCAATTATAACAGTTAAATCCCTTAACCAGGTAAGCTTTAACAAACTTAGTGTTATCTAAATCCTCTAACCAAGTGGTCCATCAGTTTGGATTTCAAATCCTCTACCAAGGTTAATCCTAATAGGGTATTTCTTCTAATAGGTCATTATAGTCAATCCCTTAACCAGGCGGTCCCTAACAGGATTTGTTCTTAACAGGACTTATTGTAAAGCTTTAATAGGCTTGACTCCTAATAGGGAAAACTTCAGAATAGTTCATAATACTTGTGGGTATTCATCCCCACTGTGTTTTTTCCCATTTGGGTTTCCACATCAAAATCATTGTGTCAATTGGTGGATGTTTTTGTGGTTATGTTTGATATGGTTAATTTGCTTATCTGCTAAATCCACTTAGTTATGATATGATGACTGACAACAATCTAAAATGAGATTTTACATTTGTTAGTAAAGTATTTGGATGGATTTATTAAAAGTTTTGTGAGTTTCAGATTTGTTTTACTGTTATTCTGTTATGACAGTCAACCGATTTACTTGACAGTGATATTGCAATTTGTCAGTTTTGAGTTTGTTTTGAGAGGTTGCTTTTGTTTGGTGAAAATTTATGTCATTTTTCTATATACTGATTCACCCTCTCATCTCAGTAGTTTACTGGATCTTTATTGATTCATCATACTATCAAGCCAATCATCTTCTATGGGGAGATCTTAAGCTTTGAGGGCCTGAGAATTTTGATCTAGCTCAATGATTTGCCTGAAAGGTAGTCACTTAACTCCTTGTGAGTTAGTTAAAATAAAGTGAGGAGTCAAGCCAATGGATGAATCAAACCTTCAACCTCGTTGACTTCAGTAGGGTTGCTTAAAGCCTATAGAAATAGCTGATCTTGCTATCGTTGCACTATTAGGCTTGAAAGTTATTCGGCACCCAAGACAGAGCCATTTGAGAGGAAAGGTGAAGGTAAGCCGAGTTTTGTGAAATCCTCAAAATTCTCCTTAATGAAGACGACAAAGTATTTTAAAGATAACAACCTTTGAGAACTTTGTGCAGCCACTTTGTTGCAATTGAGGAATTAGTTAGTTTTATGGGCTACTTCTTCAGGATTCTCGATGCCTACAGTGGCCAACTCTTGGGCAGAAGTAGCGTATAACCAATTCACTAACTTCTGAGTATCACAGGCATTGGGCATAATTGACTATGCAGTTTTCTCAATGGTGATACTAACTCTAACACACAAGGAATGGGAATCTACCAAGAATTTAGAGATGGCTCTAAAATGGAAACAAACTGCTTTATTTTTTCCTAATATGCATTATGAATCTCCCACACCACATGGGTGAAGTCCATGAGAGATGCAGGCTAGGATTCGATGGCCTTGAAAGGAATTTCACTTCAGCTTCTTTTGATTATATCCTCTTGTGCAACTTCTGCATCTTTCATGCTAAGTCTATTACCTGATTTTGTAGAACCATTATCCTAGTGTGTTTATCATGTATCTCTTCTTGCAGATGGTTATTATCCATCTACTTTTTTTCCAAGGTCACTTTTAATTCTTGAAGCTCCTATGCAGACTGGGCATGTTTTTCCTGGAAATCTTGCAAATCCTGAACTTTTGTTTTCCTTTCCTCTTAAAGAAGAGCCTATGTATTGATGAATTATTGATGATATTTATCTTTCTCTACCATGACTTTCTACAATTGTGTATGGATTTGAGTTATATTGGGGGAAACAGATTGAAACCATAAAAGTTATTGCTCCTTATCATAAAACTCCTTGGCCAACCTATTCTCAGTAGATTGCTCTGCTTGTAATTGGCCTACTATGATATTCAATACACTCTAAAGCTTCTCTTTCACTCCTTTCTTGAAGCATTATAGGTTGAAGATGGGTAACCTTCGCTTCCCTGGCCTTTCCTTCTTTATGCAACTGTTCATTTGTAGCCTTTACTCTTTCCAACTCAACTGTGATTTTTTCTAGGCATCGAGTATGCTTCAGATAGTTAGAAGATACCACTTTCTGCAACTCCTCCATGAGTTCCATTCTGTCTTATGGTCGACCTTGTTTTAGATCAATGTTAATGGCATGCATTGAATAATCTTCAAGCTACATCTGGCCAGATGGCTTGACAACACTTGGTGTCATAGCTACAAACAATAGGCTTTGTGATCTTCCCTATACAAGGTTTGTATACAGGATTCTACAATCTTTTGAGAATCTTTAGATTTCCTTTTTTGTGCCCTTTGAGCTCGGGAAAGCTTGGCGAAGTCTTCATGTTGCATGAATTCTGATGGGGAAGGGATCATTTTCCTTGTGAAAGGAGCCCCTAGAGGAGGGATGAAATGATTTGGGGATATAGTGATTTGTAACTAACGAAAGATATTTCTATTGACTAACTTGGGGTTTGAGCAGAGTGAGATATGGTTACTACAATGCTAAAAGAGGTGACACTAGGCGGGGAGGATATGACAAGGCTAGTGGAGGTAGAGACTGATTGAGGCTGCAAAATGGTCACAAAAGACACAACTACCTCCATGATGCTAGATGCAATGGCAAGATCAAGAGAGGATGATGCTACAATGGAAACTAGAGACTGAGAAGAAAGAAGAGGGGGAGGAAACAATACCTAAACTAAAGATTTCGTCAATGCAACTGGGGTTGGTGATGATAAAGGTACTTGTGCTTGAGTATTCCCAAGAACATCATTTTTTTTCTTCTTCTTTTTTGTGGGAGGGGCACACCTACTTCTGGATAACTCCATTGTTGAGGCATTTCACTAGATCGCTTCCTTGAGACTTGGGAGCAAGGCCTACTGACAAGATTCTTTATAGCATGGTACGTGGGCAAAAGTGTAAGGCTTACTGGTGAAGGTATGATCTTGATCTATTTCCCTTTTCCCCCAAGCATCTCAACCACTTGTGCAATAGCCCCTGCAACTATGCCACTCGAGGGAGGTTCATAATCATATTCAATGTCATCATTATATTTCTGCCACTGTTCTTCAAATGTATTATCACTAGGAATATTTCCCAATCCCACTTGGGGTTGTCCGACTTCTTACCTATATACCCAAAATGTTTTCCTTTTATCTTCAAGCCAAGCGTCTTCTTCCATTTTCCTATATAAAATAGCTTGCAATTTCTTTGTAGGATTGACCCTTCTCATTAATTCATAGAACGCTAGCCAAGGTGGTCTCTCTTCCTTAGGGATGATATTTAAATTCACATACAATGTCAAGTCATCTTCTTTTGGATTTCTCTAGGAGTCCTAAATGAGACCACATGATACATGCATTATAGGTGTCTTCCTTGTGGAGAGGAATCCATCTAGATCGTAACTCCATTTATCATAAATAGCTACCAAGCCCAACTGAACTAGCTTTGAAGTAAGCACACCTTCTTGTTGAAGTATTTTAAGCAACAATGGGCCCTATGATCTTATTATCCTAGGTTAATGCGACCCCATGTCTCCTCGAGCCTATGTGTTCTTTAATTATGACCATCTGCCTAAACATTTCAAGGGCTAAGGTGCGATTAGGAACACACTATGGGAGGCGAAAAGGTTCCTTTGTGAACCCATGCACCCTGATGAAAGAAAAATCTTTTCCTAAATACCAATCACATGGGGGACTATTCGCTTCCATCTAGCCAATTTGACTCCTTGAAAAGAGAGTAATGGAATATGTATCTTGCTTACTCAAATCTTGCATGGTAAGAGCTAAAAAAGTATCTAAAAATGCATGTGTATCATGTGTAGTAGACAGTATTTGGGTCCACACAGTTACGGGATTCTTCCTCTTTTGGCTATCATGCATGGAAAGCTCCATATACTCTCCAAATAAGTCGGAGTTCTAATGTAAAAATATGTTGACAAGGAAGGAAGTGTACCTAAATCTATAATGATTTGGGAAGTCCATTAATTATTCCACCATATTTTGAACAAGGGCATCCACGAAATCATATCGGAAATCTTCTCTCTGCTTCTAGAACTTGAACAGGAAACCCATCAAAAAGGGGTGAACATTTTGATCATTGTCAAAACAAAAAAGATACGCCAGCATGGATGCAATGTCCTTCACATCTTGCTTCTTGAGGTCATCCTAAGACAATGGGAAATGAGGAAGATACATGACATCATTGTCCCTTTTCATCACATCATTATAGAAACTGACAACGCCATGTCTGCCTCGCCAATAACCCTCTAGGACCTTCTTGTAGAAAATCTATGTGTTGTTGTCAATCTATGGGATAAGCAACATATCTTTGATGGCTTCCATGCTTATCACTACTCTTAGTGAGTCTCCTTTAATTATTAGTTTATTAGTTTGGAAGTTCAAAATGCATGCATTAATAAAATCAAGGCAATGAGGAACCATGGGGACCATGTATTAAGGCCAAAATTCCAAAGCCTGAGAGAAGACTTACTTGAACTACCCCTCTTCTTTCTCTGATAGGTGCCTTCCTAGAGAGTCTTCAGCTGTTCATGAAGCTCTAGATCATACACTTCTTCATATCTGTCTCCTACCACAAAAGGGTTTTTGGTCATGGTTTTTGCCTTTGGCTTGGTCTTTGGGTGGACGAGCTTCAGGGGCATGATATGAGATGCATAAGATATGTCTCTGAAGATGTCTACATATTGATTCTATAAGGAAGAACCCACAACTCCTACTATTAACACCATTATCCTACACTTTCCAAAATTTACACTTCGGCGTGAAGAAAGCTTTCTTGAGGCTATCTCTACATCCACTTTTACCTTTGATAAATATTCCTCAAGAAGATGATATCCTTGATTTCCATGTTAAATGGTGTTTTAATTGTGATCTTTACCCAATGACTATGCCACCTTGCATATACATGTGAAATTAATTTTCATGGCACCTACGTGAGTGCCAACTCACTATTCTAGAAGAGCCATCATGCCTTTGTGGACGCCATTTGAAATCTCTGGACAACATTCTTGGTAAGAGTACATTCTCTTACCTATGCACATTTATGAAAACCTGTCAAGCATACATGTGCGAGTTGATACTTAGGATTTGTCACAAAAGGAAATATTATAGATTGATACATGGCAACATATTAGGATTTGCACCCCCCCCCCCCCCCCCCCCACAAACCCTAAGCATTTAGCTTTACCTGTTAGGAGTGAAAGTTATGGACACCCCCATTAGGCTAGTAAGTGCTGGGAATCAGGTTACATTTTTAGGGAGCATTTCTGACCACTGTTTGTAGAGAATAACAAGCCATCGAAACCTAATAGTCATTGCAGCCATAAAATGGGTATAAGGCAAGGATTTTGTAGTCTCCGATGATAGGTACCAAGTGAATGCAGACATCTCTTCTCGCATTGTTGCCTCTCTACTAGATATTAATCTGCCCAAGAACCTTATTACACACCTTACTAAAGTACTTTTCCCGAGAAAATATTTGGGTGGGTTGGAAGAAGTAATTGAATATGTATTCCTTTACATAGGCATCCCATCGGTGTTGGACTTGAGGTGTTTTTTGAAAACAGTAAGGTGGTCCCATGGCTCCCATTGGTGTCTAGATTTAAGACTATAACCTTGGTGTTACACCGCAATTGTGTGTGGTGAGTTGTTGAATTCCTGTTGTGGCTACATCTCCCGGTTGACTCAGATGGGATCACCTGGTACTTAGACTTTTGTGACTATATCTTCACAAGGATCTTGACTCTGGATGATCCTCATGTTCTCCAAGTAATCATGCATTTCTTAGATTCAAATTCAGATTACATAGGGGAAATGAATGATAATGAGGAAGATGAAGAAGAAGCATAATAGGCTCCTCCACTGATACAATTGTTTATCATGTTTTTTTTTCCTTATCTGCAACAAGGCCTAAGGGCCTATGTTTGCCATATAATTATGTAAAAAATCCACTGCATATTATAATATGATATTTTGCTTTCTTATCACTATGGTTATTTCATTTCTCAAAAATGCTTTCTATTCTTGTTTGCTTCTTGCTTGGCTCAAGACTTTCACTTAAAAAAGTTTTAAGAGATCAAAAGAAATCTAGACTTAGGACAAGAGGCCTTCGAGAAAACAAAGAAAACATTATTTTAATATTTACACAAAATAAGCAGCTAAGGCTTAATTGAATAGTTTAAGATGCATCCCATTGATTGGGATCTCCAATAATTCACCTTACGAGTTTTCCAGCACAAAAATCGTTAAATCCCTTGCATTCAAAGATGTGAAATGGACCCTCCCAAAAACTATCAAACTTTGTGTGTTGTCTTGGCTTAGCACCACGTTCATTGTATTTCAAGACAAGATCCCCACGCTCAAAACCAAGATGCAAACTCTTCTTGTCAAACCACCTTTTGACAATTTGTTGATGATTTTGGAGAGACTTGAAATTCATTTCTCTTTTTTCTTGTAGCTCCAGAAGTTCTTCCAATCTCACCTCCATGGGTTCATTTTCCTCTAACTCTAGGGATTTTAGAAGTTCCAAAGCTAGAATCTCTAAAGAGACTAGGAAATGTACTTTCTTTTTGTACATGAGCTCATATGGGGAATTATTTAGTACCTGTTTGGGAGTCACTTGATCTACCCAGAGTGCACTCTTCAAATGACAATGCCATTCTCTTTTATGTTCGGCTCCAATTCTTTTCATGAGGAATTAATTTTTTATTGGTAGACTCGGCCAAACCATTCCCTTGTGGGTAATAGTTTGAGGAATTTTTTAGATAAATTCCATGGTTGACGGTGAACTAGGTGACTCTGGAACCTATAAACACTCTGGCATTATCTGATATTATAGTCTTTGACAGACCAAACCTCAAAACCAACTCCTCTAAAAAGCTCAATATCTCAACTTCTATTGCATTCTTTAATGGAACTACCTCCGTCCAACATGTGAAGTAATTTGTCACTGTGAGGATCTATTTGTGCCTGGCAGAGGATAGCGAATTGATCATCCCTCTGAAGTATAAGCCCCATTGAGAAAAAGGCTCATCCACCACTATATGCTTGAGAGGCATATCTGCATTTCTACGTTTCCCAACATAGAACTGGCATTCTTTATATCCTCTAAATAGATTATGTACATCTTTGAATAATAAGGGCCAATAATAGCCTGCATAGGTGATTTTAATTGCATTTGTCTGCAGAGAAATGACCTCCTACGAGGCCACTGTGGAATTCATGCAGAGTCCTCTCAACCTACTACTTGTTTACACAACGGCGTAGAACTCCATCAAAATTTCTCTTGAATAAGACTCCTTCGAGCAATTGGTAATAGCTACTTTGTAATCTATAAAATATTTTCTTCTTAGGGGGGGAGGTCTGGCAGGAAACCTTTAGTTTGAAAGAAGTGCTTATGGTCAGTGATCCAACTCCTCTTATCTAGGTTTGCATGTGTCAACACCACTTCATCCTATGTTACCTTCGGAGTCTCAGGCTCCTAAGCTATGTATTCACAAAGACCCTTCCCTCGGATTACCTTGGTAGATTAGACATCAATGTCATATTCAAGGATCTTGGTAATCTAGTTAGCTCTCTTATTTGTGATTTCTCCTTTCATTATGTATTCATGAACTATGGGATGATCGACATAGGCAGTTTTCTTATTCCAGGCAATGAAATACCTGAACTTCTTTAGGCCTTTTACTATGGCGAACGCTTGTTTTTCAACAAATTTGTACTTGAACTCATACTCCTTTAGCATTTTTGAATAAGAGGAAATAGGGTGGTCACCTTTAAGTTTTGCATCCTTCTAAGTTAGCACAACAACAATGTTGAAATTACTAGCATATACATACTGTACACGAGAAAATGCGGCGACCAAAATGAATAAATCGAGATCAAAAAGACCAACATACCAATGAGACTCTTTGTGCAAGTATATAAACTAATTGAACTAGTTTAACTTCCAAGGGGTGTCCCATTGTTCTCTATCTCATAGGATCCCTAAAGCCAATGTTTTGCTCTCAGATCATTGAGCAAGTGACTTAGGAATGACAACTCCAAGAACGAGTGATATTTGATCTACATGCATGAATGCATTATATGATCTATATGATGTGTTAAAACTATGGTGATTAAGTTAAGATGAAGACAATGATATGATAAAGGATTAACAAATTATCCTAACATGATATACTAGCCTAGCATGAATATTCTATGATATGGAAAATGCTTCTAAATGCTTTGATGATGTTTTAACAAAGAGAGATTTAAAATACTTGGTAAATTAGGCTGTAATGTAGATGCAAGAAAACTTGGAGATATGGATAATGAAGAATGAGAGCTCTATTTATAGAGAAAATAGGGCAATGGATGGTTAAGATTGAATAATCTTAACAAGGGCTAGCATTGAAAGTTAATCAATCTATGTTTACAATTTTCACCAATGAAATGGTGACAATTGTCAACAAGAGGTTGCTTGAGAGGAGATGCAAGAGGTGTTAAATGCCTGAGAAGACATGAAGGTTACCCTAGGAGGCAAGGGTTAAGGTTAGGTTAGGGTTATCCAATGAGTAAACTCTTGTGCAAGGGTTAAATGGATAACTATGGTCAAAGCCATAAGTGTTTGATGAGACCCTTGAGTCAAAAGGATGGTTAACTTAGAGGAAAGTATCTAACCAAAGGTCAAAGGTGAGTTAACCATAAATGGTTATGTAAGAGCCTTTAATGGTTTGGAAGACTTTAGAGGTTAACCATTTGAAGACACAAAGCCTTTAATGGTTATTGAAGACTTTGGAGGCTTTGAGAAGTGACTTTCCTTTTACTTAGGAATGTGACAATAATTAGGAGATGAATTAGGCTAAATTGGAAGTGATTAGAAGAATCTAGAAGGGGTTTAGGAGGCAAGTGGGAGATGTAGGAAAATGCAAGTGGATGAGGGAAAAGGATTTTAATTAAAATAAATTTTTTTTATTTCAACCAAAAATAGATGCAACCTGCATAAATACAAGTTGGGGGATTTAATAAATAAATTAGATTTATTTATTTGCAAGGATCAATTTAAATAAAAAGGGAGAAAGGGGAATTAATTAAATAAATTGATTTGTTTAATTTAAGGCTAAAGGTTTATGTGAATTTAATTAAATAAATTGAGTAATTTATTTAATCAAATAGATGAAAATGAAGAAATTAATAAAATAGAATTTAATTAATATGAGGAATGGGGTTAAAATAAATATTCAATATTTATTTTTAGGAAGGTGGTCAAATTTATACGTCTACACATACATCATAAAATATCTAGACATATCTAGGTTAGTTAAGACAGAGGCAAATGAGATGACCTCTTTTATCTTTTCGAAATCTTCCTTGCTTCCGAGATCCATTTGAAATGGAAATCATTTTTTAGCATAAGAGTGATGTTGGCATTATGGATGAATTGATTATGTGCTGCATTGATGTCAACACTAGCTGTTATGGTTGGTTACCGACAAATAGATTTTGGTTACCGGTAGAAGATCTAGTGTTACCGATAGAAAGGACTATCTATTGGACACTTCCGACATGTTTGGATCAATGGAGTATGTTTGACTTTATGTGTTACATGCTTCTGGAGTATGTTTTGGTTAGTTGGTATTGACTTGGTAATCGGATGCTATCACACGCTCTTGTAAACCCTTACCAACATGGGTTTAAGGTTTAACCGACATAGCTTTTATTGAGAATCTTGGACAAAATGCATAAATGGTGTTGGTGTGGCTTCTAGATGGATTTTAGGATGTTGAAGATGTTCTTTGATTGTGCCTCAACTGATCAAAGACATTGCTTTGGCATGGTCGACCTAGATTAGGCCTAGTACCTATCTAGGTTATGGACCGGTATCATGTTAACGTGTTCTCTACACATTACTGAGATGATTTATGGATTGCTTATTGTTATTTTGGTCTCAAGCCAACATGGCATATCATTGTAATATTGATATATGTAATGATCTTATTGTAATATCTTTTAGGTGGTCAACCTAATTGGCTTAGGCCTTAGGGTTGGTATAAATTGATGTAACATCTCATTGTAGATCATATATAGGAATGGTATGTGAATGGAAATGTAATATCATATGTGAAGGAGATTTGGTCGATCATAGGTGATCAAATTGAGATTAAGGAAGAGGTCAAAGGCCTCTGGTATTGATCTTAACTAGGACTATAATCAGGCATGGTAGATGATATCTCTGGTAGTTCATTATTGTGGATTGTTGTCCATTTATCTTGTGGTGGTTATAACCTCTTTGTAGTCAATGAGACTCTTTTGTAATGAGCGGTACCCTCTAGGCAGTGTGCCTTCCTACATGTGCAGGCCCCACATTGTATCACATACTTTATGCATAAGTATCATCTGACTGTGGGTAGGCTTCCCACCATGGTTTTCCCTTTTCAGTTTTTCCACATACAAATCATGGTATTATGTGGTATGATTGCATTATGTTGATTATCTATTTTATTGTTAAGTTTCATTGCTTACCGGTATCTATTTCTTCTATTCCAATACTTAATGTTTATGTGATCTGGTTAAAGGTTATTAAGTGGTTTAATTGATATAATTTGTTAATAACTAATTCACCCCCCCCCCTCTCAGTTGTTCACCGACTATCTTAACAATTGGTATTAGAGCTTTGGTCCTCTTTTGCAAAATCCTAACCGCTTGAGGTAGATCCTATGGCAGCTAACACTTCAAATCCACCAACAACTATTTTCAAAAGAGAAATCCCTAAGTTTGATGGAACAAATTATGGGATATAGAAAATTTGAATGGAGACTCATCTTAGATGTCTTGGCAAGGATATTTGGGAGATCACCTTGAAAGGATACACACCTTATGATCTGGCATCTAGCAATCCTACTCTTGTAGACCTAGACAAGAATATTAAAAATGATTGCAGAGCTAGAGAAGCTCTCTTGTGTGCACTTACTGACCAGTAAATCATGGGATTGACTGATAAATCATCGAAAAAGGTTATGTGGGATAAATTGCAAACTCTGAATGAAGGTGATCCTACTATCAAAATTTCTAAACTTGATGGTTATCGGGTAAGATATGAAAACTTGAAGATGCAAGATAATGAAAGAACTATTGTGTTTATGGAAAGAGTAAATGAGATTGTTATGGGAATTCAATATTGTGGAGGATCTCTGAGTGTAGATGAAATAGTTTCCAAATTCTTGAGAGCCCTTCCACCGGCTTACAAGATGAAGGCAACTGTAATTAATGAGCTGAGAACAATGGCAAACACTTCAGTTAACAGAGACATTCTGATTGGGAAATTATCTACTTTTGAGCTTGAAGAATTTGGACCTTCTGGAGCTGCAAAGTCTGAACCTACATACATCATCATCATCTACCAGCAAAAGTAATTGGAATGCCTTATATGCAAAAGAATTGAAAGATATGAGGAAAGAAGATGAATAATTTGAGCAACTTGAAGCCCTATTTGCTGGAAGAGTACCTAAAGGACCAATAGGAAGTAAGTATGAAGGAAAAGAACCTTTTAAATGTTTTGCATGTAATAAGATTGGTCATTTTGCATCTAGATGTCCTAAAAGGAATGCAAGATTTGAAGAAAGAGTTAAGAAATCATTTAAGCCTAATCAGAACAGATATAGATTTAAGAAAAGTAAACCATGCTACATAGCAGATGAGGAAGGAATAAGTGATGACTCTGAGGATGAACCAGATGTTGGTATTTTGGTTATGTTGATATGGTTTTTTCATTGATGTCAACACCTATTAAACACTTATCAACTATGGCACTTTGGAGAATTGGTAATGTTCACCGACAAGCAAGTGACTTATGCACAGTCACTAGTATCTGGTTCATCGGCAGGATATAATGTTCACCAGCACTTGGAATAACATGAAAAACACTTGGTTATGTTGAAGACATAATTTGGACACTTTGTCTTGGAGATTTTTTCATTGGTATGTTCATGTTTGCATATTTCCTATTACTGGCAAATAGGTCCAGGTTATGCACCGACAGGCTTATCTATTCTAGATCAACATGACACGCTATGGAGATGATTTATTATTGTTATAAATGCATTCAGCCAACATGTTGAATTGGATATTGCATCAGTTATTGATTTACTTGTAATTGTTTTATTGTAATATCTTTTAGAGCTGACCTACTTAAATTGGTCTTAGGTTATCGTATATATGTAAGATCTTTTTTGTAAGATCGGTATGCGATTGGAAAAAGAAATTGTAAGAAGGTATATGCAAGAATAAGAAGAGATATAAACGCAAACATCATTTGAAGGTGAAGCAAGGTTTTTGTGAAGACATACCAGAACTACACCGGTACTGAATCCAGCATATGAAGATGCTATTTTGAGCAGTACATCATTATTGGATTTAACCATCCAATTGTAGTCAGTGTGACTCCTATTTGTGTTTGAGCAATAAGCTCTAGGGACTTGGCCTTTCTGCATGTGCAGACCCCATTTGTATACACATCTATCTGTGGTAGTATCATCTGATTGTGGGTAAGGTTTCCCACTATGGTTTTTCCCCTTACAGGGTTTCCACGTACAAACATTGGTGTTATGTGTTGTGGATGTTATTGTCTTTCTGTTTCATGCATTAATCTTTATTGGTACTACAATCAACTGATAAATTGTCTACTGCCATAAAGTTTGGTTTACCGGTATTAAGCATTAAGGTTGGTTAAGTTGTTTTTGGTTTAAATTTATTAGACAACTGATTCACCCCCCCCCCCCCCTCTCAGTTGTCTCTAGGACCTAACAATTGGTATCAGATCTTAGTCCTCTTTTGCAAAAGTTTAACAGCTTGAGGAGATCCAATGTCTACTAACTATTTCGAGAAGGACAGTCCTAAACTTGATGGAACCAACTATGGCATATGGAAGATCAGAATGGAGACACAACTAAATTGCACTGGAAAGGACATCTGGGAAGTTACAAAGAATGGCTATACTGCTCCTACTCTTGGTCAGCCTAATCCACCTACCTTAGGAAAAGATGAAGAAAATTATTGTAAAGCAAGGGAAGCATTTTTTAGCGCATTATCAGATTAGCAAATCATGGGACTATCAGATAGGTCTACTGCTAAAGCTATTTGGGATCATTTGGAAACATTGAATGAAGGATATTCCACAGTCAAAATTGCAAAACTTGAAAGCTTCTGGGTCAGGTATGAAAATCTAAAAATGGAAGAAGATGAAAGGATTTCTACTTTTATGGAAAGAGTAAATGAAATTATTTTGGGTATTAAATGTTGTGGAGCAACCTTAAGTGAAGATGAAATTGTTTCAAAAGTTTTAAGAGGATTTCCACCGGCATACAAAATGAAAGTTACTGCTATTAATGAGTTAAGAGCAATGCCTAATACATCAGTAACTAGGGATACATTGATTGGAAAACTTTCAGCTTTTGAAATTGAGGAATTTGGTCTTGTTGCTACTATAAAGATAGATTTAGCTTTTAAGGCATCAACATCATCTGCACCATCATTTGAAAAATTCTGATTGGAAAGCCTTTTATGCAAGAGAACTTGAAGAAAGCAGGAGAGAAAATGAAGAAATTGAAGAATTTGAAGCACTATTTGCAAGGAAAATGCCTAAAGGTCCAGTTGTAAGTAAGTATGAAGGTAAAGAACCCTTTAAATGTTTTAACTATAATTAGATTGGTCATATGGCTTCAAGATGCCCTGATAGACATGCTAGACTAAGAGAAGAAGCTAGAAGAACATACAAGCCTAACCCTGAATATCAGAGATACAAATTTAAGAAGAACAAAGATAAATCTTGTTATCTTGCTGATGAAGGAGTCACTGATGATTCTGATGAGGATCCGGCAAACAATGGATGGGTTTTTGTTTCTGTAATAGAAGATCAACTGACACCTACTATTCAATTGGTAGAGCAGGCCCTGACAGCTAAAATTGAAGTTAAGGATTAATGAATCATTGATTCAGGATGTTCACATCACATGACTGGTGATAAAGGTAAATTCTTGAACTTTTAAGAATAAAATGGAGGTCTAGTAATATTTGGAGATGATAAAGCTTGTTTGATCAAAGGAAAAGGTACTATATCTCTTGATGGTAAGAATAATACTAACAATGTTTACTATGTAGAAGGTTTAAAGCATAATCTTTTGAGTGTTGGTCAATTAGTTGAAAAGGGATTTTAGTTACAATTCAAGAATGGAAAATGCAAAATTATGAACAGAACTGGTTTGGAAATTGCAACTAGTAATCAAACTAGAGGTAACATCTTTCATTTGAATAACAATGAAAAGACATGCTTGATTGCACATGTTGATGAAGGTTGGCTATGGCATAAGAGACTCTGTCATGCAAATTTTGATTCCATGGTAAAAATCAGTTTACTAAGGCAATTAGAGATTTACTTAAGATTGTCAAACCTCACAATCCGATATGTAAGGAATGTCAATTTGGAAAACAAGTTAGAGAATCTTTTTAAAGTATTCCAGAAAAATCCAATAATGCTCTTAACTTAATTCACACTGATTTATGTGGTCCAACTAGAACTAAAAGCTTACAAGGTGATAGATATTTCATGGTAGTCATTGATGACTATTCTATAATGTGTTGGGTTACTTTTCTCAAAGAAAAATCAGAAGCACTTGGGAAATTCAAACTATTCAAAGCAATGGTAGAAAATGAAACTGATAAGAAAATCAAATGTCTGAGATCAAATCAAGGAGGTGAATTTACATCTAAAGAATTTAATGTGTTTTGTGAAGTGAATGGAATTAGAAGATAGTTATAAGCACCCTGAACACCACAGCAGAATGGAGTTGTAGAAAGGAAAAACATAACTATCTTGGATGCAGCTAGAAGTATGTTATCAGAAGAAAATCTACCACATGTATACTGGAGAGAGGCGGTAAGCACATCGGTCTATACATTCAACAAAGTTCATATCAAAGGTGAAAATGGTAAGACCCCTCATGAACCATGGTTTGGTATTACTCCTACTCTTAAATATTTTAGAATATCTGGAAGTAAATGCTATATTAGAAGAGATGAGTATATTGACAAATTTGATCCTAGAAGTGATGAAGGAATATTTCTTGGTTATTCATCTAAGAGAAAAGCATATAGATGTTTTAACAAAAGATTACAGAAAAATGTTGAGAGTACAAATGTGAAGATTGATGAACAATTTAGAGGAACTTCAAGGTATATAGACTCTGAACCGGCAACAAAGATACTAACAAATGAACCTACATTGAACCCACCAGTACAGAATGAAGATCTAGTTACACCGGTATCATCTGAAAATTCCACTGTAATTGAGGAATTTCAGCAAACGAAGACACCCTGGTATGTAAGATTGAACCACTCTAAAAATCAGATAATTAGGAACAAGTATCAAAGAGTTATAACAAGAGGAAGAATGGAAAATGAAGAGGTATGTCTTATTTCTCAAATTGAACCATCATCAATTAATGAGGCATGTGAAGATAAGTACTGGATTAAAGCTATGGAAGAGGAATTAGAACAGATTGAAAAGAATAACACATGGACATTAGTTCCCTGGCCTAAAGAAAAAAATGTAATTGGAACCAAATGGGTATTCATAAAAAAACTTAATGAAGATGGTAAGGTAATAATCAGAAATAAAGCAAGACTAGTGTGTAAGGGATATTCTTAGAAAGAATGAATTGATTATAATGAAACCTTTGCACCGGTAGCTAGAATTGAGGTAGTCAGATTATTCTTGGCTTTTGCAGCACACAAGAACTACAAAGTATATCAAATGGATATTAAATGTGCATTCTGAATGGAGATCTTGAAGAAGAAGTTTACATTGAACAACCTAATGGATTTTCTTTGACAAATAATAAAGATATGGTTTGCAGGTTAAGGAAAACTTTGTATGGGTTGAAGCAAGCTCCAAGAGCTTGGTATGCAAGATTGGATAAATATCTTTTGAAGATTGGTTTTTCTAAAGGTAATGCTGACAACAACTTATACTATAAGGTGACTAATGATGACATCTTCGTTATAGAAGTTTTTGTTGATGATATAATCTTTGGAGGAGAAGATGGATTATGTAAAGACTTTTCTATTGAAATGCAACAAGAATTTGAAATGTCTATGATTGGAGAGATAAAATTATTTTTAGGATTGCAAATTTCACAGACTAATAAAGGTATATTCTTGAGTCAATCCAAGTACTTGAAGGAGTTACTAAAGAAATTTGGTATGGAGAACTCTAAATCAGTAAGCACACCTATGACTACAAATGACAAATTATCACTAAGGGATGAATCTACACCTCTTAATCCGACTAGGTACAAATCTATGATAGGAGCTTTACTATATTTGACACAAACAAGACCTGATATTATGAATGCAGTATGTATTGTTTCAAGATTTCAGAGTAATCCTAAAGAAAATCATGAATCAATAGTAAAAAGGATTTTTCGGTACTTACAAGGCACTACAAATCTTGGTTTATTGTATCCTAGAGATGAAAACTTTGAATTATGTGCATACACAGATGCAAATTGGGTAGGAGATGTGGATGACAGAAAAAGCACCACCGGCGAAGCATTTTTTCCTGGCAGTAGATTAATTTCTTGGTTGAGTAAGAAATAAAGTTGCACATCTTTATCAACAATAGAATCAGAATATGTTGCAGCAGCAACTAACTGTACACAGGTATTATGGCTTAAGCAAATGTTGAAGGATATAAAGGTAAATTGCAAGAAACCTATAACTATATATTGTGATAACACTATAGCAATTGATATATCTAAGAATCCGGTACTACATTCTAAAACTAAACATGTTTCTATTAAATTGAATTTTTTGAAAGAGAATGTTGAAGCAAAAGAAGTAAAACTGGTTTATGTGAATACTATAGAGCAGATTGCAGATATTTTCACTAAGCCTTTGCCTAAGGAGACTTTTGAATATCTCAAAGATCAGCTTGGGGTCATACCCCCATCAGTAAAGACTTGGACAGTTGATGTTTGTCATCAATTGGTAGAATCAACAGAGAAAACTTTTACTCCGGCTTTGATGATGAGAGCTACTTCTTAGAGGGAATAGTTGGTATATTGAATTGGTTGGTATTTTTTATTTGAACTTGGTTTTGTAGTAACTTTGGAATTTGATGTCAAAGGGGGATAGAGTGATATGGAAAAACACAAAGAAAACACATGTTGCTCTAAGGGGGAGAGATTGTTATTGATTACTCTTTGTAACTAAATTTTAATTTCTGGTTATGGTCTCTTTTTGGCACTTTGATGGTTTTTCCATCTTGTGTTGCCATCAATGCCAAAGGGGGAGATTGTTGGTATTTTGGTTATGTTGATATGGTTTTTTCATTGATGTCAACACCTATTAAACACTTATCAACTCTAGCACTTTGGAGAATTGGCAATGTTCACTAGCAAGCAAGTGACTTATGCACAGTCACTAGTATCTGGTTCACAAGTAGGATATAATGTTCACCGGCACTTGGAATAACATGAAAAACACTTGGTTATGTTGAAGACATCATTTGTACACTTTTTCTTGGAGATTTGTTCATTGGTATGTTCATATTTGCATATTTTCTATTACCGACAAATAGGTCTAGGTTATGCACCAGCAGGCTTATCTATTCCAGATCAGCACGACACACTATGGAGATGATTTATTATTGTTGTAAATGCATTAAGCCGACATGTTGAATCGAATATTGCATCGGTTATTTATTTACTTGTAATTATTTTATTGTAATAGCTTTTAGAGCCAACCTACTAAAATTGGTCTTAGGTTATGGTATATATGTAAGATTTTATTTGTAAGATCGGTATGCGATTGGAAAAAGGATTTGTAAGAAGGTATATGTGAGAATAAGTAGAGCTATACATGTAGACATCATTTGAAGGTGAAGCAAGGTTTTTGTGAAGACATATTAGAACTACACTGGTACTCAATCCAGCATATGAAGATTCTATTTTGAGGAGTACATCATTATTGGATTTAACCATCCAATTGTAGTCGGTGTGACTCCTATTTGTGTTTGAGCAGTGAGCTCTAGGCGCTTGGCCTTTCTGCATGTGCAGACCCCATTTGTATACACATACTATCTGTAGTAGTATCATCTGATTGTGGGTAAGGTTTCCCACTGTGGTTTTTCACCTTACAGGGTTTCCACGTACAAACATTGGTGTTATGTGTTGTGGATGTTATTGGTTTTCTGTTTCATGCATTAATCTTTATCGGTACTGCAATTAACTAATAAACTGTCTACTGGCATAAAGTTTGGTTTACTGGTATTAAGCATTAAGGTTGGTTAAGTTATTTTTGCTTTAAATTTATTAGACAACTGATTCACCACCCCCCCCCTCTTAGTTGTCTCTGGGACCTAACACCAGCAACAAACTCTGCTAGTGGATTTGGGAATGGAAAGGAATGGGTGTTCTATGCTTCAAAGGAAGATGAACTAGAACTGGCTATCATGAATGAAGAAAAGGCCCTGGCAGCAAAAGTTGAAGATAAAGATGAATGGGTAATTGATAGTGGATGCTCACATCATATGACTAGAGATAAAATAAAATTTATGTCCCTACAAGAATACAATGGCAGTCAAGTTAGATTGACAAAGAATGTATGATCAAAGGTAGAGGTATTATTTCTCTAGATGGCAAGCATAATACTGATAATGTCTATTATGTAGAAGGTTTAAAGAATAATATTTTGAGTGTTGGTTGATTGGTGGACAAGGGTTTCCAACTTAAGTTTAAAGATAGAAAATGCAAAATCATTAACACAACTGGTTTGGAGATTGCAACCGGTAGCACTTGAATACTGGTAATAAGACATGTTTGATTTCTCATATTGATGAGAGTTAGTTATGGCATAAAAGCTTGTGTCATGTCAATTTGTATTGTATTCTTAAGATCAGTTCAAGAAACACAATTAGAGATATACCTAATATTATGAAGCCTCATAATCTGATATGTAAGGAATGCCAATCAGGAAAGAAAGATAGAACTTATTTTAAGAGCATACATGATAAATCTAATGATGTACTTGATTTGATTCACATTGACTTATGTGGTCATGCAAGGACTAGAAGCTTTCAAGGTGATAGGTATTTCATGCTAGTAATTGATGATTATTCTAGAATGATGTGGGTGACTTTTCTTAGGGAGAAGTCTAAAGCCTTTGAGAAGTTCAAGATCTTTAAAGCAAAGGTTGAAACAAAAACTTGATTGAAAATCAAATGTCTAAGATCAGATCAAGGTAGTGAGTTCACTTCTCATGAATTTAATAGTTATTGTGAGACAAATGGAATTAGGAGACAATTATTTGCACCCTGGACTCCTTAGTAGAATGGAGTAGTGGAAAGGAAGAATAGAACCATTTTGGATGCAACAAGATCTATGATGATGGAAGCAAAATTGCCTCACATCTACTGGAGAGAAGCAGTGAGTACAACAGTCTACACATTCAACAGAGTTCACATCAAAGGTGAAACCGGTAAGACCCCTTATGAATTATGGTTTGGACATACACCTACTGTTAAATATTTCAAAATTTTTGGAAGTAAATGCTATATCAAAAGGGATGATTCAATTGGGAAGTTTGATCCTAGATGTGATGAAGGAATATTTCTTGGTTATTCAATTCATAGCAAAGAATATAGATGTTATAACAAAAGATTGTAGAAAATTGTGGAGAGCGCTATTGTGAAAGTGGATGAGCAATACAGAAATCAATCTATATCATATGATGGGGAACCGACAGTGTAAATGATCATAACTAAACCGACAATGCCTCAACCAGTATAGGAAACTAAGACAATTACACAAGTACAATCAGAAAATTCAACTATGACTAATGATCAGAGTAGTGAACCTAAAGTTTAGAAGACACCAAGGTATGTAAGATTAAATCATTCTGAAGATCAAATTATTGGAGATAGGAACAAGGGAGTTATGACAAGAAGAAGACTGGCAAATGAAGAGGTATGTCTTATTTCTCAAATTAAAATAGCATCTGTTATTGAAGCTTGTAAAGATAAACATTGGTTAAAGGCTATGGAAGATGAATTAGATCAGATAGAGAATAATGAGACTTGGACTTTAGTTCCCCGACCTAAAAATAAGAATGTCATTGGAACTAAATGGGTCTTTAGGAATAAACTGAATGAGGATGGTCAAGTTGTAAGAAACAAGGCTAGATTGGTTTATAAAGGATATTCTCAAATTGAAAGAATTGATTATGGTGAGACATTTGCACCTATAGCTAGAATTGAAGATGTTAGACTATTTCTTGCCTATGCAGCTTATAAGAACTATAAGGTCTATCAAATGGATGTTAAATGTGCATTTTTGAATGGTGAACTTGAGGAAAAAGTATACATTGAATAGCCCAATGGATTTTCACTGACAAATGATAAAGATATGGTTTGCAGATTGAGGAAGCTTTATGTGATTGAAACAAGCTCCTAGAGCTTGGTATGCAAGGTTGGATAAATAGCTTTTGAAGCTTGGTTTTACTAAAGGCGGTGTTGATATTAATTTGTATTATAAGATCACTGCTAATGATATTTTTATTATTAAAGTATTTGTTGATGATATCATTTTTGGAGGAGAAGATAAATTATGCATGGAATTTTCTAATAATATGAAGAATGAATTTGAAATGTCCATGATTGGTTAGATGAGATTTTTCTTAGGTTTGCAGATTACTCAAACTGACAAAGGCATTTTTATCTGTCAAACTAAGTATCCGAGGGAATTATTGAAGAAGTTGGTATGGATAATTCCAAACTGGTAAGTACTCCTATGGTGACAAGTGAGAAATTATCTATCAAAGATACATCTACACTAGTAGATCCGACAAGGTATAAGTCTATGATTGGTGGCTTGTTATATCTAACTCAGACTAGACCAGATATTATGAATACAGTGAGTATTGTTTCAAGATATTAGAGTAATTTTAAAGAAAATCATGAATGTGCAATAAAGAGGATATTCTGGTATTTGCAAGGAACAACAAAATATGGCTTATGGTATTTTAGAGGTGATGATCTCACTTTATGTGCAAATAATGTTTCAGATTGGGTAGGAGATACTAATGATAGGAAAAGCACTTATGGTGGAGCTTTCTTTCTTGGAAAGAAACTGGTTTCATGGATCGACAAAAAATAGTCATACATTTCTTTATCTACTATAGAAGCTGAGTATGTTGCAACAACAACTAATTGCACTCAAGTCTTATGGATGAAGCAAATGTTGAAGGATATCAAGGTAAATTGTAGTGAACCGGTAGTTATCTACTAGGATAACTCTATAGCTATTAACATGTCTAAGAATCTAGTATTTCACTCTAAGAGTAAGCATATATCAATAAAATATAACTTTCTGAAGGACAAGGTAGAAGAAAAGGAAGTCAAATTGGTTTATGTGAACACTAAAGAGCAGATTGCAGATATATTCACTAAACCATTATCTAGAGAATCATGTGAATATTTGAGAGACAGGAATCTACAGATATATTCAGTAAACCACTGTCTAAGGAATCGTTTGAGTATTTGAGAGACAGGTTACAGGTTTTTGCTCCTCTGACAGAGACTTGATTGATGTAGTTTGTCATCAGTCTGACATGCATTATCAAAAATATTATTCTTTTGACACTGATGAGTCATGCTACTACTCAGGGGGAGTAGTCAGCTTTGAGATTCAAAGGTTTATATTCTTTCTTTGATATTTTTGTCATATTTCTGGCATTGATATCAAAGGGGGAGAGATAGTGATATGAAAAATAAATTCAAAACTTTACAAAGATATTATTCATAGGGGAAGAGTTATTGATATTCAGGATATTGTTGGTTGTCTTCCATAGGAGGAGACTTGTTTGGCATTTCATGGTACTTAGATGTTTTTCACATCTAGTGTTGCCATCAATGCCAAAGGGGGAGATTGTTGGCATTATGAATGAATTGGTTATGTGTTGCATTGATGTTTTGTTATTGATATCAACACCAGCTGTTATGGTTGGTTATTAGCAGACAAGTTTTTGGTTACCGATAGACAGGTTTTGGTTACCGGTAGACAAGTTTTGGTTACTGGTAGAAGATCTAGTGTTACTGGTAGAAAGGACTATCTGTTGGACACTTCCGGCATGTTTGGATCAATGGAGTATGTTTGACTTTATGTGTTACATGCTTCTAGAGCATGTTTTGGTTAGTTGGTATTGACTTGGTAATCGGATGCTATCACACACTCTTGTAAACCCTTACCGGCATGGGTTTAAGGTTTAACTAACATAGCTTTTATTGAGAATCTTGGATAGAATGCATAAGTGGTGTTGGTGTGGCTTCTAAATGGATTTCAGGATTTTGAACATGTTTTTTTATCGTTCCTTAATTGATTGAAGACATTGCTTTGGCGTGTTTGACCCAAATTAGGTATGGAACCTATCTAAGTTATGGACCGATATCATGTTAACATGTTCTCTACACATTACCGGGATGATTTATGCATTGGTTATGGTTGTTTTGTTATCAAGATGACATGGCATATCATTTTAATATGGATATATGTAATGATCTTATTATAATATCTTTTAGGTGGCTGAACTAATTGGTTTAGGCCTTAGGGTTGGTACAAATTGATGTAAGATCTAATTATAGATCATATATAGAAATAGTATGTAAATGGAAATGTAATATCATATGTGAAGGAGATTTGTTCGATCATAGGTGATCAAATTGGGATTAAGGAAGAGGTCAAAGGCCTCTGGTATTGAGCTTAACCAAGACTGTAATCAGACATGGTAGATGCTATCTCTGGTAGTTCATTATTCTGGATTGTTTTCAATTTATCTTGAGGTGGTTATAACCTCTCTGTACTCAGTGAGACTCTTTTGTAATGAGCATTGTGCTCTAGGAAGTGTGCCTTCCTACATGTGTAAGCCCCTCATTGTATTACATACTTTCTGTAGAAGTATCATCTGACTATGGGTAGGCTTCCTACCGTGGTTTTCCCCTTTCCAACTTTTCCATGTACAAATCATGGTTTTATGTGGTATGGTTGCATTGTGTTGATTATCTTTTTTATTGTTAAGTTTCATTGCTTACCAGTATCTATTTCTGCTATTCTGGTACTTAATGTTTATGTGATCTGGTTAAAAGTTATTAAGTGGTTTAATTGATATAATTTGTTAACAAATGATTCACCCCCCCTCTCAGTTGTTCAATGATTATCCTAACAAGTGATGGGTCTTACCATTCTAACAAAATAAAAAATGAATCAGTTGACAAAGTTGGATTTTCCCAAGATGGATTGGACACCTTTCTTGTTTATCGGCAAGGGAAGCTCTTTGATAGCTTTTACATGGTCTGAATCAATTGACACTCCTCTTTTAGACACTACGTGTCCCAAAAACTTCCCTTGCGGCACTCCAAAGATACAATTCTTGGGGTTAAGAGAGTCATTAAACTCCAAGCATTTTTGGAAAACTAGCTCTAAATGATCAAAATGATCTTCTTTATGTTTCAAAAACATTATCAAGTCATCCAAGTAAATAAGAAAAATCTTGTTAATCAACTCCTAGAAGGTTATATCCATGGCTCTTTGGAAGGTAGCACCGGCATTAGACAACCTAAATGACATATTTTGATAAGCGAATGTCCCCCATTTGGTGGTGAAAGTGGTTTTATGTTGAACTTACAGTTTGACAACGACTTGGTTATATCCGAAGAAGCCATCTAGCATAGAGAACATCTCAAACCCATCTATTGTATGCAGTATCTACTCCATTGGAGGCATAGGATAATGATCCTTCAAGGATGCTCTATTTAGGTCCCAGAAATCTACACAGAGGCGGATGTCTCCATTCTTTTTATGGACCGATATCAAGTTATAAACCCAAGTGCTATGCTTAATCAGATATATGATCTTAGAGTCGATTAATTTACATAGCTCTTGTGACATTAGAGACTCAATCTTTGGATTGATGGACCACTACTTTTGTCGGATAGGCTTTGCTTCTTTAGTAAAATCGATGGTATGTTGGATTATCTCAGGATTATAGCCTTTCAGCTCATCATATGACCATGCGATCACCCCCATGTATTCATCATAGAAATGCACCAACTTGTCCAAATCATGCTGAGAAATGTTTTTTCCAACTTTAAGATTTTGGCCATCACCAACTTGAAGCTTAGATTAATCTCCTTTATCTAATAAAAACTTTCTTTTTTCATTCCTCATGTCATCACAATCAAGAAGGTTTTCCAAAGTGATCAATCCCTTTGGAAGATTATTTGATTTTAATTGGATCACTTGGTTACCGTATGCCTCAGTAACTCTGGGTTGTAGCTGATCAACAAATTCACCAGACTATTGTATGAACATCATGGATTTATGTTCATCACTTTAGAATACTTCCCAGTGTACATCATTGTCTGGTATAGTAGGTCTAACGATCGTTCAAACTAAATGCTCATTTTCTAGCAATTATGAGGTGGAATCAAACTAAGACCCTACTGTGGCCATCTGATATACAACTTCATTTTTCTTTCAGGTATTTATCTAAATGTTGAAAGCTTCAAAACTCTCAATTAGAGCCCAAACTCGATGGTAGTATGAACCCATTAGGGATGAAAAAAGGTCTAAAACTTTAGGACTCTGAGGTTTTGAGGTTCCAAACTTAAGATCTTTTAAACCAAATAATAGTCTTTGGGATCCTTGGATCTCAAAATTATGGGGTTTTTCAAATAAGGCATTTCAAAACATCGGTATTCTAGGGTTGTAAGGTTCATTGATTGTAAATCTCATCAACAAAACATACTTCAGGATCCCAAGATTCTGATACTTAGAAAAAGATGAACTTCCAAAGGAGAGAAAGGTCAAAGTCTCGAGACTCTGGAGTCTCAAAGATGAAGAACAAACAAACACTAAAGAAGTTCAAGGTCCCAAAACTTAGGGATCTCAAACATACAAAAGATGGGCAAACCCTAAGGAATTCTTGATTTGAACACTTGATCTTGAAACCCTAAGCCTGAAGGAAAAAATCTCATAAAGAGATTCAGAATTGATTCTAAGGGGCCAAAATTTTGAAAGATCCACTTATTTAAAAGAAAACAACAAATCAAAAACCCTAACCCTAACAATCACACAAAACAAAGAAAACCAAAATAAAACAATTACAAGAAAACAACGAGGGAAAAGAAAAACTCTAGCTTCACATAAAAGAGAAGAAAACATCAAAGCATGGAAGACAAGACCTCAAATTTGATTGAATTTCCAAATGATAAGATCTCACAAATGATCAAATGCATAAATGAAGAAAATCAGCTAGGAAAAGGTATTTATACTCTCTGGAGATAACAGAAATTGAGGCACAACAACAACTCTTTAGGGTTTCAAGATCCCAAACTCTCAAGCTCACATGACAAAAAGGTCATGATACACTTTGAGAACTTGAGGTTTTGAAACTCCAAAGTAAAGAACACAAATAGGACCGAAAGAACTCAAGATCATGGGGTTTCGAGGCTCTAAAATGAACAAAGAAAAAAAAAGGTGAAAAAAGAAACAAAGATAGTGGGACTTTTGGATCCCAAGATTCTGAGGTCCACAAACCGAAAGGCTAAAGAAAAACCCAAAAATAGGGGTACCCAAAAAATCTGAAGGCTGCAAAAGAAAATAAGCAAAATAAAAACCAAACTCAAGAACCCAATGTTACGAGGTTAGATACATACAAAATCCTGAACTCGGGATCCCAAAATCTTGAGGGCAAGAACCAAAAAAGGAAAACAAGAACTAGGCACAAGAACAAAGGAAAATCTTGAAACTTGGGATTTCAAGTTTTTCAACTCAGGAACTTGGAACACTGGGATTTTGAAAAACAAACAAACATAAAGGCAAAAAGAAAGAAACAAAAAAAAAGAAAAGAAAGGGGACTCGAATTTTGCCAAGTCAAAATGTAGGGGGTGACTATGTAGGGCATAACACTATGTCTTAGGTCACAATTAAATTTTTAATTTAATTGGCTAATTTATCCTTTTTGTGGGCTAATTAATAAATGACAAATTATTGATTATTTCCCACATTTTTCTGTCCTAATTCTTCCCACTAATTTGTCTCCACCTTTTTCTCAAATCATGAAGCTATTTTTGTGCTCAACTTGTCATAATCATGAAGCACAAAATTCTCGCCAATTTTTCATAACTTGTCATTGAAATATGCCATGACTTTGACATAGAAATATGATATTTTTGAACCAATTTGCCTCTTAAATTTTCTCATGCAAATTTGGAGATATTTTGCTCTATAAATTGAACCCTTACTTCAATTATTTAAAAACCCACATTTGGAGTATCCTTATGTTGTCTTAGTCACCTTGCTATCATTTTTCCATCAATTTTCTTGCAATACACTTGTGATTCTAGGCGAGAATTATTGGCATTCTACACTCTAGTGAGAAATGATGGTGTTGTCATTGATGGCAACCTACCAGCAACCTACTGGCAACCTTCAAGTAGCCACCCAATATTCATTTGGAAAACCACCGGCAACGGCAACAATGTATACCAGCACCCCAGCCAACAGGAACAAACTTTTGTTTATTGTATTTAATTGTAAATTTATTTTGTAAAGCCGACATGGCATATTATAATAGACTCATATATGTATGAGATCTTGTAAATCATTTTGTAATGATGCATATATGACGGATATGGTAGAAGTGATGAGTGAATATTAAGGCAGATTTTGTATAAGGTTTATGGTTATAGTATGAGCTTAAACTGGTACTGAACTTGGCATAGTAGATGTTGAATTGTAGCAGTACATTATATTGGATTCTCATAATCCATTTTATAAGTCAGTGAGACTTCCATTTTGTAGATTGAGCAGTGAGCTCTAGGTAGTTGGCCTTCCTGCATGTGTAGGCCCCTCATTGTAAGTAATATCCATTCATTGGCCAATGAGTGAATATTGTGGGTCACAAATCCCACTGAGGTTTTTCCCACACTGGTTTTCCTCGTTAAACATCTTGTGTTATGGTGTGTTTTCTATGTTGTCTTTACTGTTCCTATTTACTGCATTAATTCTTGTTTACCGGTACACTGTTTTGGAATGCAAAATACTTAATAAGGTCAAATATTCTCTAAACCAGTTAGATATTGATTCACCCCCCCCTCTCAGTATCTTTGGGACTATCATTAATTGTAACAATTGGTATCAGAGCTTGGTCCTCTATTTTCAAAAGTCTAACAACTTGAGGAAGATTCTGACACCAGTACAGATGGAGAACTTAAGAAAGCAATTAGAAGGAGCTCTTGTAGACTATGATTTAGAGAAGTTGAAGAATATCAAAATTGAAGATGATTTGAGGACTACATAGGAATTCATTCAAGGACTTCAAGAGAATCTTACTAGTGCTAGAAATAAGAGAAAAGAACTTCATGAGAAGATGCAAAGTGATGATGATGAAAAGGAAACTCTCAATGAGTTTGTAAACAAGATGAGGCAAGAAAACATGACTATGAGGAATGAAATTCAAGACATGACTGAGATTTTGTAAAGACATCAAAGATAGAAAGAAGAATGAAGATGACTTGACTAGGAGACTCAATGATGCTAGAAATGAAAAATCGAAGACTCGGTCATGAAAATGATATATTGAAGACAGATTTGATTCACATGCAACATGATAAAACTAAACTTTTGAGACAAAAGGGAATTCTGGAAAATGAGCTGGCTACTGCAAATCAACATAAAGAGAAATTCAAGAAAAGTTCAAAATAACTTGATGATATACTAAAAAGTCAGAAGCCTAATGGAGATAGTAATGGACTTGGATTTGAAGTTGGAGAAAGTTTTGGTACTGCAAACAATCATGATCACAGTAAACCGGTAAGATAACCTAATGCTTACAAATTTAATGGGAAATGTTTTAACTGTAACAAGTATGGTCATAGAGAAAATCAGTGTAGATCTAGAAACAATCAGAACGTTAATGCACCCACTTGTCTATGTTCCAAATGCAACTAAATTGGTCACAATTCAAAAAACAATAGAATGAATATAAGATGTTATGTTTGTGGAAGATTTGGGCACTTATCTAATCAATGCCGAACACAAATGGGCATACGATATGGAAAGGATATTCAAAAGAATAATGTGACTTGTTATGCTTGTAACAAGATTGGACATATTGCAAAATTTTGTAGCAGCAAGACTTCATCGGCAAATAATAAAGGACCTAGTTTGAAAGGCAAAGAAAAGGTTGATGAGGTAAAGCAATAATTTTCAAGACAATGGATTAGAAAGACAGATCAAAATGTTGATGAGACCATTCCTTCACTGGTAGAACAGAGTATTACTCCACCGGCAGGAGATTCTTCATCCAACTGAGAAGTAACCCTTTGGGGGTATTGCGGCAAGTTGAACATCATGCAGTTTACCCTCGGTTAATGGTGATAAGATAGATTTCTTCTCTACCGGCAGATGTGTTAAGTTTCACTTAACCGGAGAGAATTTAATGCAGTTGTTGGAAGAAAAGACATTATAAATCATCAGTTTTCCCTCTTTTTCAATTCACCAAGCATTCAAACTTTTAGAGAGCATGAAATCCAAGTGAAGGCATCCAAGGCGAAGAAGTGAAGTGATTTCTCTCAAGCACTCAACCATTATCAGATAGCTTAAGGTATTTTTCAATGTCTTCCTACTCTGCTCCAGAATTTATTGCAAACCCTACTATTGTGGAAGTTGTGAAATGCCCTAGGCCCATTTTTAAAATTATCCCTGAAATAGCCAAGCAAGATGATTCTATAGGTGCATTTTCAAAAATTCCTAAAGGTTTTGCTTATGCTTAAGACCCTAGAATTTATATTCACTACAATGTTGAGGAATTAGGTTCTAAGAAAGTGTTGAAGATGTTTAAAATTGTTATCTGTGATGAAAATGGAAATGTCAAACCCGAACACAAGGTAATTGAAACTTTAGATTTTGTGGAAATCTTGGACATCCCTGAATTTCCTAAGGAGGTAGTGAGAATTGTCCTTTAGCAGTGTTCATGGAGAATTTCTTTGGCTAGATTCAGTTTGCAAAATCACTAAGGAAGCAATTAGGGAAGTGACAGGTTTACCCTCCACCGATAGCAGGCCAGATAAGACTAAGAAGGTACCTAATAACATAGTCATGACCTTAATAGGAGCAACATATGATAGCAGATCCTTGAGAGTAAATGACATCAAGGATGTAAATGTCAGATTCATAAGCATGATCTTAGGCTACAAGACCACACATGCAAACTGACTCAATTCAGTTTCTAGTCTTTGCACTAAAAGTGCTTATGATATGGTGAATAATGATGCAAAAATAGATGTATGTGAGTGGCTAAAGGATGAATTAATAGACAACTTGAAAAAGATAAAAGGAGATAAGAAAGGAACATTTCATTTTGGCAATCTTTTGGTATGTCTTATGTTATATTTCACAAAAGAAGTTCCCAGTATTGGAAAAAAAGATTTTGGATATGATATACCGGTAGGCAAACAATTGCTAGAAATATTCACTGTCATGGGTACTGATAAAGAAAACAAAATAACTGAGTATTTTAAAACCTTCCAAGCAAAAATGAAAACCAAGGAGAGACTACCACAGAGTGTAGTAGACAAGTATAACAAAGAAATATGTTTTGTGATTAAAAAGGATGAAATATGGATGCAAGCAGTTCTTACTAGAATTGTATGGGTAACTAAAATGAGGTATGAGGCAGATGTAAACATTATTGAAACTTATGATAAAGCCCTATTAGAAGCACCTAGAGAACCCACAGAAAAGGTTTTTGGTAATGCAGAAACAATTGAAAGTGGTGTACAGACATTGAAACAAAGAAAGAAAAGAGAAAAGTACATAAGGAGTGCAACAAAACAAGTAAAGGAAATAAAAGAAAACATCATGAACATAATTGGAATAAAGGAAAGTGACCTAGAAGAATTACAACCGGAGGCACACATCTCACCAGTTGGTACATCATCTAACAGTGAGATACCTATAGAGTTTAAGAGAGTTGATAGGAAGAGAAAACCCTCACTGATACCCACTCCTTCACCAAAGAAAACAAGGTAGAAGCAATAGGCAGTAAGACCACCGGCAAGGAAGTTGACACCAAAGAAGAAACAAAAATAAGTTATACCACCTCTGGATAACTTATTGAGTGAAATCACTGATGAAGGCAACTTGGCAAATGTGAGAAAACTGTATGATACATTCACTGATGCAGGAAAGGAAAGTATTGAGAGCAACATTATTCTACATCCAAACATTTACAAGAAAGTATTAATAGAAGTTGTAGATGATTTTCCTAATGAATTATACAAAAGTTTAGATGCTAAGAGGATTGCAATTATGGAGCTAGATAAGAAACTCAAGATTGAAAAACTTCTAGTAGTATATCCAGTTAACTCTATAGACGAGATTGATGAAATAATTAGTGAAGCTAACATATCAGTTTTTGCAAGTGGTTACCAACATATGAGCCTAATGGCTGGTAGAGTCAATGAAATTGTAGAGGAAACAACACACAAGTCGAATATATTTTTTCTAGAGAAGGAAAAACAGAAAGAGTTGAACAGACCTAAGAAAACTTTCAAGGTTTATCAAAAGGACTGAGACAAAGGAAAAGGTAAAGTTGGTGGATTACCAAACATAAAATTATCTGACAACCTACCACCACCTTTGGTTACTACATCGGTACATACTAAGGATACACTAGCTACTAAAAATGTTTACACAACACATGAGGACACTAACCTTGAGTCAGAAATTTTATTTACCATGAACATTGATACTCAGAAAGTGAACATTGTAGTGGACAAGGATAGAACTGAGGTGAAAAATAATATTGCTAACACTAAAAACATTGCAGAGCAACCAGCAGAAAATATTGAGGTTGGAATACAAACATAGAAAATAGAGAAAATAGTGCATACAGAGCAACCTTTGGATAGTGAAACAAATACTGGTAGTGTAGATGCTGGCATGGAGAAACCGGCATAGACAGAGATACTGATAGTGGATAACACAAAGAAACCAACAAAGAAATTGGCAAATACATAGGTACACATTGAGACAGTACAAACGGTAATCACTGAGAAGCCCAAACCATTGCTAGTTGAAATGCAAACTCAGACCAATCCACCAGAGGTTGATTCGAGCAAATTGATTGCTAGTACTGCAAGCACTAAGATAGTAAAGGTAGTTGGTCAGACATCTAGTACTTCACTGAACAAATTCAGACCTACAAATGTGAGAGAGGTACTTTTGGACTCAATAAAGAAGATAATGGATTGTATTGCATTAGCCTATAAGGCAATTGTATCTTTTTTGTAGAGAAGGAAAAATAGAAAGAGTTGAACAGACCTAAGAAAACTTTCAAGGTTTATCAAAAGGACCGAGACAAAGGAAAAGGTAAAGTTGGTGGATTACCAAACATAAAAGTAATTGACAACCTACCACCACATTTGGTTACTACATTGGTACATATTGAGGATACACCAGCTACTAAAAATGTTTACACAACACATGAGGACACTAACCCTGAGTCAGAAATTTTATTTACCATGAACATTGATACTCAGAAAGTGAACATTGTAGTGGACAACGATAGCACTGAGGTGAAAAATAATATTGCTAACACTAAAAACATTGTAGAGCAACCGACAGAAAATATTGAGGTTGGAATACAAGCATAGAAAATAGAGAAAATAGTGCATACAGAGCAACCTTTGGACAGTGAAACAAATACTGGTAGTGTAGATGCTAGCGCAAAGAAACTGGCATAGATAGAGATACCGGTAGTGGATAACATAGAGAAACCAATAGAGAAATTGGCAGATACATAGGTACACATTGAGATAGTACAAACGGTAATCACTAAGAAGCCCAAACCATTGCTAGTTGAAATGCAAACTCAGACTGATCCATCGGAGGTTGATTCAAGCAAATTGATTGCTAGTACTGCAAGCACTAAGATAGTAAAGATAGTTGGTCAGACATCTGGTACTTCACTGAAGTAATTCAGACCTACAAATGTGATAGAGGTACTTCTAGACTCAATAAAGAAGATAATGGATTGTAATGCATTGGCCTATAAGGCAATTGTATCTTTTTTGTAGAGAAGGAAAATCAAAAAGAGTTGAACAGACCTAAGAAAACTTTCAAGGTTTATCAAAAGGACTGAGACAAAGGAAAAGGTAAAGTTGGTGGATTACCAAACATAAAAGTAACTGAAAACCTACCTCCACCTTTGGTTACTACATCGGTACATACTAAGGATACACCGACTACTAAAAATGTTTACACAACACATGAGGACACTAACCCTGAGTCAGAAATTTTATTTACTATGAACATTGATACTCAAAAAGTGAACATTGTAGTGGACAAGGATAGCACTGAGGTGAAAAATAATATTTCTAACACTAAAAACATTGCAGAGCAATCGGCAAAAAATATTGAGGTTGGAATACAAGCATAGAAAATAGAGAAAATAGTGCATATAGAGAAACCTTTGGACAGTGAAACAAATACTGGTAGTGTAGATGCTAGCACAGAGAAACTGACATAGACAAAGATACTGGCAGTGGATAACATAGAGAAACCAATAGAGAAACTGGCAGATACATAGGTACACATTGAGACAGTACAAATGGTAATCATTGAGAAGCCCAAACCATTTCTAGTTGAAATGCAAACTCAGACTGATCCACTAGAGGTTGATTCAAGCAAATTGATTGCTAGTACTGCAAGCACTGAGATAGTAAAGGTAGTTGGTCAGACATCTAGTACTTCACTGAACTAATTCAGACCTACAAATGTGACAGAGGTACTTCTGGACTCAATAAAGAAGATAATGGATTGTAATGCATTGGCCTATAAGGCAATTGATGACACTATTCCTATTCTTAAGATGATTGCACCAAAATGTAATTTAGATAAAGTAAAGGATTCTGTAAGTCAGTTAGACACATTGTCTAAATTCATTGTTGGAAATATTTTAACAGTTGATCAAATAAATGAGGAAACATTCAAAGAGAAAATGGAAAAGGAAAAAGAAAAATTATTTTACAAAACAATAAAGAAGTGCACGGAACACATTAACACACTTTTTTTGGCATTGAATAAAATAAATTTGGAGTACAAGGAACTGTACAGGGACACATGCAAGCCACGTCTATTAAAAAAGAATATTGAAAACAAAATAATCAAAGTACAAAAAGAGATAGATGATATACCTGATAATATCATTGGTTCATCTAAACCTATATCAGTTATTGAGCAAGAGATAGCAGGATTTGAAGAAAAGATGAAGAAATTAGAGAAAGAGAAAGAAAGGATCAAGGAAAATGCCAGAGAGCTTAAGCACAAACTTAGTCCTAAATTAGACAACCTTATCTCTCTAAGGAAAGAGATCTTTGAGGCATTAATTCAAGGGCAAAAGTCACTGAAGGAGCATATGCATCATCTCACGGCTACAATCCAAATAACTAAGGCAACCATGAAGGACATAAATAGATTCCTACAGAGTTTAAACTTGGTTTTGGCTGACATATTTCATATTGTAACCAACTGGTTACAAACTTCAAGGTGAAATTATACACTCATTTGATAATTTTTGACAACCTTTGTCATTGATGTCAAAGGTGGAGTAGTGGACAGAGAAAAATGGCTAATCAGAGGAGATCATCTACTCAGGGGGAGCACATAATTTTTGGTAACTTTTTGGAAACAGTTTTTGGCTTTTTCTCATGAGTGTTGCCATCAATGCCAAAGGGGGAGATTGTTGGCATTCTACACTCTAGTGAGAAATGATGGTGTTGTCATTGATGGAAACCTACTAGCAACCTACTGGCAACCTTCAGGAAGCCACCCAACATTCATCTGGTAAACCACTGGCAAACACTTCATCCACAATGGCAATAATGTATACCGGCACCCCAGCCGACAAGAACAAACTTTTGTTTATTGTATTTAATTGTAAATATCTTTTGTAAAGATGACATGGCATATTTTAATAGACTCGTATATGTATGAGATCTTATAAATCATTTTGTAATGATGGATATATGACGGATATGGTAGAAGTGATGAGCAAATATTAAGGCAGATTTTGTATAAGGTTTATGGTTATAGTATGAGCTTAAAATGGTACTGAACCTGGCATAGCAGATGCTGAATTGTAGTAGTACATTATATTGGATTCTCATAATCCATTTTGTAAGTTAGTAAGACTTCCATTTTGTAGAATGAGCAGTGAGCTCTAGGCAGTTGGCCTTCCTGCATGTGCAGGTCCCTCATTGTAAGTAATATCCATTCATTGGCCAGTGAGTGAATATTGTGAGTCACAAATCCCACCAAGGTTTTTCCCACACTGGGTTTCCTCATTAAACATCTTGTGTTATGGTGTGTTTTCTATGTTATCTTTACTATTCCTATTTATTGCATTAATTCTTGTTTACTGGTACACTGTTTTGGAATGCAAAATACTTAATAAGGTCAAATATTCTTAAACTGGTTAGATACTGATTCACCCCCCCACCCCTCTCACTATCTTTGGGACTATCATTAATCCTAACAAGAACCATATATTTGAAGGAGAAAGAAGAATAATGGAAGGAAATGGAGGAAATGTCTGTATTGGTTTACACTTCTTTTAAGCATTTAATTTTCATACTTTCATTAATTATGATTAGGATTATCTTTCATGATGTTTATTCTTTTGTGGTTGGCTTTGTAAAATCATGATTCTTTTGCCTAATTTTCTATGCACATTAAGTACTCTTTCCTACATTTAAAAATATTTCCTTCTATTGAACTTGCCACAACCAACACCAATGCATCAAATTCAACACAAAACACTAAACAAAGAAATCTACAATAGTACGGGATCATATCCAAACCAAGATCCATCTTAGACAACCAAGTTTAACATCAATGACAATCAAACTTAGATACCAATCAAACAACTCATATTTCCAATACATATGCCCACCAATACACTTGCACAATCCTATGATCTACTTGATACTTTGTCATTCAACTTCCACTTCCTAAGTGTACACTTCAAACTCGCTCACTTAGTCCACCTTGATGTGCTTCACTAAAGACACCCAACTTTGTATTAAATCATTCACATTCGATCTACCAACCTCAATATGTTGTGCTACTTTATCTGTCTACTACCCTATGCCCAATATTTCTTACAACATTGCAACATAAAGAAACCATCAACCTCTCTCAATGAGCCAACCTCCTATGCCTAATGCCTCTATATAACACCTTTTTTCTAGATTATATTTGTCAACTTGCCTCGGCCCAAACTCTTAGTTCAACATTGCCTCAGACATGCCACATTCCCACCTTGTTAATTCTATCTAACAAGAACCGCTATCCATGTATCCTAGACTCTTCTCCTATTGGCTTCCTAATATCATGGTGTTTTCCATTAGCCTACGACCTAGCTAACAAGAAAAACTGACATCCCCTCAACTCAACTCATCCACACAATCCATATCCAATGTGGGCAAGGTACTCTTGCATATCCCTTGACTTCCTTTTGTTACTTTCCTTGACTATTGTTCTAAACCTTGGACCTAATTTTCCACCTCATTTTCACCTTAGATCATGTCCTTGACATAATCCTACACCACATTGTGAATGACCTTGTGCCACTCCACAACCCAAATTGTTCCAACGTAGGTACATCCTAGACAAGACCCTACACCATACTACACTTTGCAGCTCCAAAACTTCTCTTATTAGTCTTACATGCTTCTACCCTTGGATAATGCCACACCATTCTTGTGGCCCTAAAAATTTCTTAACTCCCAATATCAAAGTTTTAACATTGAACCCAATTTAACACAAACTCAAACCTCACCTACTTCACTCCACTTGAATTGATGATGATCTTCATGTGCAATATTTCCCTACCAAGAGATCCATACAAAATACCTTGCCACTCAACTTACCATAGTCCCTTCTAACTTAATTTGATTTCTCTCCTGGAACTAGATCATCTAGAAGAAAGAGTCCCATAACACCATCCAAATCATACTACTATCTATATAATATCCCATACTACCATACATGGAACTCGACCATAGAAACCTCTATCCTTATCCCTCCTTGAATTGAACTCACTTTTTGGAGACCACACCCTACTATCCACCTTGAACTTATTTTCAAATTGTCCCACAATGACAACTCTCATAGAATGATGCCCTTGGCTTCACTTTGTTATCGCAACTGCAAACCATAATTCAATTTCTTATTCCTCTATAGACTACTTGATACATCTACTCTACCTCTCCTTTTAGCCTCTCAAATAAACAACCCTACTACATTTTATGCTCCAATATTAATTATCATGGGGATAGACCATCTATTTTCCTAGACAAACTTTTTCTTCCAAAGAAGGCCCAACCTCACGTGGCACTGACGAACCTTACTTGTGGATCATGTTGTAGAAAATCCCTTTCATATTCCTAGACTATGCCTCCAGTACTCATGTGTCTTACACCAGACTTTTTTTACACACACCATTGTGTAATAGAAGTGGATTCCAACCCTTGTCATGGGTTTCCTTCATTCTGATGCTCCTAGCACTCTCTTCAAACCATTGGCTCTACTCTAGTCCAACCTTGTTAAATAACTCCTACACCTTATGCATCCTTTCACTAGTAATATTATATGTTCACCTCTTGTGTACCCCATAAAATTATTGGGCTATTAACATTGACCTCAATTGGAACTTTCTAAATCCTCTTACTCAATTTCTCTAACTTTGCACATTCTCTAAGTATGCCTAGCACTCTCTCAGCACTAGACACCCCAAGTTAGGCTTAATTGGTTCTTTGAACCTCTTAAGAACCAAACCTTCCTCATGGGATAACTAGACTCCCAAGCTAGCTTTGTGTGCATTCTCCAAGCTCCAACTATATTGAACCCTAGTCCATATCTACATGACCCTATTGTTGAACCCTATTCTTCATGCAACCTATACACTCTGACCAACTTCATGAAAACACCAAGTCTAAGCTCCATGGACTCACATTCCAATGTGCATACCTACTTGATCTCTAAGCTCCCAACTCCATGATCTAGTCTAATACTCATGGTCCCTGAATCTTCAACTTGATGGTGCTCTCAAAGCATCTTTCCCATGGATCATGTTCCCAATTCAGTAATGCACCACAAATAATCTTGGTCACCCTCATGGACTCGCCTCATGGCTTGACTCATCTCTAGCACTCTTTTGGAACCTTGTCCCATCTACCATTCAAAGGGACTTGAGATCCTTGACCCTAATGCAAATCAAACTCTCTAGGCAACTTAGATGTGTGCCTAGCAGATCACCCCACTTTCTTTACCACACATGGACATAAATATTCACTTCACTCACCCACATAGATTTCCTAACTCTCAAGCTCCAACCTTCTGACATGGAAAAACTATTGCACAATCATTCCTCTTGCATGAGGGCCTGCGTACTCTTCTTCCCTATCTCTTGTGTCATGAACAACTCCCTTGGAGCCATCCCTAACATTTTCTCAATTACTCTACTTTTCTAAGAAAGGGATCATGAGTATTCATCCACCAAATACCTTCACCACTTTATGACAAGGCAGGGCTACTCTTCTCCACCCCTAAAATCCATCTTGAACTTCTAGCTTAACTAAACCCCAGAGGGAAAGGTTACTATTGTCACAAAATTTTGCACCCTTGTTGAACACTAATGCCCAACAACCTTGTGAAATATGGAAATAGCCTCCAAGTGTGGGACTTGACAAGTGAGCCGAGTCTTAAAGGAAGTTAGTCTTCCTTTCTAATCAGAGTGTAGTCTTGAACCAACTAAACAATTGTAAAACTTACTACTAAGCCTATTCTAACCACTTCCAGATGAAAAAGAAGAAATAATGCTAAAAGTGAAATAGGTGATTGTAATGGTGGAAAAATGGTGAATGATAGATCAAGAGGAAAACTACCCTTTCCCACAAACAGAGATGAGAGTCTCACTATTGATTACCCTTGAAACACTTTTCACCATGTTACATTAGAAGAGGAGAGGGTGATTCACTAAGTTCAATCTCTCCACATGAAGATGGTAGATTGAATTTTGAATGAAATGGGAATGATAAGTTGATCTCCTCTTCCTTGTTTGAAATAGAAAGGAATTGATTGAATTATGTAATGCAAAAGTGACAAAGAATTGATTATAACTTGAGATTGGGATATGGGATGAATTTTTGCACCTAGATTTGGCAATAATATGTCAAGATGAAGTTTCCCTGCGAATTTGAGGAAAAGTTGCCCAGACTGTGGTGGGAACATGCACGATCCTCCAGAAAATCTGCAAAATAAAAAGGGTTTTTTTGCCTTTGCAAATGGAGCCTGAATTTCAAAGTACAGTTGCACACCTGTAACCTACACACATAAAAGAGAGGGAAATGGGTTGGGATTGGGGTTTTTTTTTTAGGTCAAAACCTAGTTTTGGATTTAACCAAGTAATGAAAGAAAGTACTTGCAAGTAGTTGTAAATGAAAGACTGATTGTAAATCACCTCAAGGGAGGTTGTGATAGCAATGTTGATAGAAGTGTTTGTGTGGAATTGAATGTTGGAATCAATCTCCTCTCCAATGGTTGAATCCTTGACTTGAATGCAACACCTAGCCTTGAAGGGAGACTTGAAAATGCTCAATGCTAGAAAAGAATGCTTGAATGCTTGAATACTCTTGAATGCTTGATTGCTTATGCAACTTAAATTTATCCAACTTCCACTTATGCAAATGAGAGGATGAATTCCCCTTAAATACATGTTAGTGGATTTTATTTTCATCACAGGCTGACATCAAGGGAGTTTCTCACCTAATGCACAACCAACAATGCAACCCTAGGAAGGGTCCTACCTCAAAATAGGGCAAGGGCAGGGGTGTCGCGCCCCTATCATGGGAGGAAAGGGGCACAAAACCCCTGACATGGGAGGAAAAGGGTGCCACACCCCTATCTAAGGGGGGACAATGGCACCATGCCCCTATCCTACCCCTTTCTCTAGGGCAGAGTGTGGATGGGATGATGCAAAGGCCAAGAAAGAAGCTATTTTTGAGGGCTGAGCAATCTTCGATCTTCGATCAGGCTAGAGGATTCAAACTTGCATGCATGAGGACCCTAATGTAGTTAAAAATTTCTAGGATCACAATTTTATGACACTACATTTAGCCCCCAGTTTAGCGGGAGTATAAGAGTACGCCAATACTATCGGTAAAGTACAAGGAAACAAGATTTAAAGAATTTTACCACGTCAACAAGGCAAAATGCACCAAGCCCCCAATGGACTTAGGATCTTATGACTTTGATTGACAAATTAAAAGGGAAGATCAATAAGGGGAGAACCATGACTACAAGTAGCAAAGTTCCCTTCACTATGAGTCATGAAAGAAAGGATACCAAAGATTACAAAGCAAAACAAAGTTCACTAAGTAATTCTAAGTATCGAAGAAGGAAAATATGAGTGAAGTGTATGCCCCCACATTAAAGTGACCACATGTGCCTTATCAAGAGTGATTCCTTTAAGGTAGGATACACCCAAGAGAGAAAGAACAAAGGGAGAATGTTATCGTAAGGATTTAGCCCCCAATCGAGGAATAAATCCAAGGATAATGAACACAAAACACTAGGTAGTGTCGCTTTCCTTGGGGTCAGTATGTTGTATGATAAATCATATATATCATGTATGTATATGCATATAATAATTATCATTCCCCAAAGAAGAACACTACCTTAGAAGAAAGGGAAGAGAGGATGTCTTTTGAGTCAACATGAAAGAGATCAGGAAAAGATCTCAATGCTTTGCATCGTCCCCAAGTAGACATTAAGGGAACAATAGAAGAACAGGGATACACATAGAAGAATGTCACAAAAGAGAAAGAAAGGAGAGAGAGAAGATCTAAAGTGCTAAAATTGCTAATCTATCATGACATCCACCTCCCAATCTTGTTGATCATTATTTTGGGAAGGCGAGCAACATGCCAGAGGAGCGACATTAAGCATAGCAGACGGAGCTATCACAAGATCCAAACAAGGACTATGCTCATGTTGAAAGTCACTTTGTTCAATTCTAGGAGCTAGGATTTGGGTTTGTGTAAACTCATCTGATAAATGCTTGTCCACATTAACATACTCATACTCACTATCAGAAGCATTAGGAGTTGTATTTCCATTATGAATAAAATTTTCACCCATTTCTTCATCAAAGTTTAGAGAAAGAGGAGAGCATTAGGTCTTTTTGGTTGAATAATAGGAGAAGCGGGCCTCTTCTCTCGATAAGAGGAAGGAGGTGGAACTGCGCCATAGAAAGGAGGAATATTAGGTGTAGGAAGGAGACCAGGTCCATCATGAGGAGGAGGTATAGGTCTAACCTTAGGAGGAATATTGTTGTTCTCCTTAAGAGAAGGTAAAGTTACATCCATGGGTATATGTGGACAATACTCCCTAGGAGGGAGATTAGTTCTATCCGTGAGGGGAAGAACCTTATCTTGAATAATAATAGGAATGTCAAGTGTTGGGGATCTAGGTTGACTTAAGGATAAAATCATATCGTTCTTCCATTTTTGATAAGATTGAAAAAGAGAATCGCTCCTTGATGGAAGAGATTGAAATTGTTTAGGCCAAAAGAAATCAATAGGAACACCGGGGCTTCTTTTGGATGCACAAAATAAGCTATGGTTCACGATTATGATTTTGTCATTGTGAGGAAATTTCAAACACTTGTATATTGGAGAAGAAATATCCTTCATGGAGGATATCCAAGGATAGCCCAACTTCACATGGAATTGCTCAGAAGAGGATATGATAACAAAGTCAACATCCATGGATTTAGTATGAACTTTAATAGGAAGAGTGATAGAGCTAGTGGTAGGACAAGAGAAGCCATCAAATAACTTCACAACCACATTACAAGCCTCATATATTGGTTTATGCAATCATAAAGTGCAAAGATACTCTTCAGTTATGACATTAACCATGCAAGAGGGATCAATAAGAGCACCACGGCAAGGGATATCCTTAACCTTTGCAACTATGTATAAAGGGCCATCAGGTTCTCTAATGGTCTCGCTACAGTCAAATGTAATACAAGGATCCTTAGGCCAATCCTATGTTTCTACCATATTAACCAAGTTTGGAGCCATAGAGGTGAATTCTTCAAAAGAGAGAGAATTACGTACAATCTCAATAATGTTAGAGGTATAAAATGGCAAGGGATCGGTAAAAATCTTAAGATTTTGATTAGGAGGAAGTACTAATTTATTCTCTTTATCATCACACCTGCCATAGATATAGTATTATTATCAATCAAGTCTTGAATATTATTCTTTAATGCAAAACATTTCTCAATATCATGACCAGGTTGACGATGTAATTGACAAAAGGAATTATTATCAAAATAAGGGGATGCAAGTTTAGAAGGATCATCTAGTTTTATAGGAGGAAGTTGGATAACATTTTTGTGCAACAACTGAGACATAATACTATGTAACGATTCATTCAAAGAAGTGAACTATCTTTCTCTTTGGAAAAAATTTGAAATAGAAGGCACACCTATTGTAGCATGCACACTGTTGTTGTTGATTGGATCATTGAACTTAATGAATATTTTTGTTGGTTTGAACTTCACAAATGGTTGTTGAACACTCTCCCCCTTATCACTTGGAGCCATAAGAGTGGATTGCTCCATTTGACTCACAACCAGTTGATAATTGTGGAGTGTTGCACACAAATGTGGAAAGGAAGTAAACTCAGACAAAAGAATCATTTCCCTGATATCTTTTTGTAAATTACAAATGAAAATTCTTTGAATATCATTATCAGGTACATGAAAAGAAATTTGAGCACACAAATACTTATATCTACTAATGAAATCAGTCACTTTTTCTTTAACACCTTGTTTACAATGCATTAAATCAGTCAAAGTGATTTTAGGACCAATGTTGTTTTGAAACTATTGGATGAAATAATTTTCCAATTGTTAAAAGGAAGTGATAGAATAAGAAGGAAAAGAGAAATACCATTGCAAATCCTTATCTCTTAGTGTTCTTGTAAATAGTTTTTCAAGCAATCTTTGATCATAAGCAAAATCAGTACACAAAGTTTGAAATGTTTTGACATGCGTAAGAGGATCACCTTTTTCATTATAGAGTTCCAATTGAGGGATTTCAACATGTTTAGGTGGCATGACTTTAATAATATCAAGAGAAAGTGGGGTCACAACATCAAAGGTGGGCACACTAAACTTGGATTGACTCATGGAAGCAATTTTTTTTTGTAAGGAAGACACAGTTTGAGATAGATTTTTAATTGTTGCTTTGGTAGAAGAATTGATGTTAGACATAGGTGATTGGGAAGGTGGTGTGATGTTATTGAAAGAAATCATGGACTATGAATAAGGTGGTGTGGAATTATGATAAGTAGGCATGGGTGATGATTGGGTAGGAAAAGTGACACTTAAAGGAGGAATAAAGTTGTTGAGGGAATTTCCCCCTTGTGTCACACTGATTGGTTGAAGAATAATAGGAATATTCATGGAAGACATAGGTAACGATGGGGGATTAAATGAAGAAGAAGGATTTCCCCCATGACCCATGGTTGTAGGAATGACATTTTGAGTTGAAGTAGCCATGATGTTGGATGTGAAAGTAGGAGTACTAGTCATAAGAGTAGTCAAAGGAATTGAAAGATTGACTTGTCTTGAAGGTTGTGAGTAACCGAGGGTTTCAACACAACTCTTGATATGCATGGAATTAGAATCAACAATATGGGCAATGCCACACAATATATTAATTCCATTCTTATCACTTTGAATCATGTGCTTAATGCCTTCAATTAATGGATGAGCTTCACTATTAGGGTATTCTTGGGACATCCATTGTTAAAAGTTATCAAATTGATTGTCTAATGTGGAAAGTTGATCTATAGAGACCCTAGTTAAATCTTCTTCTCCATCACGGGATTCATTAATGGGGTGAATAGGCACATGATTAGGATGGGAAGAATTAGCATGATCATCATTAACGAAGTCACTCAAATTAGGATCCATCATCTCCTTGGTAATTAAACCTTAGGAAGCCTTAGTTCTAATGCTTTGTCTAATGGGGATAGGATAGGTAGGACTAATAGTGGTAAAACTCATGCACTAGAGGGAAAATTAGAATTTTGAATTGTGGAACAAAGCTAACAAAATTGAGTAATGAAAAATTTTTAAAAATAATGATGACACAATTTGAACTTTTTTGGAAGAAGGAGATTACACAATTTCCAAAAATGAAAGGAAACTGAAATTTTAAAATTAGGGCCAAGGGAATACCACTTAATTTTAAAATCAAAATTTTTAAAATCAGGGCAGACTATAATTAACCTCTTAATTTTAAAAGATTTCTTGAAATTTAAAATGTTGAATTTGGGAGGTATTTATGATTCTAGAGGGATCAAAAATTGACAAAATCAACCAATCTTCTGGATTTAGGTTATTAAATACAGTCATAATAGTCTCTCGAAATTTCAAAAAAAAAGTCGAGGACCATGGCGGGAACGCACATGGTCTAAGAACTTTTTTTGAAATTTTTAGGGATGAATATTATGATGATTTCAAAGCTAACCCCAAAAAATTAGTAAATTTTACAATCTCTAGATGGGCAAAATGAAGGTGCAAAGATAGGACCCTATTAGGGTTTTGAAGAAAAAGAGGAATTGAATTGCAATTTTGAAAAAGGTCAAACCTAATGGATAGGGACACCTTGGAAAATGTTTAGAAATCTGAATTGAAATGAAATTGATTTTAAATTTGTACAAAATCCAATTAATTTTAAAAATTAGGGTTTTATGACCTAACCACTTAATTTTAAAATTGAAGTTTTGGGAAAAGGGGGGAAATTGAAATTGAAATTTGTAGGAATGAAGAAAAATCTGAAAATTAAATGGAAATCCAATTTTTGCACAAGTTCAATATGATTTATGAAAATAGGGGTTTTAACAAGTAACCTCTTAATTTTGTAAATTTTATTTGCAAATTGAACAAGACAAGGAGGAAATTGAATTTGACAAACAAAACAATTTTCTGATCTAAGATAACTACAAGCAATTTTTACAAATTACAAGTTCAATTTTAATTAAAAACTAGGGTTTTTAATGATTTAACCACTAAGTTTGTAGAAATTTGAAACTTGTAAATGAAAAATATGCAATTTTGTTCAAAGAAAAGCATGCTTCACATTGGGTTCACCAAAATGTAATGGTGGAAAAATGGTGAATGATAGATCAAGAGGAAAACTACCCTTTCCCTCAAAGAGAGATGAGAGTCTCACTATTGATTACCCTTGAAACACTTTTAACCATGTTACATTAGAAGAGGAGAGGGTAATTCAATAGATTCAATCTCTCCACACGAAGATGGTAGATTGAATTATGAATGAAATGGGAATGATAAATTGATCTCCTCTTCCTTGTTTGAAATGGAAAGGAATTAATTGAATTATGTAATGCAAAAGTGACAAAGAACTGATTATAACTTGAGATCGGGATATGGGATGAAGCTGTACACCTAGATATGGCATTAATATGATGAGACAAAGTCACCCTATGAATTTGAGCAAAAGTTGTTTGGTCTGTGGCGGGAATATACATGGTCCTCTGGAAAATCCGCAAAACGAAAAGGATTTTTTTGCCTCTGAAAATGGAGCCTGAATCTGAAAGTATCGTTGTGTACCTACAACCTACACATAGAAAAGAGAGGAAAATGGGTTGGGATTGGGGGTTTGCCTTTAGGTCAAACCCCAGTTTTGGAATTAACCAAGTAATGAAAGAATGTACTTGCAAGTAATTGTAAATGAAAGATTGAATTGTAAATCACCTCATGGGAGGTTGTGATAGGAATGTTGATAGAAGTGCTTATGTAGAATTAAATGTTGGAATCAATCTCCTCTCCAATGGTTGAATCCTTGACTTGAATGCAACACCTAGCCTTGAAGGGATACTTGAGAATGCTCAATGTTGGAAAAGAATGCTTGATCGCTCATGCAACTTGAATTTATCCAACTTCAACCCATCCAGCTTCCACTTATGCAAATGAGAGGATGAATATCCCCTAAATACATGTTAGTGGATTTGATTTTCATCACAGGCTAACATCAAGGGAGTTTCCCACCCAATGCACAACCAACAATGCAATACTAGGAAGGAACCTACCCCAAAATAGGGCAAGGATAGGGGTGCCATGCCCCTATCCAAGGGGGGATAGTGACACCACGCCCCTATCCTACACCTTTCTCCAGGGTAGAGTGCAGATGGGATGATGCAGAGGCCAAGGAAGAATCTATTTCTGAGGGCTAAGCAATCTCTGGTCTCTGATCAGACGAGAGGATTTGAACTCGTGTCCGGGAGGACCCTAATGCAGTTGAAAATTGCTAGGGTCATAATTTTATGAAACTACAGTGATGTACCAAGAATACAATTGGTCTTCGCCTACCTATGATCACATAAAGAATCAATATAAACTACCCAAAGTATACATGAATCTCTTACTTGACTATTCTCCTAAAGATTCATATGAAGGTTACAATTCATAAAGTGTCAAAATGAAAAAAAAAACATTCACAATGTAACACATATGAGTTAAATTAACACAATCAAACAAATTGGAAAAAAGGAGAAGCATTCAAATACAAAGGAAAATCAATCTTGCATAGGATATCCAAATGAGATAAGGAAAAATAAGTAGCTTTATTAATGCAAGGAAAGGAAAAATTACAGATACAAAAAAATATGAATTCTATAAGAGAATTGAAGGGAGAATAACCCTGAAAAATATGTTACAAATTTGCCTTTATATCTTAGGCATAACTCTGATTAAGCATTGGACTCAGAAACCCTAACAGACTAGGATTAGGTTATAGCAAGAAAAGAATATATGAATCAGTTGGAAGATCTGATTATTGCATGCAGGAGTAGATCGCTAGGATCGGAACACCATTGTTGCAATCAAAGAGGGCATGAAACCCCTAAAATCCAGGTGAATCTGCACTTAGGTGGCATCAATATACACTCTATCGTACTACAATGTCAACTAAGAGAAATAAATAGGCATGGGAAGAATCAAAAAACATCATTAGAGTCACTACAGAGTAATGGACATCATCCTAAATTGGCTAGAAGTGGTTGGAGAGAAATTGAATCAAATTTGGTTCGTTCACGACTTCATAAAAGAAATTTGATCATTAAGTCGGCAACTACCATGGGTACCTATTTGAAATCAAATGTTCAATCTCAAGTTTGAATATGGACCCTTGGATCATGGCATCACACTCAAAACAAAGGCCCAGATGCATTGTAGAAATCTTCATAGAAGTTGATCAAAACATCACCATTGATCTATGCCTATCACCCATGTCAACATCTGCAAGGGGATTGGTGGCCAATGAAATGGTCACGCATTGATTATCTATTAGCTTTGGCAACTAATGGCCCCCACCTTCTCACCTTAATACTTATCTCATAAACTCATTGAGACAAGAAAAGGCATTTCAATGAGTTCTAAGTAACCCCTCTGCTTTAAAAGAACTTGGGACTCAGAAAGAGCTAAGAAGTCTCAAGTTACAAACTGTTGACACCTCACACAAAGGAAAACACAACTCAGAATAGTGAAATGCTTCAAAATATTTCACCAAGATCCTGAGTTGTTCCTGTCAAAATGACCTTTGAGCATGTGGGCATATTTTATGTCCCTAGGACATCACGGGGATGGGGTCGAACACAAGGGATAAAAATTTAAACAAAAAGAGGAATGGAAAACCTTGTCGGTAGCATCTAGTTTACTCTGCAATTGTTGTAATCTTACCCTGGGGAGTCCATTCTCTTCCTCTTGGTCTTCTACCTTCTTAGCTAACTCTACATTGGTCACCATCCTTAGACTATTTTCTCCTACTGACTCAGTCTCTGACATGATCTAGCTTCTTCCCAAATCTTAGATGCTCTGATACCACTTTGATGGGGAGGGGTTCTCAAAGAGAGTTTCACCTTTCTCAATAGGCAATTGGATGATATTTTTGTGGGCTCCTTCCACTCTTCACTTGTCATGTAACAAACCAAAACACTCAAACTCTCTAGGAATGCTCCCTATCAAGTTGTGCTCAATAGTTGCTTCTAGCAAGGTTGAGATTCACAAGGGTAAATCTAACCTTTAAGCTATGAAATCCTCTAACATGTACTTGCAAGGTCTGTAATAGGTGTTCTAAAGGTGTTTACATGTCATTCAACTAGTTCTTCAATTGGCTTTCTATCATTTCTTCATCGTTCCCTCTTTCTCCTATTTTCTAGGCCTAGTGGCCCTCGAGCTCCAATTAGCCCTACCTTGCTAGTTTTTGAGGAATTTTTCAAAAATCACTCAAAGAAACTTCCAACCTATTTTGGGATTTGAGTACCCTTTTGGATGATACTAGGTGAGATAGTCAGGTCTGTCCATACTGGTACGAAACCCAAAAATGGCATTTATAGGGTTTTGGGACTTAGCAACCATCTCCAACGGGTTTGTTGTCTTCTCTACTCTGTCACATCTACATCCTTTCACATAGGCTCTTCCACACATTACTTTCTCATGGAAAACACTTGGCATCTTCACAACTGATCATGCCTACAAGCATATGCAACATTTCAATCATCTTCCTAACTAGGTGATGACTAAGCTCGCCTAGGAAATGATGGCAAATTTATTTTCAACAACTTCTAGACCAATTAAAAATATGTTTACATTGTAAAAGGGTTCCATAGCTCGATTCCCAATGGTTATTAAGAAAATCTCAAGGGATTTCAAGCTGGAACCATGACTGGGCTCTTAAACCCTTTCTCAGGCTGAGAGCAATACAAATTTAATAACACACTTCAAACCTGCACTAAAAAATATTACAAACACCTTCTAAGCACTACAATTTCATACACTAAGAAATCATGAAATAACAGTAGTAGAATCAATCCATTATGTATGGACTATTGCTCCAAAATTGAGAAAATGCAAGATAAAATCTGGAAAATGTCTTCACAATCTATTCAAACTTGCTCAAGGATTTTTCCAACCCTTTTACAATCCTTCTCAGAGCATTTTATATTCCATATGGATCCTAACCAACTCTTCATTGGTTGCCTAGCCACCGGTGTGCTCAAAAATGTAAAAGTTGCTCAAAAGTTGCAAAATGTTGTTGAGCAACAATGACAACTTTTGCTAAAATGTACATTTTTACATTTTATGCATTTCCACTCATCCTAAACCTCCTATGATTACTACATAACATTAAAATTACATTCCTAAATGCCTAATGAGGCTTTATAGGACATTTTACATCAAAATGCAAATTTATGCCATTTTAGGCTTACAAGGGCGCATAGGCCAAATTTGAGCAAACAAGTAACCTAGTTGACAATCATCCTTCAAATTCATATCCAACACACATTTGGACCTCTAAGTAGTCCATTATTCACAAACCTAATCCAAAATAAGGACTATAACACCAAAATCTAGAAAATACACTAAAACCTAGGTGCTCCTGCACCATACTCCCCCAATGAGAAAGAAGTCAAGTGACTCCTTGAGGTAACAAAGAAAGGGGAATTCCAAGCTTAGAAAATTCTTATTTGGGTATGCAAGTATCCTCAAATGTGGGAAGGTGCTTCCATTTGATCAAATCCTTCATATAGGTGGTGTGTCTTGTCTTCTTGAGAACTCTAGAATCTAACACTTTCTTAGCTTGTGGCATGGTTGGAGGTGGTAAGGGTAGGTTTGAAAGTTCTTGAGATACCTTTGAGACTATGCTACATTCCTCTAGAAGTGTTCCCTTATACTACACCAAATATGCAACATTGAATATGGGAGATAAAGCCATATCTCTGGGTAGGTCTAGTTTGTAAGCATTGTTTCCATATTTTGCCAAGACCTTACAAGGTCCAACCCTCCTCATCTGAAATTTACTAGGGAAACCTTTCTGAAGTCTTTCTTTGTTCAAATGGACCATGACCAAGTCCCCAATAGAAAATTGTATATCCTTTCTTTTCTCATCTACTTCTACTTTTATCTTTTGAGAGGTGTCTAATAAGGTTGTCCTAACCTTCTCATGAATCTCTTACATAGATTAAGACATGTCCATAGCATGTCCACTATGTTTTCCCATCTTTCCAACATCTCTAAGCTCCAAAATACCTCTAGGATGAAGGCCATACACAATCTCAAAAGGGCTCTTACCGGTTGATCTATTCACCCTGTCATTGTAGGCAAACTTAGCTTGATGGATGATCTTATCCCAAGCTTGTCCATACTCCTTTGTCAAGCACCTAAGAAGGTTCCCAAGTGTTATATTAACCACCTCTTTTTGGCCATTTTTTGGGGGATGATAGGCTGAACTAAAAGACAAGTTAGTACCCAATCTCTGCCATAAATTATTCCAAAAATAACCAATAAACTTTGCATCTCTATCTAATACTATGCTGATAGGTAAGCCATGAATCCTAATGACTTCCTTGAAAAACAAATGAGCAATGTGACTAGCATCATGAGTCACCTTACATGGAATAAAATGAGCCATTTTTCTAAATCTATCTACCACAACATAGATGTTATCAAATCCTGATTTGGGTCTTAGGCAAACCAACAACAAAATCCATACTTACAAACTCCCATGGCCGGGTTTGGATAGGTAAAGGCTGATAAAGACCAGCATTAGAAGAGGTACCCTTGGCTCTTTGGAAAACCACACATTGCTTCACATATTTCCTAATATCCCTTTGCATCTTAGGCCAATAGTAGAATCTTTGGACAAGTTCCAAAGTCTTATTCAATCCAAAATGTCCACTTAGGCAACCATTATGCTTCTCTTGCATCAAATTTTCTCTCATAGACCCTTTAGGCACACAAAGATTCCCTTCCTTAAATAATAGACCATCTTGTATGGTGAAATATGCATATTCACTATGAAAATGGTTTCTAAACTCTTGACAAACCTTGTAGGCAGTAGCAAAGTCTTCATCATCTTGATATAACCCCTTGAAACTATCCACTCCAATGCTCTTGAGCTGCACTTCTTGCATTGTTAGAAACCTTCTACTTAATGCATCAGCAACTTTATTGCATTGGCCCTTCTTGTGCTTAATGGTAAAGGTATATGACTGCAAATACTCTTACCCATTTAATATGCCTATGATTCAACTTTTCTTGTGAATTGAGAAAGCTAAGAGCTTGATTATCAGTATAAACCACAAATTCTTTAAGCAACAAATAATGTCTCCACTTCCTAAGGGATTGAACAAGTGCATACAATTCCAAATCATAAGAGTAATACCTTTTCTTGGCATCATTGAGCTTCTCACTAAAAAATGCAACCAGTCTATTGTTTTGACTTAAGGCTACTCCAACTGCTATGTTGCTTGCATCACATTCAATGGTGAAGAGCTTGTCAAATCTGGGAGAAACTAGTGCCAGTTGAGTAGCCACCTTTGTCTTCAAGAGATAAAATCCTCTTTGTGCTTCTTTTTTCCATTGAAAGTTGGTCTTCACACCCCCTTTGATTGTGTCAAGCATGGGTGCACACATCTCACTGAATCCTCTGATGAACTTCCTATAGAATTATTCCAAGCCATGGAAACTCCTTACTTCACTTGTTATCTTAGGTGTAGGACAACTGATTACGGCTTCCACTTTATAAGTATCCATCTTCAAATCACCTCTTGAGATTACAAACCCAAGATATATCAACTCTTGTTTCATAAACTCATATTTCTCCAAATTGATGGTTGGTTGCTCATCACATAGTTTCCTCAATACAATATCTATATGCTTAAGATGTTCATCTTTAAACTTTCTAAAAATCAAGATATCATCTAAATAAATAACAACAAATTTACCAATATAGTCTTTGAGTACTTCATTCATGAGTCTCATAAATGTGCTAGGAGCATTTGTGAGTCCAAATAGCATAACAAGTCATTCACAAAAAACCCTTTGTGGTCTTGAATGTTGTCTTCCATTCATCTCCCTCCTTGATTCTTATTTGGTGATAACCACTCTTGAGGTCTATCTTGGTGAAGTATTCAGCACCTCCTAAACAATCTATCAAACCTTCAATTCTTGGAATGGGAAATCTATACCTAATTGTAATCCAGTTTATGGCTCTAGAATCAGTGCAAAGTATCCAAGTACCTCCCTTGTTTGGGGCCAAAATTGTGGGTACTGCACATGGGTTGATGTTATTCCTTATCAGACCATTGTCCAAGAGTTCTTGTATTTTCTTAGCTACCTCTTTGTTCTTGTTCAGTGTCATTTTATAGGTTGCCTTATTGGGCAATGAGGCTCCAGGTTTGAAGTCAATTTGGTGACTTATGGCATGCTAAGGAGGCAAGGTTGCTGGTGTTCCATCACTGATAATTTCCTTAAACTAATTTAGGACCTTCTGCACTTCATTGGGAATGCATACTTTCTTCTCCTTGCTTTCTTCTTTTTGTTTTAATATAATTGCAAACCCCACTCCTTCTCCTTCCTTGAGTGTGTTAATCAACTCCTTCTCACCAACTAGTAGCACATTAAGACCCTTTAATCTACCCTCTTCTTGGTCTCCTATGGACTAAATTTTATAAGTGATTCCATCCTTTTGAAATTTATAGGCATTCTTCTCCCCATGGTGTATTGATTTTCTATCAAATTGCCAAGGCCTACCTAAGAGTAGGTGGCAAGCATCCATTGGCAAGACATCACATAAGATTCTATCCTTGTAGCCTCCTATAGTGAATTCCACCCAAGTTTGTTCATTCACAAGAACATGTTGCCCCTTGGTGATCCAAGTAATGCTATAAGGATCACTATGTGGTATTCTTTGTAGGTTGAGCTTACTCACTGCTTCTTCTGACATTATATTATTAGTGGATCCTGAATCCACCACCACTCTACATACTTTTCCCATAATCTTGCATTTTATCCTAAACAAGGATCTCCTTTGGTTAGGTTCCTCCTTAACCGGTTCTTTAATCAAGACTCTTCTTATCATGAGATTCTCTCCAACCTCTAAATCTAAACTCACTTCCGATGCCTTCATGTTTGCTACATCTTCGTGAACATAATTTACTCTCCTCTCACCTCTTTGTGATGAAGAAGACTTCTCATGACATCTATAGGTTGGGTGTCCAAGTTTATGGAAATTGTAGCACTTCATTGTGGCAAAATAGGACCCTCTTCCTAATCCACTAGACCTTCCTTTACTAGAGTTTCTAGACCCCCTTCCTCTATAGCTGCTCTTGCTATTGGAATCCCCACTTTTCTCTACCAACTTGGATTCCCCTTGGGATATTTGGTCTACACTTCTTCCACCATAGCTACCTTTATGACCTCCATCTCTTCCCCTACCTCTTCCTCTGTTGCTTTGCTCTTGTTTCTTTTTTATCTTCTCTTCCACCTTGAGTCCCAATTGATAGCACCTATGAATAGTACTAGGACATAACAAACTCAGCTCTTCTTGAATATTCCATCTCAAGCCATTCAAATACCTAGCTACCTTGATGCTTTCATCTTCCAACACCTTGGATCTCAAACACAACTTCTGAAATTCTTTAGTGTTGCTGCTCACATCTAGTTCTCTTTGTCTCAAGTTTTGTCTCCTCTTATGCAATTGAATTTCATAGTCTTTAGGGATATATGCTTCTTTCACCTTGGCTAGCATTCCTTTCCAAGTGGCAATTGGGTTCTTACCCTCCTTTTGTCTCTCCTCTTGGATTAACTTCCACCAAGTCAAGGCTACCCCTCTAAATCTAGATTTGGCTACCTTTACCTTCTGTGCCTCACTAATCCCATCACATTCAAAGTGATTCTCCAATCCTTCAATCCATTCTATGACTACTTCTAGTTCCATTTTCCACAAAAAATTGGCACTCCTTCTAAGGATTTTCCTCCTAAGGCTTTGATGGCTCTAAGGAAAGGTTCTTCTGGTAGAATAGGATCTAGTTCGGGTGTGCAATCCTCTCTACTACTTCTTTACCCTTCCCTTCATTGACTTTGATTGTCACCTTCTCAAGCTTGTCTTCAACTGTGTCTAGTTTACTCTCCAATTGTTGTAATCTTACCTTGAGGAGTCTATTCTCTTCCTCTTGGTCTTCTACCTTCTTGGATAACTCTGCATTGGTCACCATCCTTAGACTATTTTCTCCTACTGACTCAGTCTTTGACATGAACTGGCTTCTTCCCAAATCTTAGATGCTCTGATACCACTTTGATGGGGAGGGGTTCTCAAAGAGAGTTTCACCTTGCTCAATAGTTAGTTGAATGTATTTTTGTGGGCTCTTTCCATTCTTCACTTGTCATGTAACAAGACAAAACACTCAAACTCTCTAGGAGTGATCCCTATCAAGTTGTGCTCAATAGTTGCTTCTAGCAAGGTTGAGATTCCTAATCATAAATTTAACCTTTAAGCTATGAAATCCTCTAACATATACTTGCAGGGTCTATAATAGGTGTTCTAAAGGTTTTTACATGTCATTCAACTGGTTCTTCAATCATCTTTCCGTCATTTCTTCATCGTTCCCTCTTTCTCCTATTTTCTAGGCCTAGTAGCCCTAGAGCCCCAATTAGCCCTACCTTGCTGGTTTTTGAGGAATTGTTCAAAAATCACTCAAATAACCTTCCAACCTCTTTTGGGATTTGAGTACACTTTTGGATGAACTTTTGAATCCACTAGGTGAGATAGTCAGGTCTGTTCGTACTAGTGTGGAATCCAAAAATGGCATTTATAAAGGATTTTCGGACTTAGCAGCCTTCTCCAATGGGATTTTTGTCTTCTCTACTCTTTCACACCCCCACCCTTTCACATAGGCTTTGCGAAACATTACTTTCTCATGCCAAACACTTGGCATCTTCACAAATGATCATCCCTACAAGCATATGCAACATTTCAATCATCTTCCTAACTGGGCTATGACTGAGCTCACCTAGGAAATGATGGAAAATTGATTTTCAACAACTTCCAGGACAATTCAAAACATATTTACATTCTACAAGGGTTTCATAGCTTGAGTTTTCAGGGTTATTGAACAAAATTCAAGGGATTTCAAGCTGGAACCATGACTGGGCTCTTAAACACTTGCTCAGGCTAAGAGCAATGCAAATTTAATAACACACTTAAAACTTGCACTAAAAATTATTACAAACACCATCTGAGAAAAAAAATTTCATACACTAAGCAATCATGAAAGAACAATAGTAGAATCAATCCAGTATGTACGGACTGTTGCTCCAAAATTGAGAAAATGCAAGGTAAAATCTAGAAAATATCTTTACAATCCATTCAAACTTTCTCAAGGCTTTTGCCAACCTGTTTACAATCCTTCTCAAATAATTTTATATGCCATATGGATCCTAACCAACTCTTCATCAGTTGCCTAACCATCGATGTGCCCAAAAATGCAAAAGTTGCTCAAAAGTTGCAAAATGTTGTCGAGCAACAATGACAACTTTTGTTAAAATGTGCATTTTTACATTTTATGCATCTCCACTCATCCTAAACCTCCTAGGATGACTAAATAACATTAAAATAACATTCCTAAATGCCTAATGAGGCTTTAAAGGACATTTTACATCAAAATGCAAATTTATGCCATTTTAGGCTTACAAGGGCCCATAGGCCAAATTTGAGCAAACAAATAACCTAGTTGACAATCATCCTTCAAATGCATATCCAACACACATGTGGACCTCTTAGTAGTCCATTATTCAAAAACCTAATCCAAAATAAGTACTATCACACCAAAATCTAGAAAATGCACTAAAACCTAGGTACTCTTGTACCAGCTACCTCTTTGAATTGGCGCTAAGGTGAGCCAAGGGATAACAAATAACTAAACTAAGTAAAGCACAAAATTATAACATGGGAACAATAAATACACAAAAAATGAGTTCACAGAATAATAAAATATTGAGATCATACTATACCTTCCAATTGGAGAGCTCTTGGGTTTCAAACACCAATGCAGGGCACAGACACCAGCGTGGCACGCTATCATTTGTATGGCCCATAAACAAAGAAGTCTCAAAATCTGACTCTGTACATAGTTTCCTATGCATGAAACCTGTATGTCACCTGCACACACTAGAATGGGGAAAATTTTTGGAGTTGTTAGACCCAAGTTTAGGTGTTTCCACTGCCATGGACAGCCAGATAGATAGATTGGAAAGATAAATTGGAAACTTGATAAATTATAAAATTGGAAATATGCAAATAGAAACTATGTTATACTTAATGGAAGAAAACTCCTATTGCATGCATTAAATATTAAAAATGTGAGAAATAATGAATGCACCTAGATGATAGATACAACCAACAATGCAAAGGAATCATTGCATGTAAATAGATAAAAGAGAAGACAAGGCATGAAGCCAAACCACTCTTTGTTGAAGATATGAGCATGATGAAGGCCGCGATAGTGTTTGTTGGTGAGAGCCACCTCAAGATGGTTGTAGCTTGATATTGGTAGAGTGTATTTTCAAGAGCATGAAGAGAGAAATATGATATCAGGAGTGCAATAAGAGCCAAGAGCCAAGAACCCAAGATGGGAACCCCTCAAAATGAGCTAGGAAGGGTTCTTAAACTTGGAAGAAGTGCGGAGATCCGTTACAGAAAAATGTGAGCCAAAGGACACACATTAGCTAGCCTCTGACTCTTTGCCTGATTTGAGATTTTGCCAGCTTTTGGGGATGTTAGCGCAATGTATGGACATCCACGTGTGGTGCTTATGTCCATCCAAAAGTAGGCCCAAAGGGGGTTTCTAGGCATTTCAAGGCACTTTGTCTTTTGAGCTCAAGATGCCCAAATAATATAATTTTGATCATAGATCTGACATAAATGCACTAGGTGCCATGTGTAAGTTTCATAAATGCACTAGGCACCATGCGTAAGTGTCATAAATGCACTAGGCATAATTTTGGACCCTACATTTTGCCCCCACTTTATGGGACTAATCGGCTCTAGGGATCAGTTGCACTAAAGTAGTTTGAAAAGATATGTTCATTAAGCCCATGCAATGAAATAAAAGCAGTAGATGCATTAAATACTTAGCCAAAAAAGATACTGTAGAAGCTAAAGAGGTCGAGTTGGCGATCATGAGTGATGCCCCCAAGTATCCATGAGAAAACCCAATACCTGATGTGATGAATTCCATACTGCAAAACTACAAAAGTTGTCAGCACAAAAAAAGGAGGAAGCTACTTCGGCAAGAAGAATGCTTAAGAGACGTTATTATGGATAGAAGGAAAAAATTGAATGAAGGCAAGTATATGCCCCCTCATGTTTTTCCCCTAGCTAGGTGAGGAAAAAATGAAGGAAAATGAGCCAGAATTGTCCAAAAATGGACAAAAGACATTTCAGGTAAAAATTAGGCTATATACTCAAAATTGGGCCCTAGAAAGGGTCATTTTCACTATTCACTACAAGAATTTGAGTGGAGATTTGAATAGATTACAAGTAAAAATGCTATGCAGATGAGAGTGTCACGGAAGCAAGATCGAGGAGTTATGGCCCACAGTCGAGTAGGGCAATGAGCTCGAACAAGTATGGCTTGAAACATGTTTGTGTTTTGTCGTTTAGTGCATTCATTTAGAATTTTATCTTGGACGGTTGTGTAGGCATCCAAGGGATGCCCTGATGTCCAATCAGAGCACTGGCATCTTTGATAAGAGTGTGCGTCTGGATGATGCACTATCATCTGTCTTGGGTCGTCTATTTGAAATGTTAAATGAAGACTAATCAAAATTCTTTCTTTGTGTGCATGCAATCATTGCTTGAGATGTTCTAGTATACGTCAGGGCACTTGTTGCAGACCTTGCAGAGTCAAGAAGATGATTTGTCTATTGGCATCACACACTCTAATGGTAGTTAAAGGTGATTGAAGGTTTTCTCATTGATGGAAACCTTACAGTCTTATGGAAATAATAGGCACTGGCACCGGCAGACTCTACACTGACAGATACTTCACCGACAGCGACAATAATGTTTATCGACATCGTAGCTGACAGGATTTTGATAAATGTATATTGTATTTAATTGTAATATCCTTTTCAAGCCAACATGGCATGTTGTAATAAGACTCATATATAAGTATGAGATCTTGTAGATCATTTGGTGAGAGGATAGATGATATGATGGATATGTAGAGAAAATATCTAGGTAGATTTTGTAGAAAGGTTTATGGTTATTATATGAGCTTAAACCGGTACTGAACTTGGCATACCAGATGCTTTTTGTAGCAGTACATTATATTAGATTTTCATAATCCATTTTGTAAGTCAGTGAGACTTCCTTTTGTAATTGAACAGTGAGCTCTAGGTAGTTGGCCTTCTTCCATGTGCAGGCCCCTCTTGTAAGTAATATCCATTCATTGGCTAGTGAGTGAATATTGTGGGTCACAAATCCCATTGAGATTTTTCCCAACCTAGGTTTCCTCGTTAAACATCTTGTGTTATGGTGTGCTTTCTATGTTGTCTTTACTATTCTTATTTACTGCATTAATTCTTGTTTACCAGTACACTATTTTGGAATGCAAAAAACTTAATAAGGTCAAATATTCTGTAAACCGGTTAGATACTGATTCACCACCCCTCTCAATATCTTTGGGACTATCATCAATCCTAACAATTGGTACCAGATCTTGGTCCTCTATTTTCAAAATCCTAATAGCTTGAGGAAGATTCTGACATCGGTACAGATGGAAAACTTGAGAAAGCAACTGGAAATAGCTCTTGCAGACTTTGATGCAGAAAAGTTGAAGAATATCAAACTTGAAGATGATCTAAGGACTGCATAGGAATTCATTCAAGGACTTTAGGAGAATCTCACTATTTCTAGAAACAAAAGAAGAGAACTTCATGAGAAGATAGAGAATGATGATGATGAAAAGGAAACTCTTAATGAGCTTGTAAGCAAGATGAGGCAAGAAAACATGACCTTGAGGAATGAAATGCAAGACATGACTATGAGATTTTGTAAAGACATTGAAGACAAAAAGAAGAATGAAGATGACTTGACTAGGAGACTCAATGATGCTAGAAATGAAAATCTAAGACTCGGTCATGAAAATGATATATTAAAGATAGATCTGATTCACATAGAACATGATAAAACTAAACTTATGAGACAGAAGGGAATTTTGGAAAATGAGTTGGCTACTGCAAATCAACATAAAGAGAAATTCAAGAAAAGTTCAGAAGAACTTGATGATATGCTAAAAAGTCAGAAACCTAATGGAGATACTAATGGACTTGGCTTTGAAGTTGGTGAAAGCTCTGGTACTGCAAACAATCATGATCACAACAAACCAGTAAGACAACCTAATGCCTACAAATTTAATGGGAAATGCTTTAATTTTAACAAGTATGGTCATAGAGAAAATCAGTGTAGATCTAAAAACTATCAGAACACTAATGCACCCATCGGTCAATGTTCCAAATGCAACAAAATTGGTCACAATTCAGAAAATTGCAGAATGAATGTAAGATGTTATATTTGTGGAAGATTTGGACACTTATCTAATCAATGTAGAACATAAACCGACATAGGATATGGAAAGGCTATTCAGAAAAACAATGTGACTTGTTATACTTGTAACAAGATTGGACATATTGCAAAATTTTGTAGAAGCAAGACTTCACCGGCAAATAATAAAGGACCTTGTTCAAAAGGAAAAGAGAAGGTAGATGAGGTAAAGCAAGAATTTTCAAAACAATGGATTAGAAAGAGAGATTGGAATATTGATGAGACTATTCCTTCACTAGTAGAACAAAGTATCACTCCACCAGAATGAGATTCTTCATCCAACTAAAAAAGAACCTTTTGGGGGTATGGAAACAAATTATGCAAGTTTACCCTCAGTTGATGATGAGAAGATGAACTTCTTCTTTACCGTAAGATGTGTTAAGTTTCACTTAACTGGAAGACATTTATTGTGGTTGTTAAAAGAAAAGACATTATAAATCAGTATTTTTCCCTCTTTTTCATTCACCGAGCATTCAAACTTTCAAAGAGCACAAAAAAAAAAATGAGTGAAGGCATCCATAGCGAGAAGTGAAGCAAGTTATTTCAAGCATCCAAACCTATCATGCAGATTAAGGTATTTATTAATGGCTTCCTCCTCTGCTCCAGAATTCATTGCAAACCCTACTGTTATAGAAGTAATTAAACGCCCTAGTCCCATATTCAAGATTATCTCCAAAGTAGCGAAATAGGATGATACCCTAGGTGCTTTTTCAAAAATCCCTGAAGGAGTTGCATATGTAGAAGACCCTAGAATTTACATACATTGCCATATTGAGGAATTAGGCTCTAAAGAAATCATGAAAATGTATAAGAATGTTATTTGTGATGAGATTGGAATGGTAAAATCTGAGCATAAGGTTATAGAGATCCTAAGTTTTGTGGAAATCCTTGACATCCCATAATTTCCTAAGGAAGTTGTAAGGATTGTGCTTAGCAGAGTTCATGGTGAATTCTTTTGGCTTGACTCTATTCATAAAATCACTAGAGAAGTAGTTAGGGTTGTGGCTGGCTTACCATCCACCGGTAGTAGGCCAAATAAAACTAAGAAAGTTTCAAATAACACAATGATGACTTTAACTGGTGCAACCTATGATAGCAAATCCCTAAGAGTTAATGATGTAAAAGATGAAAATGTTAGATTCATTAGCATGATATTAGGATACAAAACCACACATGCTAACCAATTGAACTCAGTTTCCACTCTATGTATCAAAAGTGCATATGATATGGTTAACAATGATGCTAAGATAGATATATGTGAATGGTTGAAAGATGAGTTGATTGATAATTAAGAAAGGTACGTTCCATTTGGGCAATCTTCTTGTATGCTTAATGCTATATCTTACAAAAGAGGTTCCCGATATAGAAAAGAAAGACTTTGGCTATGATATACCGGTAGGGAAGCAACTATTAGATATATTCACTGATATGGGGATAGATAAGGAAAACTTAAACACCGGTATCAAGGAAAGTGACTTGGAAGGTTTACAACCCAAAGCTCATCTCTCACCAGTTGGAACTTCAACAGAAAGTGAAATTCATGCTGAATTTAAAAGAGTAGATAGGAAGAGAAAACCTTCACCGGTACCCTCTCCTACACCTAAGAAGGCAAGAAATAAACAACAAGTAGTAAGGCCACCAACTAAGAAGATGACACCTAGAAAGAGAAAGGAAAAACAGGTTATTCCTCCGCTTGACAACTTGTTAAATGAGATAACAGATGATGGTAACTTATCAAATGTAAGTAAATTGTATGATACTTTTACAAATGAGGAGAAAGAAAGCATAGAAAATAGTATCATCTTACACCTTGATATTTATAAGAAAGTTTTGATAGAGGTTCTAGATGATTTGCCTAGTGATTTGTATAGGCAACTAGATGCTAAAAGGTTAGCCATTATGGAGCTAGACAAGAAAATCAATATTGAGAAACTGCTAGCTGTTCACCCTGTGAAATCAATTGAAGAAATAGATGAGTTGATCAGTGAAGCTAACAGAATAGTCTTTTCTAGTGGACACCGGCATGTAAGTCTAATGGTCGGCAGAGTAAATGAGATCTCAGAAGAGACAACAGATAAATGGGATATTTTCTTTGTTGAGAAAGAGAAACAAGAAGAACTAAAAAGACCAAAAACATTCAAGGTATACCAAAAGGATAAGGACAAAGGAAAAGGCAAGGTAGGTGGACTAACTAATATTAAAGTGACAGATAACCTTCCACCACCTTTAGTTACTCCACCAGTACTAACTGACAACACACCGACTACTAAGAATGTGGAGACTCCACATGAGGATACAAATCCTGAGTCTGAAATTTTGTACACAATGAACATAGACACTCAAGAGGTCAATATTGTAGTTGTTAAAGAAAGTATTGAGGAAAAGAAGAAAGATGTTGCTACTGAGCAACTAGCTGACAATGTTGGAACACAAGATGAAAACATTGAAGTTGAAACACCAACTGAACACATTGAGATTGGGGTTAGTGAAATGGTTACTGACAGTACAGTTGATGCAAACATTGAAAAACCAACAGAGACAGAGAAACTGGCTGCAGAGAATATAGTGAAACCAGCTGAGTCATCGGTAGTGGACAGTGTAGAGGTACAGATAGAGAAACTGACAGTGGATATAACGGAAAAACCATCCAAAAAACTAGCTGATAACACTAAAGAATAATCAGAAAAACTAGTAGAAGAGAGCACAGTGAAACAGACCGAGACACAAGCTGAGAAACAGGTTGAGAAACGGGTTCATACAGAGACAGTGCCACTGGCAAATGCCAAGAAGCCTAAACCTTTTCTAGTTGAAATGCAAACACAAACTGACCTACCAGAGGTCGAGACAAGAAAAGTTGTTACTACCACCAGTAGCATGGAGATTGTTAAGGTAGTTGGACAGTCATCTGGTACTTCCATGACTAAATTCAGACCCATAAATGTGACTGAAGTGCTTTTGGATTCTATTAAGAAAATTACAGATTGTAATGTATTGGCATATAAGGCTATAGATGATACCATTCCTATTCTTAAATTGATTGCACTCAAGTGTAATGTAGATAATAAGGATTCTTTGAGTCAGTTAGACACATTGTCTAAAGTACATCACTGGAAATATACTGACTGTGGACCAAATAAATGAAGACATTTAAGAAGAAAATGGACAAGGAAAAAGAGAAATTATTTGAAGAGATAATAAAGAAGTGCACGAAACACATTGACACTCTTTTACCAGCACTCAGTACAACCATAATGGAATTTAAGGAACTGTATAGAGACACCTGAAAGACTAATCCTCTAATAGTGGATATTGATAAGGAAATCAGAAAAGTGCAAAAAGAAATTGATGATATAGCTAACAATATCATTGGTTCATTTGAACTAATATCAGTTATAGAACAGCAGATAGCTGGATTTGAGGAGAAACTTGAAAAATTGGAGAAAGAGAAGGAAAGAATAAAAGGCAAGGCAAAATAACTTAAATGTAGACTCAGTCCTAAATTGGATAACCTCATCTCTTTGAGGAAAGAAATCTCAGAGGCACTTATTCAGGGATAGAAGACACCGAAAGAGAAAATGCATCACCTCACCAGTAATATTTATAGAACAGAGGCAACATTAAAGGACAACAACAGGTTCACTTAGAGCCTGAATTTGGTATTAACAGACCTATTCCAAATTGTAACCAACCAGTTACATGGTACCAGCTGAGCACTAAACTCATTGACATTTTGACAACCTTTGTCATTGATGTCAAAGGGGGAGTAATAGAACTGAGAAAAATGACTTGTAGAAGAGATCATCTGCTCATGGGGAGCACATAGTTTTGGTAAGATTTTTGGACTTCAATTTTTGGATACAATTTTGAATTTTTATCATGAGTGTTGCCATCAATGCCAAAGGGGGAGATTGTTGGCATTGCACACTCTAATGGTAGTTAAAGGTGATTGAAGGTTTTGTCATTGATGGCAACCTTGCAATCTTATGGCACCAATAGACACCGGTACCGACAGACTTTACACTGGTAGATAGTTCATCGACAACAACAATAATGTTTACTGGCATCCTAGCTGACGGGATTTTGATTATTGTATATTCTATTTAATTGTAATATCTTTTGTAAGCTGACATGGAATGTTGTAATAAGAATCATATATAAGTATGAGATCTTGTAGATCATTTGGTGAGAGGATAGATGATATGATGGATATGTAGAGAGAATATCTAGGCAGATTTTGTAGAAAGGTTTATGGTTATTGTATGAGCTTAAACTGGTACTAAACCTGGCATAGCAGATTCCTTTTGTAGCAATACATTATATTGGATTTTCATAATCCATTTTGTAATTCAGTGAGACTTCCTTTTGTAATTGAATAGTGAGCTCTAGGCAGTTGGCCTTCCTGCATGTGCAGACCCCTCTTGTAAGTAATATCCATTCATTGGCCAGTGACTGAATATTATGGGTCACAAATCCCACCAAAGTTTTTCCCACACTGGGTTTCCTCGTTAAATTTCTTGTGTTATGGTGTGCTTTCTATGTTGTCTTTATTGTTCTTATTTACTGCATTAATTCTTGTTTACTGGTAAACTGTTTTGGAATGCAAAATACTTAATAAGGTCAAATATTTTGTAAATCGGTTAGATACTGATTCACCCCCCTCTCAGTATCTTTGGGACTATCATCAATCCTAACATTGTCAATTGTTGATAGACAACCCCTCCATAGAGTAGGTTTATGGTGGACATACATGTTTCCTAAGTTTTAGTTCCATGCCCCTATGCTATAGGCATTGATGGAGAGGTGGGAAGTGGACACCACATCCTTCTAGCTACCCACAAGAGAGATGACTATCACATTGATCGACGTCTACTATTTTTTACGGCTTCCTACCCAAGGGAAGCGAGTGTCACCGTCAATCCTATCTATAGCTAAGCTAGTTAGATAGCATGAGTGGGCCCTAGGGTAGAGAGTAGATGCCATAGGACATGTGTACCTATGAGCGTTGGGCTAGGGATGAGTGTCGATTCCTTTGGTATGACACATCATGATTGCAACCATCGCATGATGGGTATTGATAGATGTTTGTGGGTCAGAGCTAATTGTAGGTTTTGTCCCCTTGATCTAGGAGATAGAGGAGAGGCAGACAGTGTACTTGTGGGGTCGTAGTAGGATAGCCCAACTATACTACAAGCTCTCTTGGTATGTACACCATGAGTACCAAAGCCTTACATCGGGCACCCTTCTATAGGTTTGGGCATTTGAACACATCACTTGCACATGTCCAATTGGATTCCCAGTGCTTATGCCCTTGGATATGCCACGGGCACATGCATATCCATTACGACACGGAGGATGGCAGAACTAAGACCTCACCTATTAGAGGATCACCATCGACCAGCTGGGGATTGGAGATGTGGTCTAGCAACCATATTGAGACATGGGGTTTTGGGCCACAAACCGCAAATATCTCCCATGGATGTAGAGGGATCATTTCCTACTCAGATGTCAAGACCATGTGGTGATGTCATACTACTGGCAGTGATGCATGTGGTAGTTCAAATAGGTGCGAAATATCCCACCTGTCGCACCAATCTATGCATGATCAGCCAGGAGTGCACTATGACTACAAGACCTACCCTGTCCCACCCTAGGAGATGTACAAGACAGTTCACAGGGGATTGACAATCATAACATCATACCGCAGCTTGATATAGATGATGTCAGAGTCATGCCATGATTTGTAGGTTGGTGGAGTAGGGTGATTTTAGCATCGATTTTCCCACTAGGTGCAGCAAGAGGAGACGCCAGAGCCCTAGGAGGGGATAGCGACGAGCAAGCCTCCTCAAGCGATGAGGGCAAGAGGCCACAATGGAGGCAGTGGATGAGGAGCCCGAGTCTAGACACACCTTCACTAGCTGGTAGGGCTCTTCAACCATCGCTAGTTGCACCACCATCTGTGCCATGGGCATGACCAATGACAACAACATCGACAATGGATGGATCCTTCAGCAGGATGCCTTCACGGGATCTAGATTGGCAAAGGGGCGATCCCAATATGCACTTATGATTTTAGTTGATGTACTTTAGTCTTTTATTTGCATATGTATAGATGTAGAGATTTTTACATATGATGGATACTGATGCGAAATGTTTTGTGCTTGCAAAGGGTGTAGCCGAGTGGTTAAGCTTCATCCACTAGGCGCTTGTAGAGGTCATCCTTGATGTGAAGACTTGGGGTCCTATACTGGACACTTACTGGCCCATCCAATCAGCAAGGAGACATGTGCAACTGTTCAGTCCTATAGTATAGCTATGGATAGCATATGAGGAGGTTCGAGTGGAGTTGGTGTAGGGAGCAACGCAGCTGACCACTATGACAAGGCAGTGGGATTAGGCCTTGCAGGAGGTCTGCGTTGTCCTTGAAGAGAGAGCCCAAGTAGTGATGTGATCTAAGAGTGCCAAGAGAGCACGTGACGCTCTACAGAGCTAGGTCGATGACCTTCGGCAATAGGTAGATGTTGCACAACAGGGTGCCATAAGTCACCTAGACCACCCCCAAGTGTGTCACGTAATGATAGACCTTGAGGCATCACGCTAGTGAGAGATGGTGGCACAAGAGGAGTTGATGACACAATGGGAGACTATTGTTGAGCTATAAGGAGAGCTGAGGGGCCTGCAATCATGGAGCACTATTGTCGAGTGAACTCACAATGTTGGTTCCCACTTTTTGGTACATCCTAATTTTTGTTGAAATCATACTTTTTTTAGAAAATATAATTATTTAAGTTTTAATAGGTCCCATTTAAAATAATTAGTTGAAGAGAGTTAGATCAAAGGCTCTTAGATCAAAATTTTTTGGATAGAACCTCTCTACTTCTAAATCATACTTGCAATGGAGTCTCCTTTGCATCTATCAAATGTTGATAAAAAAACACTTTTACATTAGCTTTTGGGGGGTCAAATGAATTCATTTAGAATTTGTTTTTTCAAGTATTTAGTCCTTATTATAGGCTTTCCAAATAGTATATTTTTTAATATATTATTTATTTTATTTCTTATGAATGTAGGTTTTTCATCATACATGATCTTCTTTACTCAATGCATTGGGAAAAATAGTAAATTAATTCAAAAAAATTCTGAAAAAATATCTATGCACTAGGTATTCATGTCTTCTTTCTAACAAATAAAATAAAATTGAATTTTGATATATATAGAACAAGTTATGTGCTCAAACGTACACCTATATCTAAATTATAATTAGTTGGACTTCAAAACTTAATAAAATGAAAAATATTGAACATATCACTATCAAACCAATTGCATGCCCTGGGTATTTATGTTACAAACCAAAATTCAAAAGAATTAAGTTTTTATTATTTATAAAAAAAATATTATGTGTTTCGGGATGCACATCACTCTTAAAAAATGTTGTTTCCTGTAAAAACTACTTTTGGAGGGAGATGGAAAAATCAATAAAATATTATTCAAAAAAAATTGAAAAAAATATATTTAGAATCTACAAACAAGATGTTACAAATCACTAGTTCACATCATCTTCAAATTCTTAACAGTTTAAAAGTTATAGGTGTCGGAAAGTGAAGGTTTTTTTCAAAATGTTCATCGAAGTGTCAAAGTTGGTCAAAAAGTGGGAACCAGTATTATGAGTTCACCCTATCACGAGGTCACAGTCAACCTCAATTAGATAGCCTTCTCATCGGGACAAGGATCCTCGAGTGCTAGCAACCTCAGGGACTCGCCCACCAGGGCAGTCATGAGATAGTTTTTGATCCATTTCATGTATAGAATTTTTTGATATATATACACGGATGTAGTGATGTATATCAGAGACATATATGATAGCATCATGTGTTTTTGTAGTGATGTGATACATTTACATTGACACTATACATTATACACACACACACACACACACACACATATATATATATATATGAGATTTGACATTGTGATTTTATCTTGTGCTCTTATGGATGGATATTGTTGTTATTTTATATGCTCATGTGATGGATGATTTAGAGTTAGATGTTTATCATGATTTAATTTACATTTCCTTGTATGCATGAGTAAATCTTATGATGATATATATATATAGATATGACACATGTACATGCGCGCACACACACACACACATGGATGTAACAATGCATAGCTACTTCATAACATAGAAATGAATGTTGTGTCGATGAAGGATATGTGTTAGGATGTGACCCCCATTAGGCATCTGTGTATCACACGTAAGACATATACTGCTCATTTTCTACGCATAGTATCTACATTCGTGTGCGACATTAATAGGTTCTTAGAGAGGAGTGCCATCCACAGAGGATAAACCATAGGCACTAGAGCCATAAACAGAGGTGACAATGTATGGACCTAACCAATTTGGGCTAAATTTCCCTCTTTGGTCAGGTGGTGTGTTAACATTTCTCTGGTTCTCATAAAGAACTAGTTCACCTATTTTAAAGGTCCAGGTTAACATACTTTGGTTATACTATTTAGATAGAGATTTTTTGTAAGATTGAAGATGTTGAAGGGCCTTTAAGCAGCGAATCCAACAACTCAAGCTGATTCAAACAAAGAGTGTGATAGGATTCATCATCAATAACCCCTTTTAAGGATACACGCAAAGAGGGGATCTCCAATTCAAGAGGCATAATAGTGTCAGCACCATACAGAGGTGATAGGGTATTGTTAACATATCCATATGAACACTCATGTGAAAGGCCCGCAATGTGTATACTAATTGCACATGCCATTATTTACCATGCTTAATAACAGTCTTGCACAAGATCTATTGAATAGTCTTGTTAGATGCTTCTACTTGACCATTAGATTATGGATAGTAAGATTTAGAGAAGTGGCATTGAATGTGAAATTTGTCAAGAGACTTCTTAACCTCCTTGCTCTTAAAAGGTGTACATTATCAGAAACAAGGGTAGAAGGCAAGCCAAATCATGAAATGATATTATCCATGATGAAGCCACAAATCATATCAGTGGTAGTCGATCGCAGTGGCACCGCCTCGACCCACTTTGTGAAGTAATCTGTAGTGGTAATAATGAAGACATGACCCTTAGATGAAGGGGGAGATATCTTGCCAATTATGTCTAATCCCCAAGTCTAAAAAGGCCATGGGGAGACCTGACTATGGAGCTCCTATGCAGGGGCTCAAATCAGATTTCTATGTTGTTTACATTGGGGGAACTTTTTAATAAAGGCAAAGGAATCTTGTTCCATTGTTTGCCAAGGAATCTTGTTCCATCATTTGCCAAGGAATCTTATTCCATCATTTGCCAATAGTACCCCATGTGGATCAGTTTGTGTATCAAAAATTTTCCTCCAAAATGCCCACCTCTAGAGCCTGAATGGGCTTCCTGAAGGGCAAGGGGGATTTTGTCTTTTATTAAACAACACAAAAGAAGACAGTTATATGATCTCTTATAAAGTACATTAGATAAGATAATATATCAAGTGGCCAACATCTGAATCCACACATGTGAACTATTTCTTGCATCATCAGGAAAACTCTCGGTCTTTAGATAATTGAAGATGTGTACAAAATTGAAGATGTGTGCGAACCATTCACTTGAATTGACATAGGCACACATAAGGCTATCAAATTGAGTTTGATTAGATACAGATGGAAAATGGAGGACTTGTACCACAAAGCAATATTCATCCTAACCAAAGTTTGGGCCTACAAGAGAATCAGTGCTCACCATTGCATCCATATGATGATTTTATCTCTGTGAGATGCTATCAATCATGTAAGTAGTGAATTTATTTAGTATGGTCAATTATAAATCCTTGTACTGAGACAACTTCAACTACTTAACATGATAGGCTCTCGTCACTTGGTTCACAATAAGCTCACAATCTCTATAGATGTGGATGTTCTTCACACCTATGGAAAACACAACATAGATTCTTGCAATCAAGGCCTTGTACTCAATGATGTTATTGGTACAATGAAATTCTAAATAGAAAAAGAGAGAGGAACTGGCTTTCGTTCAGGTGAAACAAAAACCACACCTGCACCTGAGCTAGTTTCACACCTCGAAATATCAAAATACATATCCCACACGGAGTCCCGATCAACGATCAAAACATCCTCATCAGAGAAGAGGTCTAAGGTGGGAAAAGACTTGCTTGAGGGAGAGTCAACCAACTAATCAGCAATGACCTACCCTTTGATTAAATTCAGAGCTATGAAATGCAAGTCAAACTCAGAGAGCCGCATCACCCACTTGGCCAGCCTTCCTGAGAGTTCAAACTTTGCAAAGAGGTGCTTAAGAATATCATTTTTAGCAATGACCTATGTTTTGGCATGTAGAATGTAATGTATTAGCTTATGATTCATGAAAATAAGGGCCACACACTATTTTTCCACAACAAAATATTGGGTTTCATATTCTATCAAGGTGTGGCTGATGTAATCGACTGCTCTTTCCTGACCTTCATTGTCGCATTGGGCCAATAGTGTCGCTAAAGCATAAGACAAAGATGAAATATACAGGAAGAAGGATCTATCAGACATAGCTAGCATTAGGATAGGAGGATTAGCTAGGAAATCCTTGATTGAATTAAATACCTTTTGACATTCCTCATTCCATTTAAAGTGGGCATCTTTCTTCAGCAATCTCATGAAAGGAAGGGCACGATCAACCAATTGTGCCACAAAATGAATAATGGATTGTACCTTCCCCTACAAGATACGAAGCTGAGAAATATTATTAGGTGGAGGCATGTTCACAATAGCATCAATCTTATCCATATCTATTTATATTCCTCGATGAGAGATAATGAATCCTAGGAGCTTCCCGACATCAACACCGAAGACACACTTAAGAGGATTCAACCTCATCTTATACATCCAGAGTCTTTCAAAGACCAAGAAGAGATTCTCAATATGTGTTCCATGTGCCAAGTACTTTACCAAAATATCATTGACGTAGTCTTCTAAGACCTTATGGATGAAATCATGAAATATCAAAGTCATCGCTCATTTATAGGTTGCTCCTACATTCTTCAACCCAAATGGAATGACGACATAGAAAAAGGTCCCCCAAGGGGTTGTGAAAGTATTTTTATTTTGATCTTATGGGTTAATATTGTTGGTATTTTGGTATAGTTTTGTCATTGATGTCAACACCTACTAAAACACTAGCACTTTGGAGATCTAGCAGCATTCACCGGCAATCAAGTAACTATTGCAAAGTTACCGGTATATGGTTCACTAGTAGGATATAATGATCATCGGCATTTGAAATGATATGGAAGACACTTGGTAATATCGAAGACATCATGTGGACATCTTATCTTAATGAATTAATCATTGGTATATTCATATTTGCATATTTGCTTTTACCGGCAAATAGGTCTAGGGTTACCTAGGGTTACATTGGTAGGTTTATCTTTTCTAGATCAGCATGGCACACTATGGAGATGATTAATTATTGTTGTAAATGCATTAAGCCAACATGTTCAATTGGTTATTGCATCGAATAATATATTATTTGTAAAATATTTTATTGTAATATCTCGTAGAGCTGACCTACTAAAATTGGTCTTAGGTTATGGTACAAAGGTAAGATATTATTTGTAAGATCAAGTGTGGAATGCGAAAAAGAATTGTGTAAAGGTATATGCGAGGTTAAGTAGTGCAATACATGCAGACATCATTTGAAGGTGAAGTTAGGTTTTTGTGAAAGCATATCAGCATTACACCAGTACTGAATCCAGCATATGAAGATGTTATTTTGTGCAGTACATTCTTATTGGATTTAACCATCCAACTATAGTCAGTGTGACTCCCATTTTGTGATTAAGCAGTGACCTCTAGGCTGTTGGCCTTTCTGCATGTGCAGACCCCATTTATATACACTTACTATCTGCAGTAGTATCATCTGATTGTGGTTAAGGTTTCCCACCATGGTTTTTCCCCTTACAGGGTTTAAATGTACAATGTTTACTATGTTGAAGGATTAAAGCATAATCTTAAGTGTTGGTCAATTAGTTGAGAAAGGATTTCAGTTACAATTTAAAAATGGAAAATGCAAAATCATGAATAGAACTGGTTTGGAAATTGCAACCGGTAATCAGACTAGAGGTAATATCTTTCATTTGAATAACAGTGAAAAGACATGCTTGATTGCACATATAGATGAACATTGGTTATGGCATAAGAGACTCTGTCATGTAAACTTTGATTGCATGATAAAGATCAGTACTACTAAGGCAGTTAGAGATCTACCTAAAATTGTTAAACCTTATAATACAATATGTAAGGAGTGTCAATTTGGAAAACAAGTTAGAGATAGTTTCAAAAGTATTCCAGAAAAATCCAATAATTCTCTTGATTTGATTCACACTGATTTATATGGTCCAGCTAGAACTAAAATCTTACAAGGTGATAGATATTTCGTGCTAATCATTATGACTATTTTAGAATGTGTTGGGTTACTTTTCTTAGAGAAAAATCAGAAGCACTTGGAAAGTTCAAACTATTCAAAGCAATGGTTGAAAATGAAACTGGTAAGAAAATCAAATGCTTAAGATCAGATCAAGGAGGAGAATTCACATCTAAGGACTTTAATACATTCTGTGAAGTGAATGGAATCAGAAGACAGCTATCAGCACCTCGGGCACCATAGCAGAATGGAGTTGTTGAAAGGAAAAATAGAACTATCTTGGATGTAGCAAGAAGTATGTTATCTGAAGCAAATTTACCAAATGTGTATTGGAGAGAAGCAGTCAGCACAACAATCTATACATTCAACAAAGTTCACATCAAAGGCGAAACCGGTAAGACCCCTCATGAACTATGGTATGGTAATACTCCTACTCTTAAATATTTTAGAATTTTGGGAAGTAAATGTTATATTAAAAGAGATGAGTATATTGGCAAATTTGATCCTAGAAGTGATGAAGGAATATTTCTTGGTTATTCATCTAAGAACAAGGCATATAGATGTTTTAACAAGAGATTGCAGAAAATTGTTGAGAGTACAAATGTAAAAATAGATGAACAATTCAGACGAACTTCAAGGTATATAAACTCTGAACTAGCAACAGAAAGTGTGAAAAATGAACCTACACCAAATCCACCGGTACAGAATGAAGATCTATCTACCCCGGTACCATCTGAGGATTCCACAATAATTGAAAATCAACAGCAAACAAAGACACCCCAGTATGTAAGATTGAATCATTCTAAAGATCAGATAATTGGAAATAAATTTAAAGGAGTTATGACAAGAGGAAGATTGGAAAATGAAGAGGTATGTCTTATTTCTCAAATACAACCATCATCTATTAATGAGGCATGTGAAGATAAATTTTGGATTAAAGCTATGGAAGAAGAATTAGAACAAATTGAGAAAAATTACACTTGAACATTAGTTCCCCAGCCTAAAGATAAAAATGTAATTGGAACCAAATGGGTATTCAGAAACAAACTTAATGAAGATGGTAAGGTTGTCAGAAATAAAGCAAGACTAGTATGTAAGGGATATTCTTAGAAAGAAGGAGTTGATTACAATGAAACATTTGCACCGGTAGCTAGAATTGAGGCAGTTAGATTATTCTTGGCTTTTGCAGCACACAAGAACTACAAAGTTTATCAAATGGATATTAAATGTGCATTTCTGAATGGAGATCTTGAAGAGGAAGTATACATTGAACAACCTGATGGATTTTCTTTGATAGATGACAATGATATGGTTTGCAGGTTAAGGAAAGCTCTGTATGGATTAAAACAAGCTCCAAGAGCTTGGTATGCAAGATTGGTTAAGTATCTTCTAAAGATTGGTTTTACTAAAGGAAATGCAGACAACAATTTATATTACAAAATAACTAATGATGAAATCTTGATTATAGAAGTATTCGATGATGATATAATCTTTGGAGGAGAAGATGGATTATATAAAGAATTTTCTATTAAAATGCAGCAAGAATTTCAAATGTCTATTATTGGACAAATAAAATTCTTTTTAGGATTGTAGATTTCACAGACTGATAAAGATATATTCTTGAATCAATCCAAATACTTGAAAGAGTTACTAAAGAAATTTGGGATGGAGAACTCTAAATGGGTAAGCACACCTATGACTACAAATGACAAATTGTCTCAAAGGGATGAATCTACACCTGTTAATCCAACTAGATACAAATCTATGGTAGGAGTTCTACTGTATTTAACACAAACCAGACCTGATATTATGAATGCAGTATGTATTATTTTTAGATTTCAAAGTAATCCTAGAGAAAATCATGAATCAATAGTAAAAAGGATTTTTCGATATTTACAAGGCACTATAAATCTTTGATTATGGTATCCTAGAGATGAAAACTTTGAATTATGTGCATACACAGATGCAAATTGGGCAGGAGATGTGGATGATAGAAAAAGCACCACCGACGGAACATTCTTTCTTGGAAACAGACTAGTTTCTTGGTTGAGTAAGAAACAGAGTTGTACATCTTTATCAATAGCAGAATCAGAATATGTTGCAGCAACAACTAACTGTACACAGGTACTATGACTTAAGCAAATGTTGAAAGACATAAAGGTAAAATGCAAGGAACCTATTACCATATATTGTGATAACACTACACCAATTGATATATCTAAGAATCTAGTACTACATTCTAAAACAAAACATATTTCTATCAAACTGAATTTTCTAAGGGAAAAAGTTGAAGAAAAGGAGATAAAACTAGTTTATGTGAATACCAAAGAGCAACTTGCAGATATTTTCACAAAACCTTTGCCTAAGGAGACTTTTGAATATCTCGGAGATCATCTTGGAGTCATACCATCACTGGTAGAGACTTAGATAGTTGATGATTGTCATCAACCGGTATAATTAAAAGACAAATCTTTTACTCCGGTCTTTGATGAGGAAGCTAATTCTTAGGGGGAGTAGTTGGTATACTGAATTGATTGGTATTTTGTATATGAACATGGTTTTATTATAACTTTGGCATTTGATGTCAAAGGGGGAGAGATATATGGAAAAACACATTATCTTTTGGAGAGATTGGTATTAAAAATTTGGATAACACATGTTGTTCCCAAGGGGAGGGATTGTTGTTTAGGAGAGAGTATTACTCTCTGTATTCTGGTTATGATCTTTTTGGAGATTGTTGGTTTTTGGCATTTCTGTTTTAGCACTTTGATGGTTTTTCCATCTTGTGTTGCCATCAATGCCAAAGGGTGAGATTGTTGGTATTTTGGTATAGTTTTGTCATTGATGTCAACCCCTACTAAAACACTAGCACTTTGGAGATCCAGCAGCATTCACCGGCAAGCAAGTAACTATTACACAGTTACTGGTATATGGTTCACCGGTACGATATAATGATCATCGATATTTCAAATGATATGGAAGACACTTGGCAATATCGAAGACATCATGTGGACATCTTATCTTAATGAATTAATCATTGGTATATTCATATTTTCATATCTGCTTTTACTGGCAAATAGGTCCAGGGTTACCTAGGGTTACACCGGCAGGTTTATCTTTTCCAGATCAGCATGGTGCGCTATGGAGATGATTAATTATTGTTGTAAATGCATTAAGCTGACATGTTCAATCGGTTATTGCATCAGATATTATATCATTTGTAAAATGTTTTATTGTAATATCTTGTAGAGCCAACCTACTAAAATTGGTCTTAGGTTATGGTATAAAGGTAAGATCTTATTTGTAAGATCAAGTGTGGAATGCAAAAAAGAATTGTGTGAAGGTATATGTGAGATTAAGCAGTGCAATACACACAAAAATCATTTGAAGGTGAAGTTAGGTTTTTGTGAAAGCATATCAACATTACACCAGTACTGAATCTAACATATGAAGATACTATTTTGTGCAGTACATTCTTATTGGATTTAACCATCCAACTGTAGTCAGTGTGACTCCCATTTTGTGATTGAGCAGTGAGCTCTAGGTTGTTGGCCTTTCTGCATGTGCAGACCCCATTTATGTACACTTACTATCTGCAGTAGTATCATCTGATTGTGGGTAAGGTTTCCCACCATGGTTTTTCCCCTTATAGGGTTTCCACATACAAATATTGGTGTCATATGTTGTGGATGAATTTGTGTTTATGCTTCATACATTAATCTTTACCGATATAGCAATTAACTATCAAAACTATCTACCGGCATACTTAACTGGTTTACCGGTATTAAGCATTAAGTTGGTTAAGTTGTTTTTGGTTTGAATTTATTTGACAACTGAGTCACCCTCCCCCCCCCTCTCAATTGTCTCTGGGACCTAACAAATACGAATCTAGTTATAACCTGAGAATTCATCCATGAATGAGAGAAAAGCATACCCCATGGTTAAATCCATGATCATATCAATATTTAGGAGAGGAAAGTCATCCTTGAGGGAGGCTTTCTTCACATCCTGAAAATCAATGCAAATGTTTATTTGACCGTCGAGTTTTCTTACTGGGACAATGTTCAAGATCCAAGGTGAATAGTCAATGGGACAAATCAAGATGGATTTTAGGAGCTTTTCTATTTTGGCCTTGACTAATAAAGCCACCTTAGGATTTATCTTTTGAATCTTTTGCTTCACCAGCTTAGCATCAGGACTAAGCACAATGTTGTGTACCACAATGGACTCATCAATGCCAGGCATCTCTTTATAAGACCAACCAAAGATGTCAAGGAATTGATTTAGAAAGGCAGAATATTCTTTGAACTCTTTGGGGGATAAGTGATTCCCCACTTTTATGACCTTTTTGGGAGTCTTATCGCTCATGATGACATTAGTAGTTTCTCCACTAAGAAGCATACTACGATCTTTTGGATGAGGAATAGGCATTTGTTCTCCATTGTGGGATAGAGGTGCCCCATGCAAAATAGATTCTCCAAAGTATGCCTAAGCATTCAAGCAATATGGGAATCAATGTTTATGATGGTAAGAAGGTAGCCCATCATATGCACCCAAAAATTCTTTCAAGGATTCTTCTGAAGGGAAAAGATACAAGGGAATTTCATTAGGCGATGCACCAACATCAATGAGTTCTGGATGAACAAGCTTTAAGGGAAGGAAATCGATCGAAATCATGTTAACAGTTAACCATGGTTTCGCCTTTTGATTTGTATGATAGTATCTTGATCTGGTATTGTGGTAACAAGGTTCGGCCTCGAAAGGAATTAGGATGCCTTGCTCATTAGGCCCACAACCCTTTCCATCATACCCAAGCTAAGACACAAGCTTGTATCCACGACCATAGATATTTTGTAATTCTTTGAATGATGGTGTTTTTATATAGAAAAGGTGATTGACATGATAAGCATCACCTAGCCTTTATAGATGCATAATCATTTTTTGTAGTTGAGGTGAATGAGATCTTAGGAAAACTTAGATGGACGAGATCTACTTTGTACTCACCAACATGAGAGTCGGTAAAATCCAAAGAACCCCAATCATCACCCAAACATGCATTGAATTTTGATGGAGAAGGTGATTCAGCTGGGGAAGTGATGAGGAGGTAGAGTAGAAGTTGGTCTTCTTTTGAGGTTGGTGGGCTTTTGTTCTCAATGTACTTCCCAAATCAATCCCTAGGCACAAATGGGATTCTTCTAAACCTTTCTCCTATCTCCTCCTCTCTATTCAACACTGCTTGCACCCTATTGTATTGCATATCACTCCTCCTTACCTTCCATGCTAATGCATTCAAATCTGAAATGAGGTCCTCTTGTGTGTCACTAAAAATGAACAAGTTTGGTTGTCCAACTGGCTGAATCTCCTCTCTTCTAGGAATGGGCAACTATTGGAGAACCATGGTTCACCTAACCTTGTTTGCACCTATAAGGATTTCAATCATATTAATGTGTTGACTAAGCATCTAGATAGGTTTGCAAAGTCTGATGACTGTTCCTCACCTTTCAAGAGTGAAAATATCCAAGTTGGATGCAAAGAGCATTGTTCTACTCAAGGCAACTTCTAGGTTCAAAGGGTCATCTTGATCAAATGACTTAATGCAATGCTATGGAGTCTATAGTAGGGTGTCTTAGGTCTTAACTCATCAATTTTGATGATTTGAAACAATCAATTGCTTCTCCTTCCTTACCGATTTCATGAAATGGTCAAATTTGCTCCAAAAAGGCTACTAGGATTAGCGCTAGTTTTTAGTGAAAATTGTTCACCCTGCTCAACCCGCTAAACTTCATGACAAACCCTTGGAGATGTGGTCAATTGATGATAAAATCTCAAGGATTTTTTCTATGGCAAGTACTGTACGGACTGTTTGAGGACTGTCCCACAAAATAGGCACTTTTCAAGGGTTTTTGAGTGTTTTAGTGAGGGTTTGCAATTTAAAGGTCTTCTCCATGATACTAGACCCAATTTAGATGTTTCAAACCTTGCTATGACATATACCAAACAATCCCAAAGATTCAAACCTTATCTTAGAACACTGTCATTATGTCAAACAAATGCCATACTGCTGCTCTTACACAGAAATAACAGTTTAGAGGACTGAGACAGCAATTTTTTTAAGGTTTGCATACATTTTTGAACATTGGTGAACCAAATACAATGAAATTTTATCAAATACAGAGGCAAAAATGACTTGATAGAAGTTGTAACAACTTGTAAAACATATAGAAATGATTTCTTTATAACTATTGCTCATTAACCCGCCATCACTGCACTTTAACAGTATTAAAACTGAGACAACTTTCTTTCTTTGTTTTCATTTACTTCTTCACTCTGTCCCTGGCCTACAAAAAGGTGTTAATAGCAAGGTAGAACAATGCATATAGCCTATTCAAAGATCTTGTAAGTTTGAACACTTAAAAGATGCCACAAAGCATGACAACATTATAAGACTGTGACAAAGAATACACTTTTCTAGGATCCCTATTTAGGTCCTTTACAACCAAATTGTGTACCTTGTCTTCTTAGAATTGAAAACATTTGTAAATACATTCCCATGATGCATAAAAGAGGAATCCATCATTCCATACTATCCATTGGGGAGGTTGGAAATGAGGTTTTAACAAATGAAACAGTGACACACTATTTTACAATCCGATTACACCTTTGCTTCTTGCTTCCAACCAAGTCATGAGAGAGATAAGGATGGTAAAATTCAATGTTAGCCCTTTCCAACTCAATTCTTCTTCAATATTTCAAAGTACAGTGCTATGAACAGCAAAGTACCATTCAAACAACTTTAAGAATACCCAAGCCAAGTTGATCACTTCACATACTTGCCATGGACTTACAAACACTTGTGCATTGCTAGAAAAGGAAAATAAATGTATGATACAGTATGTACAAAGGATCCAACAAATTTCCTCAAAGCCATGGATGAGTAGACTTGAAGAAACTAGTTGGACCATGAATGATCTTCCATTGGAACCACAAAACAATACCCTTCTTAAGAGTACTTCAAACTAAACTTGTTCCAAATCACTACTCAAGCATCAAAGGAGATCACACCAATTGAAAACAGGAGTAGTACGAACTCATGAAGCCATGGTACGGACTGTACTCTCAAAAGTGTAGGAAACTAGTTAAAACTCACAAAAAACAAGAGCAAAACAAGTATTTTTTTTACTTTTCCAACATGAACCACACATACAATTATGGGAACATGGTTTTTATACATGTGCCAACTTATTGAAGCCTTTGTATGGATAGGTACAGGCTGGAACTAACCAAAACCACCAAAAATCACTTTTTTGCACTTTTTGACAACTTTTTGACAACTTTTGTTGCTCAAAAAGTTGCATTTTGACTCCCAGTGACTTGGCACTCAAACCAATGACTCCACATCATTAGAAAAACTAAATAAACATTCTCCAATTCCTTTCAAGGCTTTACAACATCAAAAATTCAAAAATGCTCATTTGGACCCAAAATTGACAGTTTTTGGCCCACTGAGCAAAAACCAAAAAATCTTGAAACTCTTAAACAAAAATGAGTTCCAAACCTTATTACAGCACAAAAAAAACCTATTAAACCTACTAGAAGAATAAAATAAACACACATGCTTAATTTGCAACAAAATGCTATACCTACTAGGATTTGATCATTCAGGTGCTCAAGTGCTCCTGCACCATACTCCCCTAAGGACAAAGAAGTCATGTGACTCCTTTGGGCAGTAAAGAAAGAGGAATTCCAGCTTTGAGAAAGTCACTTTCAAGTATCCAAGTGGCTTCAAAAACTGGTTTATCCTTCCACTTGATAAGGTGCTCCATGTAGGTATGGTGTCTTGTCTTTTTGATGATTCTTGAATCTAGTACCTGCTAAGGAATGGGAGTAGAAGAAGAGGGGAGAGAAAGATCAGAAAGGTAATGAGAAAGATCTGAAACTCTTTTTGATTCTGATGGTAGCTCCCCTTTGAATGGCACCAAATCTCCAACATTGAAAATAGGAGACATAGAAACTTCATTAGGCAAATCAACTTTGTAAGCATTATGGCCATATTTAGCCAAGATTTTGCATGGTCCTACTCTTCTCATTTGTAACTTAGTATGCACTCCTTTTTGTAACCGTGACTTGTTGAGATGGACCATCACATAATCACCCACTGAAAATTGAACATCTCTTCTTGAAGCATCAACTCTCTCCTTAACTTTTTGAGTAGTTTCCTATAAAGACTTCTGTACCTGCTCATGAATTTCTTTCATAGACTGTGCCATATATTCTACTGTACCACTCACATGCTACAAATTACTTACATCATTTAACTCAAAAACACCTCTAGGATGCATTCCATAAATAATTTGAAATGGGCTCTTACCAGTGGATCTATTTACACTGTCATTGTATGCAAACTCTACCTGATGGATGAGTTGATCCCAACTTTGCCCATATTCTTTGGTAAGACATCTGAGTAGGTTACCCAATGTTCTATTCACCACTTTTGTTTGGCCATCTATTTGTGGATGGTAAGCTGAGCCAAAAGACAAGTTAGTACCCAATTTCTTCCATAAAGTTTTCCAAAAATGACCCAAAAACTTAGCATCTCTATTAGATACAATACTGGATGGTAAACCATGAATTCTTACAACTTTCTTAAAGAAAAGAAAAGCAATGTGACTAGCATCATTAGTAGTTTTGCAAGGTATGAAATGTGCCATTTTACTGAATCTGTCAACAACCACAAAAATACTATCACATCCTGCTTTAGTTCTGGGAAAACCTACCACAAAATCCATACTGATGCAATCCCAAGGCCTACAAGGTATGGGAAGAGGCTGATACAAACCAGCATTAGTGCTAGTACCCTTGGCTTTTTGACATATCATGCATTGCTCAACATATTTCCTGACATCTACCTGCATCTTAGGCCAAAAATAGTGCCTTTGAACCAATTCCAAAGTCTTATTAAAACCAAAGTGACCACTCAAGCAACCATTGTGCTTTTCCTATATTAGATTCTCCCTCATTGAACCTTTTGGCACACACAGCTGTCCATCCCTGGATAACAATCCATTCTATAAAGTATAGTCAGCATATTCACTATGAAAGGTATTCTGAAAATCTTGACAGACCTTGTAAATATCAGCAAAATCAGAGTCATGTGGATATAAATCCTTAAAACATTCTATACCAATACTTCTAATCTGAATTTCTCGAACAGTAACCTCCTACTCAATGCATCAGCTACTTTATTGCACTTTCCTTTCTTATGCTTCAAAGTAAAGGTATATGCTTGCAAATACTCTACCCATTTAACATGTCTATGACTAAGCTTATCCTGTGAATTGAGAAAACTAAGTGCCTGGTTGTCAGTGTAAACCACAAATTCTTTAGGAAGAAGATAATGCCTCCATTTCCTAAGTGCTTGAACCAAAGCATACATTTCAAGATCATATGAAGAATATTTCTTCTTAGCATCATTAAGCTTTTCACTGAAAAATGCAACAAGCCTATTATCCTGACTCAAAACAGCACCAATCGCAATGTTACTTGCATCACATTCTAAGGTAAACAATTTGTCAAAACTAGGTAGAATCAACACTGGTTGAGTAGCAACTCTGACTTTCAGCAATTCAAATCCCTTGTTGGCTACTTCTGTCCACTAAAAATTCACTTTCACACCACCCTTAATGGTTTCCAACATAGGTGCACATATTTCACTGAAACCTCTGATAAATTTCCTATAAAATTGAGCAAGTCCATGAAAACTCCTGACATCACTAGCATTCTTAGGGGTTGGCCAATTAACTATGGCTTCTACCTTACTTGGATCCATCTTCAAATCACCCCCTGAAACAACAAAACCCAAATAGACCAGCTCTTGCTTAAGGAAATCACATTTCTCTAGATTGATAGTAAGTTGTTCATCATTCAATCTTTGTAAGACAATCTGCAAATGTTGGAGGTGTTCTTCCTTGGTTTTACTGAAAATTAAGATGTCATCAAGGTACACAACTACAAACCTGCCTATGAAGTCATGTAACACCTCATTCATCAATCTCATAAATGTACTAGGTGCATTTGTTAACCCAAATGGCATGACTAGCCATTCATACAACCCCTCATTGGTCTTGAAAGCTGTTTTCCATTCATCCCCCTCTTTGATGCGGATTTGATGATAACCACTTTTTAGGTCTATCTTACTGAAATATTTTGCTCCCCCTAAACAATCCATAAGATCTTCTATCCTAGGGATGGGGAATCTATACCTGATTGTGATCCTGTTTATTGCTCTTGAATCTGTACAAAGTCTCCAAGCCCCACCTTTCTTAGGTGCCAACACTGTGGGTACTAAACATGGACTAATACTTTTTCTAATCAATCCTTGGTCTAAGAGCTCTTGGATTTGTCTTGCCACTTCCTAATTTTGTTAGTGATAGTATTATAAGATGATTGTTTGGATTGCATGAATCTTGCATATAAATAAAAAAATTCTCCTTTGAAACGTTTTCCATTAATGGTCTTAACCTTCTTAGGAGGACTTCTTGTGTGTTACATGAATGTATGGTCTCTTAGGCATTTGTGGAGCTGTAGAGACAATAATAACATTCATAGAATCTCTATTCTTTCATGAGGATGTTGTGGAGGATGACTCACCCTTTACATCTCTTTTAGGAGAATGTGCTTCAAGGAAGTCATCCAAGACTTCATCCAACATATCAAAATCATCCTTCGAGAATGCCTTATCAAAGACATCAAACTCCAAAAGGAAGAGATATGACATTAGGCATTCATGTTGGGTTCACCAAGATGTAGGGGAGGAAATTTTCCCCCTCCAAGATGATGAATCTTAGAAGGCGAATCAGTCCACCGCCACCTCTTTGAACTGGCACTAAGGTGAGCCAAGGGATAACAAGTAACTAAACTAACTAAAGCACATAATTATATTGCGGAAACAATAAATGCATAGAAACTAAGTTTATAGAATAATAGAATATTGAGAGAAGATTATACCTTCCATTCAGAGAGCTCTCAAGTTTCAGACGCTAGCACAATGCGTTGTCATATATATGGCCCGCAGATAGAGAAGTCTCAAAATCTGACTTTGTACATAGTTTCATGCGCATGGAACCTATACATCACCTGCACATAATAGAACGGGGAAAATTGTTGGGGTTGTATAGGGGCCTGCCTCAGTCGGACCTCCATTTAGGCGTTTCCACCACCACAAAAAGCCAAATAGATAGGTTAAAAGGATAAATTGGAAACTTGGTAAATTCGAAAATTAGAAATATGAAAATAGAAACTATGCTATGCTTAATGGAACCAAACCCCTATTGCACGCATTAAATATTGTAACTATTGGAAATGTGAGAAATAATGAATACACCTAGATGATGGATACAATCAACATTGCAAAGGACCCATTGCATGTAAATAAAATAGATAAAAGAGAAGACAAGGCATGAAATCAAACCCCTCTTTGTTGAAGATACGAGCATGATGAAGCCCGCGATAATGTTTCTTGGTAAGAGCCACCACAAGATGGTTGTAGCTTGATATTTGTAGAGTGTATGTCCAAGAGAATAAAGAGAGCAATATGATATCAAGAGTGCAATAAGAGCCAAGATCCAAGAACCTCATATGGAAACCCCTCAAAGTGAGCTAAGAAGGGTTCTTAAACTCGGTAGAGGAATGGAGAGTTGTTACAGTGAAACAAGAGCCAAAGAACATGCATCGGCCATCGTCTAACTCTCTGCTAGATTTAAGATCATACTAGCTTTTCAAGATGTTAGCACAGCATGTGGACATCCCCGTGTCACACTTACGTCCATCCAAAAGTAGGCCCAAAGGGCGTTTCCATTTCGAGGCACTTTGTCTTTCGAGACCAAGATGCTAAAATTATATAATTTTGATCATCGATTCGTCATAAATGCACTAGGTCCCATGTGTAAGTGTCATAAATGCACTAGGAGTCTGAACCTTGATCTTGTTGAGCGTAAGGGAATTCACCACTAGTAGACAACACCTCCCCTCCTCCTTAATGGTCAAGTTAATTATCTTTCTAAACAACAAGTCCACCTTTGAAGAGTCAAATAGATTCAGGACAAGAAGATTGGTTTTGTATGGGATGTTGCAAGAGAAGGGGTAGAGTGGAAGGCTGATGTAAATCAATAGCTTGAGCTCCCTTAAAATTTGGGATTTAAAATTTAGGAGGTTCACTCAAAGGATTAGAAGGTCTCCCTTGCCTAGAACTTGGGATCTCAAATTTGGGAACACTAGGGGCAGAACCCTCATTCTACATGAGTTGCATCTCTATAGTTTTTAGTTGTCTAATTTCTTCCTTCCTAATAGAAGCAAGATGCCTTGCAAGGAAGTCCTCATGTTGTTGTTTTTTTTGTGCCTCCAATTAGTGCTCATGAAGATAGGCCTAGAAAACCAACTCTTCCTACTGCAAATCATACTATTGTTGCATCTTGATATCATCTAACTACTCTCTCAAATTTAGTATCATGTTTTTAATATCTACAAGTGTCTCTTTGTCATCATCCTGGAGTTGACTGGGTTGCCAAGAAGTTTGAGTGGGGGGCGTGGAAAGCATATTGAAGACACCAACCTACTACTAGAGCGAAGTTGTTTGGGTTGAAAAGTTAGGAGCAGTTCTAGTTTCATCTTGTTGGTAGGAGGGGGGAAATAGCTTGCATTTCTATAAAATGGGGGGTAATAGAAGGTACACCCTTAACATGTACTCACTATAAATCATCTAAGAAGGAAAGATTGATTCTAATAAAATGATTGAAGAATAGATAGGTCTTCTTTGCCAAGGATTGAAAACATACCATTAAGTTGCCAAAATCTGATTTTAGAGTCGCTAGGTGCTTGAATGGTGCCTCTTTAAGGCCGAATACACTGAAGAACACACCAAATATTCAGCTTGGCATGGGCCTAAGACTTCTCAACTAGTAGATTTCTTCTCAGAGCCACAAGGTATGTGAAAATGCTGCCTCTAAAGGTAGAAATTACTGATATACACACCAAATATCAACAAACAACAAGAAAACTTGAATGGAGATAGTTCAAATAGTCCCACTAGGTGTGCTAGAAACTATGATATGACCAATGGGTTGGATTGGAACTATCTGGTGAATGGGTTTTCCTTGAATGTCTTTAAAGATTGGGCCCATCAGGCATGCCAGAAACTATGGTATGACTAGTGGCTTGGACTGTAATTGTTTGGTGAATGGATGTTTCCTAAATACTTTTAAAGACTTGTCCCACCGGGCATGCCATAAACTATTGTCACAAAATTTTGCACCCTTGTTGAACATTGATGTTCAACAACCTTGTGAAACATGGAAAAAACCTCAAAGTGTGGGACTTGACAAGTGAGGATGAGTCTCCAGCGAAGGTTGGCTTTCTTTCTAATTAGGGTGCAGTTTTGAACCAACCCAACACCTATAAAACTTACTCCTAAGCCTATTCTAACCACTTGTAGAGGAAAAGGTAGAAAGAATACTAAAAATGAAAGAGATGATGCACCATGAACAGAATTGGTTTTACCCTACCTATGATCACACAAAGCATCAATAGAAACTACCCAAAGCATACACGAATCTCTAACTTGACTAGTCTCCTAAAGATTCATGTGAATGTTACATTTCATAAAGTGTCAAAAGGAAATAAAAACATTGACAATGTAACACCTATGAGTTAATTAACGCATTCAAATAATGGGTAAGTGCACCAAGATGGTGAATAGAAAAGTGGCCACATACAAAAAAAAACAAAAAATCTCATAACCCGTGCGTGTTCTAAAATTCAAAAATGTGATAGGCTTGGTAACACCAAGCCTAGCCAAAAATAATTAAAAAAAACAAAAAGTTCCTCAAAACCCATACGGGTTTTGAGGAACATTATATTTAATAATAAAAAAACAAGTTCCTCAAAACCCATACTGGTTATGCAAAACTAGAAGTTTTAGCCTTAGTTCTGCATAACCCATACAGGTTATGTAGAACTAGGAACCAAATAAGAAGTGGGGAGAGAGAGGGATTGGCGGGGGTGAGAATAGGATTAAGAGAGGGAGAGGAAGGGAGAGAGGGAGAGAGAGAGGGGGGGAGGGAGAGAAGGGGATAGGAAGAGAGGGAGAGAGATAGGGAAAGAAAGAGAAGGGAGAGAGGGTGAGAATAGGATTAAGAGAGAGAGAGAGAGAGTAGGATTAAGAGAGGGCAAGAATAGGATTGAGAGAGAGAGAGGGAAAGAAAGAGAAGGGAGAGAGGGTGAGAATAGGATTAAGAGAGAAAGAGAGAGAGAGAAGGGGATAGGAAGAGAGGGAGAGAGAGGGAAAGAAAGAGAAGGGAAAGAGGGTGAGAATAGCATAAAGAGAGGGAGACAGAGAGAGAGAGAGAGAGAGAGAGAGAGAGAGAATACGATAAGGAGAGGGGGATGGAGTTAGAGAGAGAAGAGAGAGAGAGAGGGGGTAGGAAAAGAGGGACATAATAGGATAAGGAGAGGGGGAGGGAGAGAGAGTTAGAGATAGAGAGAGAAGGGGATAGGAAGAGAGCGAGAGAGAGAGAGGGGGGGAGAGAGAGTTAGAGACAGAGAGAGAAGGGGATAGGAAGAGAGGGGGAGAGATAGGGAAAGAAAGAGAAGGAAGAGAGGGTGAGGATAGGATTAAGAGAGAGAGAGAGAGGAGGAGGATAGGGTGAGAGAAATGAGGTAGAGAGAGAATGAGAAGGAGAAAAGGGTGAGAGACTCAAAAGAGAGAGAAGCATGAGGGGGAGAGAGAGGAAAAGAAGAGAGAAATGCATGTATACAAACATATATACATATTGTTGGTATTTTGGTATGGTTTTGTCATTGACGTCAACACCTATTAAAACACTAGCACTTTGGAGATCCAGTAGCATTCACCAGCAAGCAACTATTGCACAGTTACTGGTATATGGTTCACTGGCAGGATATAATGATCACCGGCACCTGGAATGATATGGAAAACACTTGGTAATATCAAAAACATCATGTGGACATCTTATCTTAATGAATTAATCATTGGTATATTCATATTTGCATATTTGCTTTTACCAGCAAATAGGTCCAGGGTTATCTAGGGTTACACTGACAAGTTTATCTTTTCCAGATCAGCATGGCATGCTATGGAGATGATTAATTATTGTTGTAAATGCATTAAACCAACATGTTCAATCAGTTATTTCATCGGATATTATATTGTTTGTAAAATGTTTTTATTGTAATATCTTGTAGAGCCAACCTACTAAAATTGGTCTTAGGTTATGGTATAAATGTAAGATCTTATTTGTAAGATCAAGTGTGGAATGCAAAAAATAATTGTGTGAAGGTATATGTGAGATTAAGCAGTGCAATACATGCAGACATCATTTGAAGGTGAAGCTAGGTTTTTATGAAAGCATATCAGCATTACATCGGTACTGAATCCAGCATATGAAGATGTTATTTTGTGCAATACATTCTTATTGGATTTAACCATCCAACTGTAGTCAGTGTGACTCCCATTTTGTGATTGAGCAGTGAGCTCTAGGTTGTTGACCTTTCTACATGTGCAGACCCCATTTATGTACACTTACTATCTGTAGTAGTATCATCTGATTGTGGGTAAGGTTTCCCACCGTGGTTTTTCCCCTTACAAGGTTTCCATGTACAAATATTGGTGTCATGTGTTGTGGATGACTTTGTGTTTATGTTTCATGCATTAATCTTTACCGGTATAGCAATTAACTATTAAAATTGTTTATCGACATACTTAACTGGTTTACCTGTATTAAGCATTAAGTTGTGTAAGTTGTTTTTGGTTTGAATTTATTTGACAACTGATTACCCCCCCCCTCTTAGTTGTCTCTGGGACCTAACAATTGGTATCAGAGCCTAGTCCTCTTTTGTAGAAGTTTAACAGCTTGAGGAGATCCAATGTCTACTAATTATTTCAGGAAGGACAGTCTTAAACTTGATGGAACCAACTATGGCATATGGAAGATTAGAATGGAGACACATCTGAATTACATTGGAAAAGACATCTAGGAAGTTACAAAGAATGGTTATACTACTGTTGTACCAGGTCAGCCCAGTCTAGCTAACTTGACAAAAGATGAGGAAAATGATTGCAAAACAAGAGAAGCTCTTTTGAACGCATTATCAGATCAACAAATCATGGGACTATCAGATAATTCTACTGCTAAAGCTATTTGGGATCATTTAGAAACAATAAATGAAGAAAATTCCACAGTCAAAATTGCAAAACCTAAAAGCTTCCGGGTCAGGTATGAACATCTGAAAATGGAAGAAGATGAAAGGATTTCTACTTTTATGGAAAGAGTAAATGAAATTGTTTTGGGTATTAAATGTTGTGCAGGAATGGTACGTTAGGAAATAGGAAATCATCACAAACAAATATATCAAAACATTAGTCATTAGCTCAATCACAAAAACACAAAATGTAATGATCTAATCCTAAACAACACTCAATAGAGACATGAGATAAAAGCATTCAAAAACGAAAGATTACGCAAACCATAGACATGACTTGAATGCTCCTTCATGCGGCTCCATTGTTCTTCTTTCCTCTTCAAATGGTTGGATTGTGGATCTCACCTACAAGTGCACACACACAATTGAAAGCAAGTAGACAAGATTACTGATCAAGAGTACTAGAAATCTGATAGTCTGATTACAAATTACCAATTATTAATTAGCCTTGATTGATGAAGATCATCCAATTTATAGAAGAATTGGAGAGATGACAAGATTAGCATGATCCAATTCAAATGGAAATTGCAAATCAATTATGTCAAATTATGACAAATTATGCACTTTCTATGCAAAATTTGTTGATTGATAATTGATGACAAATTATGACAACTTCTATGTCAAAATTGATTGATTGTCAATTATGACAAATTTATGACAAATTGACATGTCATTTCCATGAATTTAGGAGAGAAATAGGAGGAAATTGAAATTAGGAATTAAGAAATTAGAAAATTGAAATTGATGAAAATTAAGAATTAGAAATTGATGGAAAAAAAGGAAATTAGGAACTAGAAGAAATTAGGTAAATTAATTAATAATTTGTCATTTATTAATTAATTTACAAGAGGAGGAATAATTAGCCAATTAAATAAAGATTTAATTGTAATGAGAAGACTTAGGATTAGTAAATAATTTAGTAATCCTAGCGGGAGAAATGATAAACAAGGTTAAATGATTAAATCATAAAACCCTTTAGCAATGCGAGAATGACAATTAGGTCTTGACAAAGGATAGTTGATATCGATTCGATCATGATTTTGAATTGATAAATGACCAGTGTTGATAAATGATTTGATTAAGATTGGTTGACAAAAATCAATGACAAATTGACCAAATTGACATGATTGAAAAGGACAAGGATCGATGACGAATCAATCGCAATATGACAAGATTGACAAAAGGACAAAGATCGACCAAAATCATGATTGAAGATTGTTGTCGACAAGACCAAATTCGAAGGCGAGATGAATGAAGAATATAGAAGAATGACTCGATGCTCGCAAATGATAAAGATCAAGTGCGAATCATAGGAGAAATGTTAATGCGACACAAAAACCTAAAATGAGGCAATGCGCAAATGTTAAAGCATGACTTCGCAAGCGTTGACCATTTTTAGGTGTCTACATTTTGCCCCTCTTTGAGACAATGCGATTTTAAGCATTGTTTCAAAGAGCAATAATGAAAATGCCCCAAACAATGATAATGACATATGCATGCCCCCTCGAGGAATTGGCCAGAAACATGCAAAGAAGAGGCCAATTGATCGATAAAGATGATAGGATCGAACGGACTAACAATTGGATATCGGATGCATGAAGGACAAGCAATTTAAGGTGCACAAGACCACGACCAACATAAGATGGAGAGGACGCACATCCATCTATGCAATGACAAAGAGCTATAAAAGAGACCAAGAGGATTTGTTGCTCTGGAAAAGGACACTTGCAGAGAGATGGCGAACATTCCAATGGTAGATCACCTCGGAGAACATGTACGCATGTACAAACAACCAGACGATGTGGGAGCAGCAGTATGTATCTACAAAACCCATGTTTTCAATTTCATGAATTTGACTTGCTTGCGGGACATTGCGGGGCCCACAGGGGATGCAGAAACTGACTTCTGTGCTTGTGTAGGGTCTTCTGTGCTTGTGTAAGGTCTTATGTGCTTGTGTGAGGTCTTCTGCACTTGTGTAAGGGTACACAAGTGCAGGTTACATGACACAAGTGCAGGTTACATGACACAAGCGCAGGTTCCTTGACACAAGCACAGTTGTGCATTGGGAACTCAATTTTGGTCCAAAACAACATGCAAATGATCCGAAAAGGGGGGATAAGGGTAGGATAGGTCAGAATAGATGAAAAACACCCTGAGGTGGACATGAAAATGAGGAAATGCAACCTATAGGAGCAAACCCTAAAACTGACAAAAATATGCCCCAATTGTGATGCAGAGTCGATAGTATCCGTTGATCACACGGGAGAACCGACCTGACTGCTTCATGTTACGACATAGACTCAGAAGCACGGATAGAGATACATTAGTAGGACTTGAGACATGGTAGGGATGAGGAGGATAGAGGGAGAACCCAGTGACAGAGGCACGTGCTCCTTATGATAGACAGTGGACATTATATAGTTTGACATTATATAGTCAGCCTGCGGGCCATACTTAGGACAGATAGTCCAATTTTGTACTCCGATATTATTAGGATATGTGATATGATATGCATCGATATGATGGGAGACAATGTGTTATGACTTATAGTTGTTTTTCATGTATGGATGACTTATGCACTATTTATGAACATGTATGGATATATTTTTATGTATTTTTGATGCATTTATAATATGAAATGGATAAAATGCTTGATATGATACTCGATGTAATGCAAATGTACTAACCAATGAATGTAGGATGCAGCATATGTATGGAGAAATCAGAGCACTAGACCAAACTGACTATCCGAACTGACGGAAGAAATGTTAGTAAGAAGAAATGAGACAGAGGGAAATTAGTGACGAAGAAAAACTTGCTTTCAGTAATGCACTTTGTAGGTGAGAACCTTTATTTTAATATAGCAAAATGGATGCGTAGCATCATGGCATTGAAGGCCAGAGCTGAAATGCAACCTTTTTTGCAACAGACACATCACAGACAAAAAACAAAAAATGAAAGGGACCATGAACCATCCCGGTCACTCTAAATCACTCAGTGACATCATCGAGCAACATAGGAACATGATCGAAGATAAATCAATAAAAAGATAAGATGCACAAATTCAAACAAGTCAAACAAACATCTTGATCTTCATTGTCAAAAGTTGAACGTGTAGATAAAATGATCATGCTATCTGGTTTCAGGACATGTGATACCCCATCTAAGATAGGACACAATCTGGTTTTGAGTATACCACACCCTGTATAAGACCCATGATAGTAGAGCCAAGGATAAACGATATTGATGTTGATGTTCAATTGATATGACAATTTTGATCAGTTTGAATGTTTGATTTGATTGAAAAAGTTCATCTGTTTATGCATGATTTCAATTAAAGCACAATGTGTGATTGTGTGTTGTTGGAGGTATGCTCAGTAATTTGTCTATGCACAAAGGGATGATTTGTTACAAAATGCTTGTTTTTGGAATTTTAATGTTTTAAAAAAAAATAAAAATTGAGGACTTTATTTGATTTTTTTAGGGATTTTTTTCAGGACATTATTTGATGTTTAGAGATTTTTTCTTTTTTTCAGGACATTATTTGATTTTTTTATGATTTTTTCAGGACATTATTTGACTTTTTTTGGATTATTTCAGGACATTTTTCAATTTTTTAGGATTTTTTTTCAGGACATTTTTCAATTTTTAATGATTTTTTTTTCAGGACATTTTTCAATTTTTTAGGATTTTTTTTTTTTTTAAGGACATTTTTCAATTTTTTTGGATTATTGCCCCCAGTGTCTAGCAATGCAAGGAATATGACAAATGGATAAATATGCTTTCTGAAATGTTGGTGGATAGAGGGAAGACAAAGGTCTTTTACTATGGAGACAACGCAGATGCAATTTCCAAGAGCTATTGCGTGATGGGACAAGAGACTGGATATGACAATGTATAGCAGTGACATGGCATGAGGGACATGTCAAGAGGTTTTTGAAAATAGGTTTTGCATTTCACATCCTTATGTCAAATCAAGATCAAGGAATGAAAAAGAGTGTATGGATAGTGATAAGATATGGATAGGATAAGCAAGACCAAGAATGGATAAGGGACATAGACTGAAGGGCGGGATTGGCTAAGGGATAGTGGTAGAAAGTTGCAATAAGCCAGGGAATATGGATGAAAGGTTGTAATAAGCAAATGGATAAATGACGAAAAGCTATGATAGAAGGAAAGCTACAAACAAGATGCATAATGCTCATGATGATCCTCAGCCTTGTCAAGATCAAAGGTGGAAAGAGGAAATGGACCTGAGGGACAATAGGATATGAAGAGTAATGACAGGGGTTCGATAGGATAATGAAGGGCAATAGGATATGAAGGAGGAAACCTACCCCCAAGTGTGGTGTGCAAGAAGTTCATAAATTACGCATGACGCCTGTTTGCCAGGTTTTCATCATGGTACTTGCCCAAGGTGCCTGTTTGCCAGGTTTTCACCAGTGGACGAATTATTTTTGCTTTACTTTTTTCTTTTCTTTTGTCTTTTTTTTTTCAATTTTTTTGTATTTTTGAGCTTTTTCAATAGAAGATGGACACATGATAGGGGATGGAAGAAGGACTCAAGCATCTTTTTTGTTTGGATAGTAGCCTTGAAATAAATGGACCATGACCTTTGAAAGTATGCTCAAAGACGTTGGTAGGATAAGGACATGGAAAATGAGATGAAACTAAGGCAAGGATTTATGCAAAGGATTGGATCAAAGGGATCGAAGGATGGAAAATATGCATTGGATAATGGATAAGATACTGGAAGAATTGGGCTTCACTGGATGGAAATGAAGGCAAGATCGACATTGGCACACACCTTGAGGGGTGATGGACTGATGGAGGAAAGACGTATCTCAAATTGGGAGATTTGGATGGAGGAATAGCTTGGGATTTTTGGGACATAAGGGCCCAAAATGGATGAAGAAGGTGATGAAGGAATAGACTTGGAAGGCTTGGATGGAGGAAAGGCTATGGATTTTGGGACATAAGGGCCCAAGGTGGATGAAGAAGGTGATGGAGGAATACAATTGGAATGTTTGGATGGAGGAATAGCAATTGTAGATGCCAATTTTGATTTTTCTTTAGGCTTTTGTGCTTCAAGGAGCCGCTTAGGGATCCACATAGTTTTTGATTTTTCATGCTTTTGTTGTTCTTTGAAATGCATAGCTTGCACAAGGGATTTAGGAACCCATATATATTTTGACTTTGTTTTATTTTGCTCAGTGGGCCTTTGTGGCCTTTTGGATATTTCTTTTTCTTTATAGATCAATTTGTTCTTTGTTTTGACATGTCGATTATATTGGACATGTTGATCCTTGAACACATGTGGATTTCTAGACTTATGACTTTTATACTTGGCATCCAAATTGCTTGGAGGAGGAAAGGAATGCATAGATGGATATGAATGAAATGGACTTCTTTTGGATTGATGAAATTTACTCAAGGATGTGTGCCTTTGCTGACCTTGCATAGAGGATGGAGGGATATAGGGACCTAGAATGGATGGAAGCGATGATGGGGAAGGTGGACATTTGGATTTTGATGGAGGGATACCAACGCCTTGAGTGTGAGCTTTGTAGCCATGACCATTAGTATATTCTTTGATATGAAAGGGTTCTTGCTTGTGAAGGTCTACCCCTTTGCCTTTATCAATATTTTGACTAATAGGATACTCTTTGTTTTGGGAAGAAGACGCGAGTCTATTATGAGGTGGATATGATATGAGAGAAATAATGAGATCTTGAAGTGGATCAGATTGCACCAAAGTGGAAGAACCCATTATGCATGTCAAGGGTTCATGAACATCTTGCACTGACATGTTAGAATCATGAAGGGGATTAGGATTGTGTAGTGTACATGGTTCAATGATAGGCTCTTCAAGAGATGGAATGGGAGAAATAATGGGATCATCAAAAGAAATGCGATCTTGGAGTGTATATGGAGCATTAAGACAAGGAGATGGAGGAACAAAAGGATCTTGTGGAGGATTTAAGGGAATAATTTGATCTTGACAAGGAGGAAGATCATTGGAATCCTCTTCAAAGGTGCTTTGCTCTTGACTTTTAATGGGATCATCGGAAAGAATGGAAGGGATATCTTGATCTTTCTCAGGAAGTGGAATGTCAATGGGATTTGAAAGGACATCGTGTTCATGACATGGAAGGGGATCATTTGGGATTGGATGAACTGGGATATCTTGATCTTGCTCGAGGAATGGAATGTCAATAAGACTTTGGATAGGATGGACAAGAATAGGAGAATCATCATGAGTTTCTGGGACGATGGGGTCCTGGTCAAAAATTGGATGGGATGATAAGGTTTCAGGATTTTGATCTTGATTTTCTTTAGGACTCATTTCTTCATGCTCTAAATTATCCTCTTGACATGGGGTTGGACTTTGGATATGCATGGAGGATTCTAACAATGAATCAATGTTTTGGCATGAAGAAAATGCACTTTGAACATTTGTGATGGATTCTGGCAAGGAATCAATGCTTGAACATGAGGAAGAGGGACTTGGAATGGGGTCCTCTAAAATAGGTAATGGCAATAAAGTGCATGGTGGCATTGGATCTTGTATTTCTGAAACATGACAAGGATGTGCATCATGACTTGGATTATCTTGGCAATCAATTATGGATAGCCCTTGGGTAATTTCAGCCTTGGGTGTATTGTTTGATGAGGACAATTAATGTACGTTAGGAAATAGGAAATCATCACAAACAAATATATCAAAACATTAGTCATTAGCTCAATCACAAAAACACAAAATGTAATGATCTAATCCTAAACAACACTCAATAGAGACATGAGATAAAAGCATTCAAAAATGAAAGATTACGCAAACCATAGACATGACTTGAATGCTCCTTCATGCGGCTCCATTGTTCTTCTTTCCTCTTCAAATGGTTGGATTGTGGATCTCACCTACAAGTGCACACACACAATTGAAAGCAAGTAGACAAGATTACTGATCAAGAGTACTAGAAATTCGATAGTCTGATTACAAATTACCAATTATTAATTAGCCTTGATTGATGAAGATCATCCAATTTATAGAAGAATTGGAGAGATGACAAGATTAGCATGATCCAATTCAAATGGAAATTGCAAATCAATTATGTCAAATTATGACAAATTATGCACTTTCTATGCAAAATTTGTTGATTGATAATTGATGACAAATTATGACAACTTCTATGTCAAAATTGATTGATTGTCAATTATGACAAATTTATGACAAATTGACATGTCATTTCCATGAATTTAGGAGAGAAATAGGAGGAAATTGAAATTAGGAATTAAGAAATTAGAAAATTGAAATTGATGAAAATTAAGAATTAGAAATTGATGGAAAAATAGGAAATTAGGAACTAGAAGAAATTAGGTAAATTAATTAATAATTTGTCATTTATTAATTAATTTACAAGAGGAGGAATAATTAGCCAATTAAATAAAGATTTACTTGTAATGAGAAGACTTAGGATTAATAAATAATTTAGTAATCCTAGTGGGAGAAATGACAAACAAGGTTAAATGATTAAATCATAAAACCCTTTAGCAATGCAAGAATGACAATTAGGTCTTGACAAAGGATAGTTGATATCGATTCGATCATGATTTTGAATTGATAAATGACCAGTGTTGATAAATGATTTGATTAAGATTGGTTGACAAAAATCAATGACAAATTGACCAAATTGACATGATTGAAAAGGACAAGGATCGATGATGAATCGATCGCAATATGACAAGATTGACAAAAGGACAAAGAGCGACCAAAATCATGATTGAAGATTGTTGTCAACAAGACCAAATTCGAAGGCAAGATGAATGAAGAATATAGAAGAATGACTCGATGCTCGCAAATGATAAAGATCAAGTGCGAATCATAGGAGAAATGTTAATGCGACACAAAAACCTAAAATGAGGCAATGCGCAAATGTTAAAGCATGACTTCGCAAGCGTTGACCATTTTTAGGTGTCTACAAGAACCTTAAGTGAGGATGAAATTGTTTCAAAAGTTTTAAAAGGATTGCCACCGGCATATAAAATGAAGGTTACTGCTATAAATGAGTTGAGAACAATCCCTAATACATCAGTAACTAGGGATACATTGATTGGAAAACTTTCAGCTTTTGAAATTGATGAATTTGGTCTTGTTGCTACTATTAAGACAGATTTAGCCTTTAAAGCATCAACATCATCTGCTTCGTCATTTGACAAATCTGATTGGAAAGCCTTTTATGCAAGAGAACTTGAAGAAAGCAATAAAGAAAATGAAGACCTTGAAGAACTTGAAGCACTATTTTCAAGAAAAATGCCTAAAGGTCCAGTTGGAAGTAAGTTGAAGGTGAAGCACCCTTTAAATGTTTTAACTGCAATAAGATTGGTCATATGGCTTCAAACTGCCTTGATAGACATGCTAGGCTAAGAGAAGAAGCTAGAAGAACATACAAACCTAATCCTGAATATCAAAGATACAGATTTAAGAAGAACAAAGACAAATCTTGTTACATTGTTGATGAAGGTGTGACTGATGATTCTGATGAGGATCCAATAGACAATGGATAGGTTTTTGTTGCTATAATAGGAGATCAACCAACACCTACTGCTCAACCGGTAGAACAAGCCCTAACAGCTAAATTTGAAGTAAAGGATGAATGGATCATTGACTCAAGATGCTCACATCATATGACATGAGACAAAGGTAAATTCTTGAACTTTCAAGAATACAATGGAGGTTTCGTAAGATCTGGAGATGACAAAGCTTGTTCAATCAAACGTAAGGGTACAATATCTCTTGATGGTAAACATAACACTGACAATGTTTGCTATGTTGAAGGATTAAAGCATAATCTTTTAAGTGTTGGTCAATTAGTTAAGGAAGGATTTCAATTACAATTTAAAAATGAAAAATGCAAAATCATGAATAGAACTAGTTTGGAAATTGAAACCAGTAATTAGACTAGAGGCAATATCTTTCATTTGAATAATAGTGAAAAGGCATGCTTGATTGTGCATATAGATGAATGTTGGTTATGGCATAAGAGACTCTGTCATCTAAACTTTGATTGCATGGTGAAGATCAGTACTACTAAAGCAGTTAGAGATTTACCTAAAATTGTCAAACCTCATAATAGAATATGTAAGGAATGTCAATTTGGAAAACAAGTTAGAGCTAGTTTAAAAAGTATTCCAGAAAAATCCAATAATGCTCTTGATTTGATTCACACTGATTTATGTGGTCCAACTAGAACTAAAAGCTTACAAGGTGATAGATATTTCATGCTAATCATTGATGACTATTCTAGAATGTGTTGGGTTACTTTTCTCAGAGAAAAATTAGAAGCACTTGGAAAGTTCAAACTATTCAAAGCAATGGCTGAAAATGAAACTGGTAAGAAAACCAAATGCTTAAGATCAAATCAAGGAGGAGAATTCACATCTAAGGACTTTAATACATTATGTGAAGTGAATGGAATGACAAGACAGCTATCAACACCTCGGACACCACAGCAGAATGGAGTTGTTGAAAGGAAAAATAGAACTATCTTGGATGTAGCAAGAAGTATATTATCAGAAGAAAATTTACCACATGTGTATTGGAGAGAAGCAGTTAGCACAGTGGTCTATACATTCAACAAAGTTCACATCAAAGGTGAAACCGGTAAGACCCCTCATGAACTATGGTTTGGTAATACTCCTACTCTTAAGTATTTCAAAAATTTTGGAAGTAAATGTTATATCAGAAGAGATGAGTATATTGGCAAATTTGATCCTAGAACTGATGAAGGAATATTTCTTGGTTATTCATCTAAGAGCAAGGCATATAGATATTTTAACAAGAGATTGCAGAAAATTGTTGAGAGTACAAATGTAAATATTGATGAACAATTTAGAGGAACTTCAAGGTATATAGACTCTGAACTGGCAACAGAAATTGTGACAAATGAACCTACTCTAAATCCATCGATATAGAATGAAGATCTAGTTACCCCAGTACCATCTGAGGATTCCACAATAATTGAAGAACAACAACAAACAAAGACACCCTAGTATGTAAGATTGAATCATTCTGAAGATCAAATATTTGGAAACAAGTTTAAAGGAGTTATGACAAGAGGAAGATTGGCAAATGAAGAGGTATGTCTTATTTCTCAAATTGAACCATCATCTATTAATGAGGCATGTGAAGATAAATTTTGGATTAAAGCTATGGAAGAAGAATTAGAACAAATTGAGAAAAATAACACTTGAACATTAGTTCCCCGGCCTAAAGATAAAAATGTGATTGGAACTAAATGGGTATTCAGAAACAAACTTAATGAAGATGTTAAGATTGTCAGAAATAAAGAAAGACTAGTGTGTAAGGGATATTCACAGAAGGAATGAGTTGATTACAATGAAACCTTTGCACCGGTAGCTAGAATCGAGGCAGTCAAATTATTCTTGGCTTTTGCAACACACAAGAACTACAAAGTTTATCAAATGGATATTAAATGTGCATTTTTGAATGGAGATCTTGAAGAGGAAGTATACATTGAACAAGCTGATGGATTTTCTTTGACAGATGACAATGATATGGTTTGTAGGTTAAGAAAAGCTCTGTATGGATTAAAACAAGCTCCAAGAGCTTGGTATGCAAGATTGGATAAGTATCTTTTAAAGATTGGTTTTACTAAAGGAAATGCAGACAACAATTTATATTACAAAATAACTAATGATGACATCTTGATTATAGAAGTATTCGTTGATTATATAATCTTTGGAGGAGAAGATGGTTTATCTAAGGAATTTTCTATTAAAATGTGGAAAAAATTTGAAATGGCTATGATTGGAGAAATATAATTCTTTTCAGAATTGCAGATTTCACAGACTAATGAAGGTATATTCTTAAGTCAATCCAAATACTTGAAAGAGTTACTAAAGAAATTTGGGATGGAGAACTCTAAACTAGTAAGCACACCTATGACTACAAGTGACAAATTATCTCAAAGGGATGAATCTACACCTGTTAATCCAACTAGATACAAATCTATGATAGGAGGTTTACTGTATTTGACACAAACCAGACCTGATATTATGAATGTAGTATGTATTGTTTTTAGATTTCAAAGTAATCCTATAGAAAATCATGAATCAACAGTAAAAAGGATTTTCCGGTACTTACAATGCACTATAAATCTTAGATTATTGTATCGTAGAGATGAAAACTTTGAATTATGTGCATACACAGATGCAAATTGGGCAGGAGATGTGGATGATAGAAAAAGCACCACCGGTGGAGCATTCTTTCTTGGAAACAGACTAGTTTCTTGGTTGAGTAAGAAACAGAGTTGTACATCTTTATCAACAGCAGAATCAGAATATGTTGCAGCAGCAACTAACTGTACACAGGTACTATGGCTTAAGCAAATGTTGAAAGACATAAAGGTAAAATGCAAGGAACCTATTACTATATATTGTGATAACACTGCAACAATTGATATATCTAAGAATCCAGTACTGCATTCTAAGACAAAACATGTTTCTATCAAACTAAATTTTCTAAGGGAAAAAGTTGAAGAAAAGGAGATAAAACAGGTTTATGTGAATACTAAAGAACAACTTGCAGATATTTTCACAAAACCTTTGTCTAAGGAGACTTTTGAATAGCTCAGAGATCGGCTTGGAGTCATACCACCACCGGTAGAGACTTAGACAGTTGATGATTGTCATCAACTGACAGAATTAATAGACAAATCTTTTACTCCGGTCTTTGATGAGGAAGCTACTTCTCAGGGGGAGTAGTTGGTATATTAAATTGACTGGTATTTTGTATATGAACTTAGTTTTGTTGTAACTTTGGCATTTGATTTCAAAGGGGGAGAGATATCTATGGAAAAACACATTATCTTTTGAGGAACTTTGGATAACACATGTTGCTCCTAGGGGCAGAGATTGTTGTTTGGGAGAGACTATTACTCTTTGTATTCTGGTTATGATCTTTTTGAAGATTGTTGGTTTTTAGCATTTCTATTTTGGCACTTTGATGATTTTTCCATCTTATGTTGCCATCAATGCCAAAGGGGGAGATTGTTGGTATTTTGGTATGGTTTTGTCATTGATGTCAACACCTACTAAAACACTAGCACTTTGGAGATCCAACAGCATTCATCGGCAAGCAAGTAACTATTGCACAGTTACTGGTATATGGTTCACTGGCAGGATATAATGATCACTAGCACTTGGAATGATATAGAAGACACTTGGTAATATCGAAAACATTGTGTGGACATCTTATCTTAATGAATTAATCATTGGTATATTCATATTTGCATATTTGCTTTTACCGACAAATATGTCCAGGGTTATCTAGGGTTACACTGACAGGTTTATCTTTTCCAAATCAGCATGGCACGCTTTGGAAATGATTAATTATTGTTGTAAATGCATTAAGCCAACATGTTCAATCGGTTATTGCATCGGATATTATATTGTTTGTAAAATATTTTTAATTGTAATATCTTGTTGAGCCGACCTACTAAAATTAGTCTTAGGTTATGGTATAAATGTAAGTTCTTATTTGTAAGATCAAGTGTGGAATGCGAAAAAGAATTGTGTGAAGGTATATGCGAGATTAAGTAGTACAATACACGCAGACATCATTTGAAGGTGAAGCTAGGTTTTTGTGAAAGCATATCAGCATTACACCAGTACTGAATCCAGCATATGAAGATGTTATTTTGTGCAGTACATTCTTATTGGATTTAACCATCCAACTGTAGTCAGTGTGACTCCCATTTTGTGATTGAGCAGTGAGCTCTAGGCTGTTGGCCTTTCTGCATGTGCAGACCCCATTTATGTACACTTACTATCTGCAGTAGTATCATCTGATTGTGGGTAAGGTTTCCCACCATGGTTTTTCCCTTTATAGGGTTTCCACGTACAAATATTGGTGTCATGTGTTGTGGATGACTTTGTGTTTATGTTTCATGCATTAATCTTTACCAGTATAGCAATTAATTGTTAAAACTGTCTACCGGCATACTTAACTGGTTTACTGGTATTAAGCATTAAGTTGTGTAAGTTGTTTTTGGTTTGAATTTATTTGACAACTGATTCACCCCCCCTCTCAGTTGTCTCCGGGACCTAACACATATATCTATATAAATATATACATACATAAAGACATATTATATATGTATGTCTATACATATGTGTAGTATATGTTAAGTTTACAAGCATACATTTTGATGTCTTTATAACCCATACGGGTTTTACGAAACTCAAAATGACGTTTTTCATAACCCATACTGGTTTTGTGAAAATCAAAATAATGGTTTTTCATAACCCGTACGGGTTTTGTGAAACTCAAAATGATTTTTTTCATAACCCGTATGGGTTATGAAAAACCATAATTTTGTTTTTTCATAACCCATGCAAGTTTTGTGAAATTCAAAATGGTGGTTTTAGTTCTACATAACCCATACTAGTTATGTAGAACTATGAGTGGTACTTTTTGTTTTTCAAAACCCGAGTGGGTTATCTTACACATCAAAACCTGTGCGGGTTTTGGCTTGTTAAGAGGGTTGGAAAATGACCCTAAGACTCGCAAGTCCATTTTCCCTCCATTTTTGTCCCTTTACACATTTTTTCATCTTCCAACATGATTTCTTGACTTCATCATCATCAGCTTTACAAATGATCAAGTGGTTATCTCTAAAATTACCACCATAATCTCACACGTTTTCTCATCTTTCTGACCATATAAGTTTTTCTATTTTTAGACAACATTAGCATAGTAAGCTTTAATTTTCTTTACTAGTGCCTTGACAATCCTCATAGACATACGTCTACCAGTTTTTTAATAACTTTTGATATACTTGACCAAATTCAAAATAAATTACATATTATTGTTCTACACTAGATTCTATACAATTTAAAAAAAAGTTTTCACTATCGATTATTTTGATGCAACTTATGCCCAGTGCACAAACAAGTACCAAATTTTCAGGATGCAGTCACTACAAAAATCATAAAAAAACAAAATACTCAGCGAAAAATTACAAAAAAATACAGAACTTATAGATCTCAATCTTACCTATCATCCTACCAAAGAGTTTTGCAAAATACTAAATCTAATTATATATTTTGTGCAGCACACGAAAACAGCTATGTTATATTTTTCAGAAAAATCAGAAATAGTTTTTCGTGCGAGAGAGGTTTTACCCTCTTAATCTTATCCAATTTTAAAAAACTTTAGTAGTTTAGAAACTAGATTCAGAGTACTACAATTCTTATTCTTTTCTCAACTCCTAGTTTTGAGTGTGTGACCTTCAAATATCTCTTTGAAGTTCAGGTTTACCTGTTTTCAGAAAAGAAAAGAAAAAAAGTGGCCACTTATACCCCCTTTTTTGTTCACCATCTTGGTGCACTTACCCTAATCTATAATTGAGGAAAGAAATTTGAATACAGAGGAAGATCAATCTTGCACAAGATTGTTGGCAATATAGCATTATAACAGATAATGAAAGATTGTTGGCATTTCAATAAGGATATTAAGAAGGTTGTTGATGAGTATGGATATAACTGATTAAGAATGTTTTACTATCTTGATATTATTATTTTGTCATTGATGTCAAGAAATTGATTTTCTAATTCAGTATGATGTTGCCATATCTGGAGAAGTATGATATGAAAATTAAAAAGATGTCGGTAAAAGACACAGGAAAGAATATGATGAATAAGGGGATGAATAAGGTATTCAATGGGCAACTAGTACCGAGTCAGACAATGATGAGATCATGATGTTTTAGATTGTTTTAACATCATACATATGTTGTAAAATGTAAAGGTTAATACTATATTATGTTATCAAGAAAAGAATCTAGTCGGTAAACCCTACGGTTATCGTTATCGGTTAATGAAGGCGGAATGTCTACCGAGTGAAGTTTAGTATTCACTGAGTTGTTACAGAGTTGTAACCGAGCTATAACAGAATGCATTAAATGTTTGCATGCATTATTTAATGAAGGAAGTTGATGAGCTAGAATTGATTAAATGATTGGTGAGCCGTGGAAGAAGTTTGTTAACGAATCTAAGGCAATGAAAAGTCGGCATGAAGATCTACAGCTCAGATTGAACCGCAATACCCTGGCACAAGTTCCAAGACTAATATGCAAGTTCCTAGGTGGGGTAAAATATTTTTAGATCGAAAGATGCATTGAACCTGGACAAGATCGAAGATCTGATGGCTATGATTGATCATGGGAAATGTGATCAAGGAGATTAAGCAGTTACCTAATTGTTTATAAATAGGAAACTGTTGATAAACAATGTATGTGGGCAAGTGTATGCACAAGGATGCAACATAGTGATTACCGAGCACAGAAGCTTGAAGACCTGTTAGAATAACAGAGTATAGAAGCCTAGCAGATAGACAAGATTAGTTCTATGTCTAAATTGTATTGAACAAATAGGAATCTACTTTAGCATTTTAGATGTGAAGTTGCAAATAGATTTTTATTACTGTTATTTTGTGAAAGTGACAGAAAATCTCTTAACCGAGTGGACTTAACAGTCTTATTTGTAAAACCCTCTAGCAAGGTGACATTCTGATTGAGTGTTTGAAATCTTTTAACAAGGTCACTTCTAACAAGGTGAAGATCCTAACAGATCTGAGGGAAATCCCTTAACTGAGTCACAGCTAGCAATGTGTTTGTAATCTTTAATACGATTTTCTTTTAACCAAGCATACTCTAGAAGAGTATATTTCTTAGTGGGTCCAAGATCCCATAGTGGTTTTTCCCTATTTGGGTTTCCATGTTAAATCTAGTGTTATGAGGTTTATGATGTTTATATGCTTTTGAGTTTGCATGTTTAATAGTTTTGGTTATATTACTGAAGTATATGTTATCGAGATTGAATCTAATGTTTTTATGGATGATTAGGTTTGTATGATTCACCCCCCCTCCCTCCTTTCATCTTGTTGGCTATTGGATCTGTACTTATATTAAGTATCAGAACTATCAATTGGTATCAGAGCTTTGGACTCTGGAAGGAAAGTTTAAAGGAACTTGAGTTAAAGATCCAAAGATGTATAAGAGGGATGCACCAAAGTTGAACAAGTCAAGTTTCTCTACATGGCAGAAAAGGATGAAGCTACATCTATCAGGAGTTGGAGAATATGTTGTATACTATCTGGAGAATGATTTTTTTACACCGAGCACCTATCCATTGACTATGGAAGAGATAAAGGAAAAGCAAGAACATATTCAAGCAATGATTGAAATAACATATGCATTGATCGATTCAGAGTTTATTGATCTAGAAGGCTGCAATGATGCAAAGGCAATGTGGGATAAGCTCATATCAGTGTATGGAGGAGATGAACATGTTCAAAGAGAAAAAGTAGATAGTCTAAGAGGACAACTTGAATATATGAGGATGAATGAAGGTGAGAACATAACTCAGTATAGTACAAGATTAAAGGAGATTGTCAATCAAATCAAAGGAGCGGGTGGAACTATTAAAGAAAAGGATATAACAAGTAAGTTGTTAAGAACCCTTCTACCAGCTTATGCAATCCAAGTCTCTGCAATCAATTAATTGAGGTCTATACCTAATATGCCAATTTCTTTAGATGCTACTATTGGTAAGCTACATACATTTGAGTTAAGTAATTTTGATAACAGTGGATCTTCGGTAAATAAAATTGAATCTGTATTTAGTTCTTTTCATCTTGATGAATCTAATGATTACAATGAAAGAAAGTATAAGTACTCTAAAGGAGATTATAGTGGAGCAAGTGAAAGATTTCGTAAGAACATGGAAGAAGTACACAAACTATATGAGGAAATCAGAAAGCAAGAAGAGTTTGAAGCACTATTAGTCAAAAGGTTACCGAGAGGCAAAGGTAAGTATAAAGGAAAGCTACCTTTGAAATGTTTCAATTGTGATAAGATAGGACATATGGCTTCTAACTGTCCTGACAAAGATTTTACTGAAAAGAGAGACTACCGAAATGACAGACAAAAAGATAATCATTACAGAGGACACTGAGACTTCAGAAGAAGGGATAGAAAGACATGTTTAATAGCTGATGAGGAATCCAATGATGATGAATTAGATGAAACTGATACAGAGGAAGTAGTTTATGTGGCTATCAAGGATGATCAAATGAAGAAAGGTATGAAGAAAAAGCCCTAATATCTCACATAAACACTAATGATTCTTGGATCATAGATAGTGGATGCTCACATCATATCACAGGAGATAAACACAAGTTTGTTATGTTAGAAGATTATGATGGAGGCTATGTCAGATTTGGTAATGATGCACCATGTCTAGTGAGAGGTAAAGGATCTATAACACTTCTTGATAATGCAAGATGCAATGATGTTTATTGGGTTGAAGTTTTGAAATACAATTTGTTGAGTGTAGCACAGCTAAACAACATAGGTTACCGAATAGAATTTTAGAAGGGAATTGTCAAAGTTCATGACAAGAATGGAAAGTTAGCTGCTATCGGGACACAAACAAAAGGTACCACATTTCACCTTGACTCAACTCGGAATAAGTGTTTGCATGCAAAGATTGATGATACCTGGTTATGGCATAAAAGGTTTTGTCATGTAAATTTTGATAGTCTGATCAAAATAAGTAAGAAGCACAGAGTAAGAGGTCTATCGAGTCTTGAAAAACCTAAGAATGCTATATGTCGAGGATGCCAGATGGGTAAGATGACAAGATCAAGCTTTACAATTAAGTCTTACACTTCTAAGGGAATTTTAGATCTAGTGCACACTGATCTTTGTGGTCCTATGAAAATTCAAAGTTATTATGGTGATAAATATTTCATATTATTTGTGGATGACTATTCAAGGATGATGTCAGTATTGTTTTTAAAAGAAAAATCAGAAGCTTTTCAAATGTTTAAATGGTACAAGGCAAGAGTTGAAAATGAAACAGGAAGACAATTGAAATGTCTTAGATCAGATAGAGGAGGAGAGTTCACATCTGATGAGTTCAACTTATTTTGCAATGATCATGGTATTAAAAGAAAAGTCTCTACACCGAGAACTCCATAACAGAATGGAATAGCTGAGAGAAGAAACAGATGTATCGTGGATTGTGCTAGAACACTGATGATTGAAAAGAAGGTGCCACAAACATTTTGGAGAGAAGCAATAAGCACAACTGTTTACACCTTGAACCGAGTTCAATTGAAGAAAGGTACTTTGAAGACACCATATGAAATCTGGTATGATAAGAAACCTAATGTAAGTTATTTTACAATCTTTGGAAGTAGATGCTATGTTCACAAAGATGATAGAAATGGCAAGTTTGATCAGAAAAGTGAAGAAGGAGCATTTCTAGGTTATTCTTCTAAAAGCAAAGCATTTAAATGTCTGATCAAATCATCTAACAAAATAGTAGAAAGTGCAAATGTGAAAATTGATAAATTTGCAGAAAGAAATGATGAAGGAAATTCCAAGGAACCAGAAGACTATGATGAATTTGTCTATGTGCAACTAAGAAGTCCTACTGAGAAGATTGTTGAAGAAAATGAAGAGAATATCCAGTTACCGAGTGATGAAGAAGATCATACAGAGCCTACTAAGCTTGTATTAGCCAAGTATGTCAAAAGACATCATGCACCAAGTCAGATTATAGGAGATAAAGATGATCCAGTAATGACAAGGAACAAACTGAGACAGAACACATGTTTGATATCTGAATTTGAACTGAGAATAGTGAAAGAGGCATTTAACAGTGAAGATTGGATAAATGCTATGATAGAAGAGATTGATCAAATCAAGAAAAATGACACATGGACACTAATCCCAAGACCGAAGGACAAAAATGTAATCGGTATAAAGTGGATTTTCAAAAACAAGCTAAATGAAAAAGGAGAGGTTGTTCGAAACAAAGCAAGACTAGTTTGCAAAGGTTATGCTCAAGAAGAAGGAATTGATTATGGTGAAACTTTTGCACCTGTTGCTATACTTGAAGGAGTAAGAACATTGTTGGCCTATGTTGCTTTCAAAAACGTCAAGGTATATCAAATGGATGTTAAATCTGCATTCCTGAATGGAATATTAGAAGAAGAAGTTTTTATTGAACAACCTGAAGGATTTGTTGAAGACAATAATAAAGATCAAGTATGTAAATTGAACAAAGCTTTATATGGTTTGAAACAAGCACCAAGAGCATGGTATGAAAGATTGCACTCTTATTTGATTAAGATTGGTTTTAAAAGGATAAGTGAGAACAACAACATGTACATGAAGAATGATGAAAATGGAATACTGATCTTAGCCATATTTGTTGATGATATTATATTTTGTGGAAATGACTATTTATGCAAGAAATTTGGAAATGAAATGAGCAAAGAATTTGAGATGTCATGTATCGGTGAGATAAAGTATTTTATAGGTTTAAAGATACTGCAAATGAAAAATGAGATTTTCATTACTCAATCCAAGTACATAAATGAAATCTTGAAGAAATTTGGAATGGAGGATTCAAAACCAGTAAGTACTCCTATGACTACCAACTATAAATTGTCAAAGAATGATGAATCTGCATCTGTTGATGAGACACTTTACCGATCCATGATTGGAAAGCTACAATATGTTGTTTACAGCAGACCAGATATAGCACATGCAGTAGGTATAGTTGCAAGATTCTCTGCAGATCCTAAGGAAACACATATGACATTAATCAAAAGAATTTTTAGATACTTGAAAGGCACTGAGGATTATGGCTTAGCATATCAAAAAGGAAATGATTTTGATTTAATAGTTTATACTGATGCTGATTGGGTAGGCAACATTGATGACAGAAAAAACACAAGTGGAGGAGCTTTCTTTTTAGGAGAAAGACTAGTGAGTTGGCTTAGCAAAAAACAAGGATGTGTTTCATAGTCAATAGCAGAAGTTGAATACATTGCTGCAACATTAAATTGTACCAACATTGCATGGATCAAACAACTGTTGGAAAGTATAAATGAGAAAGTTACCGAGCCAATAACTATATTCTGTGACAATACTAGTGCCATTAATATTTCAAAGAATCTTGTTATGTAGTCTAAGACAAAGCACATCTCTATCAAATATCATTATCTTAGAGAAGAAGCTCAAGAGAAGAAAGTGGTGTTGGAGTATGTTAGCACAAAGGAACAAATTGCATATATCTTCACCAAGCCACTACCAAGTGACACTTTTGAATATCTTAGAAGTAAGTTAGGGGTCCTACCCCTATCTTCTACTCACTGACCGAGTTCGGTGAAAGCATCAATCCGATGACTCTATTGAATATCTTTTGGAGTTGATGCTGATTTATACACTTTAGGATGTTTTCTAAAGGTGTACAAGAAATATTACAGGGAACAAGAATTGAAGACAAATGCTCTGACCGAGACTCAGTTGATACACAACAACAGGAAATCACTTCTTACAGAAAGTAATTATGTTTTTAGTTCTTTATTTTTTGGCATTGTTGTCAAAGGGGGAGAAGACCTACAAAGGGGGAGAAGACTAATATAGAGGAAGAAGACCTATCAGGGGAGAAGACTAAAAGAAAACTGAGTAGGCTATAGATTGAAAAGAAGACTGAAAATAGGTGAAGTCTAATGTATGGGGGAGAGCATTTCAGCAATCCGAATCTTTTTAGGTCAAATCAATTGGTTTTTCCATCAATGCCAAAGGGGGAGGTTGTTGGCAATATAGCATTATAACAGACAATAAAAAATTGTTGGCATTTCAATAAGGATATTGAGAAGGTTGTTGATGAGTATGGATATAACTGATTAAGAATGTTTTACTATCTTGATATTATTATTTTGTCATTGATGTCAAGAAATTGATTTTGTAATTCAGTATGATGTTGCCATATTTGGAGAAGTATGATATGAAGATTATAAAGATGTCGGTAAAAGACACAGGAAAGAAAATGATGAATAAGGGGATGAATAAGGTATTCAATGGGCAACTAGTACCGAGTCAGACAATGATGAGATCATGATGTTTTAGATTGTTTTAACATCATACATATGTTGTAAAATGTAAAGGTTAATACTATACTATGTTATTAAGCAAAGAACCTAGTCGGTAAACCCTAAGGAACCTAGTTGATAAACCCTAAGGTTATCGCTATCGGTTAATGAAGGCGAAATGTCTAGTGAGTGAAGTTTAGTATTCATTGAGTTGTTACCGAGTTGTAACCAAGCTATAACAGAATGCATTAAATGTTTGCATGCGTTATTTAATGAAGGAAGCTGATGAGCTGGAACTAATTAAATGATTGGTAAGTCGTGGAAGAAGTTTGTTAATGAATCTAAGGCAATGAAAAGTCAGCATGAAGATCTACAACTCAGATTGAACCGCAATACCCTGGCACAAGTTCCAAGACTAATATGCAAGTTCCTAGGTGGGGTAAAACATTTTCAAATCAAAAGATGCATTGAACCTGGACAAGATCGAAGATCTGATGGCTATGATTGATCATGGGAAATGTGATTAAGGAGATTAAGTGGTTACCTAATTGTTTATAAATATGAAACTATTGATAAACAATGTATGCAGGCAAGTGTATGCACAGGGATGCAACATAGTGATTACCAAGCACAAAAGCTTGAAGACCTGTTAGAATAACAGAGTATAGAAGCCCAACAAATAGACAAGATTAGTTCTATGTCTAAATTGTATTGAACAAATAGGAATCTGCTTTAGCATTTTAGATGTGAAATTGTAAATAGATTTTTATTACTGTTATTTTGTGAAAGTGACAGAAAATCTCTTAACAGTCTTATTTGTAAAACCCTCTAGCAAGGTGACATTCTGATTGAGTGTTTGAAATCCTTTAACAAGGTCACTTCTAACAAGGTGAAGATCCTAACAGATTTGAGGGAAATCCCTTAACCGGGACACATCTAGTAATGTGTTTGTAATCTTTAACAGGATTTGCTTTTAACCGAACATACTCTAGAAGAGTATATTTCTTAGTGGGTCCAAAATCCCATAGTGGTTTTTCTCTATTTGGGTTTCCACGTTAAATCTGGCGTTATGAGGTTTATGATGTTTATATGCTTTTGAGTTTGCATGTTTAACAGTTTTGGTTATATTACTGAAGTATATGTTACCAAGGTTGAATCTGATGTTTTTATGGATGATTAAGTTTGTATGATTCACCCCCCCCCCTCTCATCTTGTTGGCTATTGGATCTATACTTATATTAAGTATCAGAACTATCAAGGATATCTTAAGAGATAAGGTAAAATAAGTAGCTTTACTAATGCAAGGAAAGGAAAAATTACAAATACCAAAAAACACAAACTCTATATGAGAATTGAAGGGAGAAGAACCCTAGAAATATGTTACAAATTTTCCTTTATAGCTCAAGCATAACTCTAATTGAACATTGGACTAAGAAACCCTAACTAAATAGGGTTAGGTTACAACAAGAAAAGAAGATATGAATCAAATGGAAGATTTGATTGTTGCATGTTGGAGTAGATCCCTAGGACGAGAACATCATTGTTGCAGTCGAAGAGGGCATGAAACCCTTGAAATCCAAATGCTTCTGCACTTAGGTGGCATCAAAACACACTCTATTAGACTAGAATGTCAACTGCAAGCAATAAATGGGCATGGGAAACATCAAGAAGTGTCACGATAGTCACAATGGAGTAGTGGACATCATCTTGCATCAACTAGAAGTGGTTGTAGAGCAATCAGATCAGAACTGGCCTGTCACTAACGTTAGAAAGTAAGTTTGACCATTAAGTTGGCAACTACCCCAAGCACCTATTTGAAATTGAATGTTCAATCTTAGGTTTGAATATGGACCCTTGGATTGTGGCATCATGTGCAAAAGAAAGGCCAAGATACATCGTAGAAATCTTCATAGTAGGCGATTAAAATATCATCGTTGATTTGCACCTGTCACCCACATCAGAACTTGCAAGGGTATCGATGGCCAATGAAATGGCCACACATTAGTTATCTGTCAACTTTGGCAACTAACGAGCCCCACCTTATCGCCTTAAGACTTCTCTCAAAAACTCGTTGAGACAAGAAAAGGCCTCTCAACGAGTTCTAAGTAACCCCTCCACTTCAAAAGAACTCAGAACTCGGTAAGAGCTAAGAAACAGTTTGTCGAGTCTCAAGTTACAAACTATTGACACCTCGCATGAAGGAAAACACAAATCAAAGCTCAATGTAACACTTTAAAAGATTTCACCGAGCTCCCAAGTTGTCCCCGTCAACATTTGTGCAACCCCAAATCGAAGCTCGAAAGCAAGAGAACTTGCTAAGATAGAAAAGGAGACTCCAATGACTTCCAAGAAACAATAAAGCATAAGCCAATCTCAAAATTACGTTTGAACATGTGCACATAAGTTATGTCCCCAAGATATTGTGGGGTTGGGGCTGAACATAAGGCACAAGAATTTAAACAAAAAGAGGAATGGGCAACCCTACTAGTAGTGGATAAATGGGGCCAGTAAATGAACGCATTGAGACCCTCCAGTCGGTAATCATAAGTGAAATGACCGACAATAGCAAGTCAACAAGCAAATAGAACTAGGTTGAAAGGCCAAGGCATGAGGCCTCAAGGGTTTGGGGTTTTAGGCCTTAGGGGTTAATCTGCAAAGAGGTTTAAGCCATTGAGAATGTCTCAGATCAGTAATAACTGGTGGCTTAAGGGTGACATTAAAAAATGTCAACAATTACTCTTCTTCACCCCTAAGAGGAGGTGTGGTGCAGGAGCACCTGAATGCTCAAATCCTAGCAGGTATAACATTTTCTTGCAAATTAAGCATGTGTGTTTATTTTATGCTTCTAGTAGGTTTAATAGGTTGTTTTGTGGTGTAATAAAGTTTGGAACTCATTTGTATTAAGAGTTTCCAAGATTTTGTTTTTTTTTTCTCAATGGGCCAAAAATTGTCAATTTTGGGTCCAAATGAGCATTTTTGAATTTTTGATGTTGTAAAGCCTTGAAAGGCATTGGAGCATGTTTATTTAGTGTTTCTAATGATTTTTGAGTCATTGGTTTGAGTGCCAAGTCACCGGGAGTCAAAATGCAACTTTTTGAGTAACAAAAGTTGTCAAAAGTTGTCAAAAAGCTATCAAAAAGTGCAAAAAATGACTTTTGGTGGTTTTGGTTAGTTCCAGCCTGTACCTGTCCATACAAAGGCTTCAACAAGTTGTCACATGTATAAAAACCGTGTTCCAATCATTGTAGATACAGTTTACATTGGAAAAATAAGAAAAATACTTGTTTTGCTCTTATTTTCTGTGAGTTTTTAACTAGTTTTCTGCACTTTTTAGAGTATAGTCTGTACCATGGCTCCATGAGTCCATACTACTCCTATTTTTTATTGATGTGATCTCCTTTGATGTTTTAGTAGTGATTGGAATAAGTTTTGTTTGAAGAGTTCTTAAGAGAAGCATTGTTTTGTGGTTCCAATGGAAGATCATTCATGGTCCAGTTGATTTCTGCAAAGTCTCTTCATCCATGGCTTTGAGGAAGTTTGTTGGACCCTCTGTACATACTGTACCATACATCCATTTTCCTTTTCTAGCAATGCACAAGTGTTTGTAAGCCCATGGCAAGTGTGTGAAGTGAGCAACTTGGCTTGGGTATTCTCAAATTTGTTTGAATGGTACTTTGTTGTTCATAGCACTATACTTTGAAATGTTGAAGAAGAATCAAGTTGGCAAGAGTCAGCATTGTACTTTACCATCCTTGTCTCTCTCATGACTTGGTTGGATGCAAGAGGCAAAGGTGTAAAACGGACTGCAAAACATTGAGTCACTGTTTCATCGTTAGATCCTCATTTGCCAACCTTTCTAAATGGATAGTATGGAATGATGTATTCCTCTTGTTTGCATCATGAAAATGTATTTGCAAGTGGTTTCAATGTTGAGATGACAAGTTACACAAATTGATTGTAAAGGACCTAAATAAGGATCCTAAAATA